>NW_027361891.1:5150000-5502500 GCF_039654945.1 Dendrobates tinctorius
ACACCATTATCTCCTGTATTTCTCCAGTAGACAGAAACGATTCCATGAACACTCTCCACTTTTTGAAAAACTTTTCCGTCATTTTATCTTTCTGTCTTTCTGCCTCTTTTTTTTCCAAATTCAAGACAGAAAGCAGCCCTGCCCCTATCTCCTTCATCCCTGTAAGTGTTTTGGCAAGCCAATTTTGCAAAATTAAATGTTTTGTTACTAGTGTCACGGTGTGAAACAAATCATGCAATTTTCCACCTGTTTTGCCTGTCGTATAGTGGAACAACCAGCTCAGTGGGTCGATGTCCACCCAAATCCCACACATCTTAACCCCTTACCTACAATTGATCGTTTTTAAGAAATCTCAAGATGGAAGAGGCCAGGAGCCATTTGGTGAGCTGCATTTCTTGCTACATGTTCACAGACTTACCAGTGGAAAAGCCAAACTTCACATGCCACAAATGCAAGCTTGTGTCCCTGTTGGAGGAAAAGTTGCAAAATCTCGAAGAGAGGTTAGCTACGTTGAAGATCATTAAGGAAGGTGAAGAGTTCTTGGACAGAGCAGAATTATCTCTTCATGTTACAGAAAGAGAAGAAATTCGAAGTGCACCTGAAGAAACAGAGGAATGGAGACATGTGACCCAGAGAAGCAGGAGGATCAGGAGGCAGTCAGCACCCATACTGCTCAGAAACCAGTACCAGGCTCTCACGCAGGAAAACAATGAAGAAATACATCAGGATAAGACTTTGCCAACAAGCAGCAACCTTGTACGCCTTCAGAGTCCTCCTGGATGGAGAAAGAAAAATGTTGTGAAGAAGAAACGGAGAGTGGTGGTCATGGGGGATTCCCTGTTGAGAGGAACTGAGGCCGCTATCTGCAGACCGGATATTACTTCAAGAGAAATGTGTTGTCTTCCAGGTGCAAAAATTAAAGATGTGTCTGACAGGATATCAGGACTCTTCAGACCTACAGATGACTACCCATTCCTGCTACTACATGTGGGGACAAATGACACCGCAAGAAACGACCTGGAAACCATCTGCAGAGACTTTGAAGACTTAGGCAAGAAAGTGAAAGAACTGGGAGCGCAGGTGGTCTTCTCTTCCATCCTCCCAGTGGATGGCCATGGAACAAGGAGGTGGAATAAGATTCTGCAGGTGAACAACTGGCTACGTCGATGGTGCCGTCAGCAACGATTTGGATTTCTGGATCACGGAGTGAACTACTTATACGATGGACTACTTGCTAGAGATGGGGTGCACCTTACGAAGACTGGTAAGCATGTATTTGGAAGTCGCCTTGCTACACTTGTAAGGAGAGCTTTAAACTAGAACAACATGGGAAGGGAAGCAAAAGACCAGAAAAAGCCATACACCTGACAAATGCTATTGAGAACTCTGCTATTAGAAGTGGAAAGGAAGAACAAAGACGAAAGAATCTAATTAATAAAAATATTGGGGAAAAAGAAACCAATCACAAACTAAAATGTTTCTATACTAATGCACAAAGCATGGGCAACAAACAAGGAGAATTGGAACTACTAACACAGGAAAAGAAATATGATGTCATTGGAATCACTGAAACTTGGTGGGACAATACACATGATTGGAATACAAGACTAGAAGGATACAACTTATTTGCAAGAAACAGACTTGATAAACGAGGAGGGGGTGTCGCATTGTATGTTAGAAACGCGTATATCTGCACAGAGATTGAAGCTTCAGAGACTGGGAGTTCTGTGGAAACTGTTTGGGTAAGAATACAAGGACAGAACAATGGAAAGGACACCATTGTAGGCATTTACTACAGGCCGCCTGTGCAAGCTGAAGCTATGGATGAACTCTTTATGCATCAAATGGCCAAGTTCTCCAAAAAATATGACATAGTTGTCATGGGAGATTTCAACTATCCAGACATTTGTTGGGAATCTCTCTCAGGCAAAACTAACAGGTCAAGGAAATTCTTATCCTCTCTTGCTGACAACTTTATCTTCCAAAAGGTACGGGAGAAAACAAGGGGAACTGCTACCTTGGATCTAATCCTTATAAACAGGGAGGAAATGGTTGAGGAGGTAAAAGTGGCTGGGACCCTAGGAGGTAGCGACCATGCTATTTTAGAATTTTGGATAACTAGAGGCGGAAGACCAGTGAAGACTCAGACGTCAAGGTTAGATTTCAGAAAGGCAGATTTTAAGGGATTCAGAAAGAGAATTGGAGGGATCCAATGGCTGGATATCCTTAAAGACAAAAATGTCCAGGAAGGATGGGAAATCTTGAAAAATGAAATTCTCAAAGCACAGTTGTTAACAATTCCGAAAAGAGGGAAGAATAGGAAGCAGTTAAGGAAACCAGGATGGATGAACACAGAACTTAAGCACATGCTAAAAAGGAAGAAAAAAATGTTTATAAAATGGAAAGAGGGAGGCATATCTAAAGAAGAATATAATGCTGTCTGCAGAACCTGCAGGGCACAAATCAGATTAGCTAAAGCTGAAAATGAATTGAGGCTTGCAAGAGATGTCAAAAGCAATAATAAAGGATTTTGGGGATATGTCAAAAGTAAAAGAAAAGTCAAAGATGCTATAGGATTTTTACAGGATGAAAATGATGAAATGGTAAGACAGGATGTTGAGAAGGCTGAACTTTTAAATTCCTATTTTGCATCTGTTTTCTCTCAGAAAGGAAATGTAACATCAACTGTTATTCACTGTCCTATAAAGGGAATAGAAGAATCCAGGATATCTATAAACAGAAAGATAGTGAGGAAACACTTAGCTAGCCTAAATGAATTCAAGTCTCCAGGTCCAGATGAATTACACCCCAGAGTACTGAAGGAGATAGCAGAAGAAATTTTTGAACCCCTCTCTATAATCTTTGAAAATTCTTGGAGAACAGGAGAAGTGCCAGAAGACTGGAGAAGAGCAAATGTTGTTCCTATCTTCAAAAAGGGGAAGAAGGTGGACCCAGGTAACTATAGGCCGGTGAGTCTGACTTCTATACCAGGAAAGATCTTTGAACAAATTATTAAACAACATGTATGTCACTACCTGGATAAGAATGAAGTGATTAAACAGAGTCAGCATGGGTTTGTAACTAATAAGTCATGTCAGACTAACTTAATTTCCTTCTATGATGGTATCACTGATTGGGTGGATCAAGGAAATGCTGTAGATATAGTATATCTTGACTTCAGCAAAGCATTTGACAAAGTCTCTCATACAATCCTTATTGAAAAAATGATTAAGTATGGAATGGACAAGGCAACTGTTAGGTGGATTCATAACTGGCTTAGTGATCGGACCCAAAGAGTGGTCGTAAATGGCTGCACATCCAGTTGGAAGAATGTCTCAAGTGGGGTACCACAGGGCTCTGTCCTGGGCCCTGTATTGTTCAACATCTTTATCAACGATTTAGATGAAGGAATTGAGGGTAAACTGATTAAATTTGCTGATGACACAAAGCTAGGAGGAATAGCTAATACTAGAGAAGAGAGAGAGAGGATTCAAAAAGATTTAAATAAACTGGAGAAGTGGGCAGCAACAAACAGAATGGTTTTTAACAGGGAGAAATGCAAAGTACTACATCTGGGCAATAAAAATGGAAAAAGCATATATAGAATGGGAGGAATAGGGCTAAGTGACAGCACATGTGAAAAAGACTTGGGTATACTAATAGATCACAGACTGAATATGAGTCAACAGTGTGATGCAGCAGCAAAAAAGGCAAATGCAATTCTAGGATGTATTAACAGAAGCATACAGTCTAGATCACGTGAAGTCATTATTTCCCTCTACTCCTCTTTGGTCAGACCTCATCTGGAATATTGTGCCCCGTTTTGGGCACCACATTTTAAAAAAGACATCAACAAACTGGAGCAAGTTCAGAAAAGAGCGACCAGAATGGTGACCGGTCTGCAAACCCTGTCTTATGAGGAAAGGTTGCAGGATTTGGGAATATTTAGTTTGCAAAAGAGAAGACTGAGAGGAGACTTAATAGCTGTCTACAAATATCTAAAGGGCTGTCACATTGTAGAAGGATCAACTTTATTCTCATTTGCACAAGGAAAGACTAGAAGCAATGGGATGAAACTGAATGGGAGGAGACACAGATTAGATATTAGAAAAAACTTTTTGACAGTTAGAGTGATCAATGAGTGGAACAGGCTGCCACGAGAAGTGGTGAGTTCTCCTTCAATGGAAGTCTTCAAACAGAGGCTGGACAGACATCTGACTGGGATGATTTAGCGAATCCTGCTTTGAGCAGGGGGTTGGACCAGATGGCCCAGGAGGTCCCTTCCAACTCTACGATTCTATGATTCTATGATTCTATGATTCTATGAATTGACGTAATATTCCGTCCATGTGACCATGGACGGAATATTACGTCATCGCGATCAGCGGCGCCCACGTGGTGAGCGCCGCTGATCGCGGCCGAGTGTCAGCTAATTATGATAGCTGACACCCGGCACAATGTGTCAGGGGCGGTCACGGACCGCCCCCGACACGTTAACCCCTTGCACACCGCGATAAAACACGATCGCGGTGTACCGGGGGTTAAAAGGAAGTATCGGCAGGGAGGGGGCTCCCTCTGTGCTTCCCTGAGCCCCCCACAGCAGCGCAATGTGCAGCGCTGCTGCCGGGGGCTCCTTTCCTGCAGGTCCCCGGATCCAATATGGCGACGGGGACCTCCGGGGGCCTGCAGGAAGCTGGCTTCCTCAGTGCCTGCAAAGCGCAGGCATGAGGAAGCCTGTGCAGTGCCTGTGACAGATCGCTGATCTGTCACAGTGATCTGTGATGTGACAGATCAGCGATCTGCCACAGGACAGTTATGTCCCCCCTGGGACATTGTAATAAAGTAAAAAAAAAATAAAAAAAAAAGTGTAAAAATAATTAAAAAAAAACCGCTAAATAAATTTAAAAAAAAAAACCATATTCCCCAATAAATTCATTTTTTGGAAATAAAAAAAAACCAAAACAATAAAAGTACACATATTTGGTATCGCCGCGTCCGTAACGACCCGCCCTATAAAACTGTCCCAATAGTTAACCCCTTAAGCGAACCCCTTAAAAAATAAAAATAAAAAACGAAGCAAAAAATAATGATTTATTATCATACCGCCGAACAAAAAGTGCAATAACGCGTGATGAAAAAGACGCATATAAATATCCATGGTACCGCTGAAAACGTCATCTTGTCCCGCAAAAAACGAGCCACCATACAGCATCATCAGCGAAAAAATAAAAAAGTTATAGCTCGCAGAATAAAGTGATGCAAAAATAATTATTTTTTATATAAAATTGTTTTCATTGCATAAAAGCGCCAAAACATAAAAAAACGACCTAAATGAGGTATCGCTGTAACCGTACTGACCGGAAGAATAAAACCGCCTTATAAATTTTACCGCACCCAGAACGGCGTAAACGCACCACCCAAAAGAAATTCATGAAACGATGGTTTTTGTTCATTCTGCGTCCCAAAAAACAAAATAAAAAGCGATCAAAAAATGTCACATGCCCGAACATGATACCAATAAAAGCGTCAACTTGTCCCGCAAAAAATAAGACCTCACATGACTCGGTGGGTCAAAATATGGAAAAATTATAGCTCTCAATATGTGGTGATGCAAAAACTATTTTTACAATAAAAAGCGTCTTTTAGCGTGCGACAGCTGCCAAAAATAAAAACCGCCATAAGTAGTAAATCAAACCCCCCGTTATCACCCCCTTAGTTAGGGAAAAATAATAAAATTAAAAAAATGTATTTATTTCCATTTTCCCATTAGGGTTAGGGCTAGGGCTAGGGTTAGGGTTAGGGCTAGGGTTAGAATTGGGGGTTTCCACTATTTGCGCACATCAGGTGCTCTCCAAATGCAACATGGCGTCTGATCTCAATTCCAGCCAATTCTGCGTTGAAAAAGTCAAATGGTGCTCCTTCCCTTCCAAGCTCTGCCATGCACCCAAACAGTGTTTTACCCCCTCATATGGGGTATCAGCCTACTCAGGACAATTTGCAAAACAACTTTTGGGGTCCTATTTCTCCTGTTGCCCTTAGGAAAATAAAAATTTTGGGGCAAAAATATCATTTTTGTGGAAAAAAATTTTTTTGTTATTTTCACGCCTGGGCGTTATAAACTTCTGTGAAGCACTTGGGGGTTCAAAGTTCTCACCACACATCTAGATAAGTTCCTTGGGGGGTCTAGTTTCCAAAATGGGGTCATTTGTGGGGGGTTTCCACTGTTTTGGTACATCAGGGGCTTTCCAAACGCGACATGGTGTCCGATCTCAATTCCAGCCAAAAAAGTCAAATGGCGCTGCTTGCCTTCCGAGCTCTGCCATGTGCCCAAATAGTCATTTACACCCACATATGGGGTATCAGCGTACTCAGGACAAATTGCACAATAACTTTTTTCGTCCTGTTACCCTTGGGAAAATAAAAATTGGGGGTGAAAAGATCATTTTGTGGAAAAAATATGATTTTTTAATTGTACCGCTGTACATTATAAACTTCTGTGAAGCCCTTGTGGGTTCAAAGTTCTCACCACATATCTAGATAAGTTCCTTAGGGGGTCTAGTTTCAAAAATGGGGTCACTTGTGGGGGTTTCCACTGTTTAGGTACATCAGGGGCGTCCGATCAGAACTCCAGCCAATTTTGCATTGAAAAAGTCAAACGGCGCTCCTTCCTTCCTGAGCTCTGCCATGCGCCGAAACAGTGGTTCCCCCCCCCACATATCAGGTATCAGCGTGCTCAGGACAAATTGCACAATAATTTTTGCAGTCCAATTTCTCCTGTTACACTTGGTAAAATAAAAGAAAATTGAACCTGAAGTAATTTTTTTTGTGAAAAAAAGTTAAATGTTAATTTTTTTTAAATATTCAAAAAATTCCTGTGACGCACCTGAAGGGTTAATAAACTCCTTGAATGTGGTTTTAAGCACCTTAAGCGGTGCAGTTTTTAGAATGGTGTCACTTTTGGGTATTTTCTATCATATAGACCCCTCAAAGTGGCTTCAAATGTGATGTGGTCCGTAAAAATAAAATGGTGTTGCAAAAATGAGAGATCGCTGGTCAACTTTTAACCCTTATATCTTACTAACAAATAAAAATTTTGGTTCCAAAATTGTGCTGATGTAAAGTAAACATGTGGAAAATGTTACTTATTAACTTTTTTGTGTGCCATATCTCTGTGATTTAAGGGCATAAAAATTCAAAGTTGGAAAATTGCGGAATTTTCAAAATTTTCGCCAAATTTCCGTTTTTCTCACAAATAAACGCAAGTTATATGAATGAAATTTTACCACTAACATGAAGTACAATATGTCACGAGAAAACAATGTCAGAATCACCGGGATCCATGGAAGCGTTTCAGAGTTATTACCTCATAAAGGGACAGTGGTCAGAATTGTAAAAATTGGCCCGGTAGTTAACGTGCAAACCACCCTTGTTAGTGAAGGGGTTAAAATACATGTCTTGAGTCTTTACCTAGAGTTCTTGTGTTTTAGGGCACGACCATATTCCATGTCTGTTTTAGGTGTGCTACATTTAGGGCAACTCATTTGCCTGTCGGGTTTTTGTGGCGTTGGCTGTATATTAAATCCGCATATTATTTTGTGCTTTATCCTGAATTGGCTGTCCCTCCACTGTTCATTGATGATATGTTTCCTTACCAGTTCCCAACCTTGCAGTATTTTATGATCAAGATCTCCATCTTGTATGTGTTTTTCCCATTTGTGAAAAACTCTGTCTGTTCCTGATGGACGCAGTGTGTCCCTCAGTTCCCCATATACTGAGGAGATTGATACATCCCCGATGTCCCTGGCAACCATGTCGCCCCATACCTCAGAGTCGATCTCCCTCCTCACGTCCTGTAGATTATCTAATACATAGTGCTTTAATTGACTATAGAGCATCAGATGGAAACAAGGCAATTTATACTTCTCTATCACCTCTGGTCCAGGAAACCAACGACAGTCCTGAACGTGTATTAAGTCATCTAACGTCTGTATACCTTTTTGTATCCATGCCCTATATAATTTATTTTCTCTACCTAATTTAAAAGCTGGGAACGCCCAGGGATTAAGATGTTTTGATACCTTCCATGACATTTTCAGTTTTTTCCTTACTGCCTTCCATGTGGCAATAGTGTCCTTACAGATTACCGAGTGTTTAATATCTGGCAGAATATGTGATAACGGTGTGTGAAGCAATGCCGTCAGGTCCCATGGACTACAAAATTCCGATTCTAGCGTATAATCGGTATAATGCCCCGTCTTTTTAACCCAATCAATTACATTTCTCATTAAGCATGAGAGATTATAGCCTCTAATGTTTGGAAATCCTACCCCCCCTCCCTCTTTTGAACGCATTAAAGTTCTTAAAGCAAGTCTCGCCCTTCTCCCTCTCCATATGAACTTAGAAAAGGCCTTATTCAGTCTTAGAACATCCACGTGCTGAATCAGCATTGGAATAGTCTGCAATGGGTACAATAGTCTTGCAAAACTTGTCATTTTGATTAGGTGGCATCGTCCTAGTAGTGAGAGGGGTAACTCCCCCATCTTTCTAGTTCTTTCTCCATTTTATCGATAATTGGTTTATAATTTAGATCATATATCTGTTTCTGCGATTTTCCCAAATTTATATATTATAGATGTTGTCACTTTCGGGATACCCATTATGTTATTTCCCTGGCTTCGTTTCTCAGCATTTCTCAAACAAAATCTCACATTTACTCTTATTTAACCGGAAGCCCGAGAATTCTCCAAATTTTTCAATCTCTGATAGTAATTTAGGGAGATCTTCTGGGTTTCTCATAAATAAAATTATGTCATCTGCAAATAGTGCAGTTTTAACCATCTGTACCTCCACACCCTTGTATACATCATGATCATTTAGATGTGCTATGGCTTTATACTTCCCTAGACAAAACAAGTGTAGCTTCATGATTTGAAGGTTGAAAGAATTTTCAAGTTCATAAATTTCAACCTACAACCCAACATGTTAATCCATGGGAAGGCAAAAACCCCATGATGCTAATTGCTCCATAGTCCTTCCTGACTCCACATATGAGAATCAGACTAGCTTCCTGGATCAGTGTCCCATTACAGAATCTAAGTCCATAACCTGTAATCTTATATTTTTCAAGACAGCCATCCAACTTTCCTTGAAAATTTTTAGAGTTCCATAATCTCACTGCACGCTCAGAAAAGAATCACTGCCTATGATGATGACTCATGATGATTTCCTCTAAAGCAGTGTTTCCCAAACTCCAGTCCTCACGGCCCCCCAACAGATTATGATTTCAGGTGTTGGAATTATTATGGAGAAATTGCCACAGTTTCTCTCACCTGTCCAATAGTAAGGAAATCCTGAAAACATGATCTGTTGGGGGCCATGAGGGCTGGAGTTTGAGAAACACTGCTCTAGATGTAGAGGATGCCCCAATGTCATTGTTGCAAATCTGTGTGTAAAAAAGTAATTAGAAAGACCTCTGTATTGTCCATTCATATACAGCTTTTCTACATTGTAATAAGATCACCCCTAAGCCTTAGTTTTTCCAAACCGAATAAGCCTAAGTTTGATAACTTGTCTTGGTATTGCAGACCCCCCAGTTCTCTAATAACCTTGGTCGCTCTTCTCTGCACCTGCTCTAGTTCAGTTATGTCGTTCTCATACACTTGAGCCCTAAATTGTACACAGTACTCTAAATGTGGCAGCACTAGTGACTTCTATAGAGGCAAAACTTTGTTCTCAGCATGAACACATCTCTTTTAACGCATCCAATGATTTTATTTGCCTTGGCAGCAGAAAACTGACGCTAGTCACTAAAGGTAAAGCGAATCTGTCAGCAGGAATTTGCCAAGTAAACTACAGGCATTGTCAGGTTGGCAGTATTAAACTGATTAAAATGATACCTGGGGTGAAGAAATTCATCTTGTGGTTCTTGTGTTATCAGTGTTAGAAGTTTTCAGTTATGATACGCCCATGATCTGGGGCGGGACTGTAGTCTTATCTTCTTGCTCTAAGCCTGAGAAACCAAGGAAAGACCTGCCCACAGGCTGCTTCGAAGCACAAACATTCTGTCTGTATGATGAGGATTTATCTGGTAGTCACATTGCAAAAAGCAGAGTTTTAAGACACTAGAGTGCTCATTGGTCAGGTTATTGGTGCACAATAGACAACTGACTGCCCAGAGCAATAAAGGACTGGATGTCTAAAGTAGACCGAAACTATTCAGCCCAAGACAAATATGTAGTGATAACAGGGGACAATGAATTTGCATATAGACAAAACAGGAACTTTTAAACAGGCACATGTTTTGGGATAGTGAGAGCAATGATTAATAGAGCTGCCTTGGTAACTGCCAATGGGGATGCTGAGGAGGGCAGAGTGATTTTACAGGACTGTTATAATCATGTAACTGGTATGCCAAGAAAAGAGATGCCCAAAACAAGCTCTTCAGGGAATAAAGAAGAGCTTTAGATAGCTGTTGGCCTGTGTTTTCCATGACTGAACTGCTGCTAAACATCTTTGGAAACGGGCCATCGGATCAGCAATCAGAAATTGGTCATCCTGCATCCATATCTCCCTCAACAATTATCTGTTGGGGCCACCAAACACATAAAATCAATCGGACCCCAGGGTATTAGCAGATTCAGGAGAAGTTTGTCTAATGTATAAAGTGGGCCTTAAGATGAAACAAAATGAATTTCTTGTGAACCCATCAATGAGGGTATTTTTTGTAATTGGAGTTCATTTGGGCACTTTGTATTGCCTTAAAACATTGAAATTAGGTGCAGTAATACCGCAAAGTCATTTATAAATATACTTAGTAGAGGGGGGATGCAGGCTCTTTTTAATCCAAATAAATTTTACAATTTTAGAATGTAAAATTGCCTGCTGAGGTTTAAGAAATAGTGGGAATACAAATATATATACACAGTACATAATCTGATTGAGGTTCATGTGTCAATTGACATTGAGAGAGAATGCTCTTATTAACTGGAATTCGGGTAGGCTTAAACATTACCTCTAATTCAATGGCACTAACATTAAGGTTTGTCACAGTATGGAAGGCATGAAGTAGCAAGAAATCTTTGCAAAGTGAAACTAGTAGTTATTAGTAGTTAGGCAAGGATGAATAACATTCCACAAATTGTTTTTTTCTTGCAATTTTGATTACTAATAAATGACACCAGGGATTTATTAGGACTGGAGGCCCTACTGCATGCCCAAATTATTCCAATGACCATGTGCATCCTTGGCAAGTTTCCTGGTTAGTTATTATAACATTTCCATTGGTGTTGGGAAACTTTCATTGCACCGTTGATGTATTATAGAACATTTTGAGTGCTGTTAAAAACAAAATTGCATAAGACAGCTAAGAGATATGGCATTTGAAAACCTGTAATTGACCTATGTCTAAAGTTTCCATAGTAAAAGGATAGATAAGGGTACTGAAATAAGGGAAGAATACATTTAATGGAATGTTATCAGAGGCACCTCTTTAAGATTAATTCTACCAGTCCCTATAGCCCAATAGACAGATCCTGCCCGGGAGTATGCATATTGTATACATCACTGCCATTCCTGGCTCAGAAATCGGAGAATCCTCGCAGAGCACAGTGTATATGCTGTGGGGATTCAATAGTCTGCAGCCACAGAGTGACTGCAGACTTTTCATTTTAGAGCAGACAAGGGTACAGACCTTATTTTTCTAATTTTCTTTGTCCATGAAGTGAATGTAGAAGTGTGGTGTTTCGAGCTCTTGTCAGAGGTTCTAGAGTTGAGCATCTTGCTGAGGTGACTGAACCTTATCTGGCAGTTTAATTCATAAATTGTTTAACTTTGTGGATCTGTTTTGCAGAAGAGTCCGCTACACGAATATGTTCCTTTATAAAGAATACTTGCATATTTTAGGGCAAATTCTGATTGTGGTAATAACTAGTGAATGTCAAATTTGACTGTTTTCTTGGACTCAGCCAAGAAATTTCATTTGCACGTATTAATGTAAATCAGATGTGCCTTATTATGTTCTGGGGTCTCTTCAGACTCTAGAGCAGTGGTCCCCAACCTTTTTGACCTTGAGAGCCACATTCAGCACTGAGAGAGGGTCGCAAGCCACATTCAGCTTTGAGAGGGGGTCATGATGAGCAACATCCTGCTCCTGTACCCCTCAAAGTAGTGTCAACCAAAGCCCCCATTATGGGTATAATGATAACCAAAGCTTTTCCACAGAAATGACTCCAAAGCAATACACAGAGATCCAGGGGTTCCCATAATGCTCCAATTCAGTATTCCCCCATCAAGGATTCCCAATACACTATCGCACTCAGCTTCAAGAACCTCCTCTAACAGGTAGTATCATCCTTCAGCATATCATACCTAAAACATCTCTAAATCCCTCAGACCAGTATATGTGCATCCAGATCTGCTCTTCTGTGCCGGGCTACTCAAAAATTCACCATTATGAGATGTACTCTTCATACCTGTTTGCTAGACCTGCAGCTAATGCACCAAGCTGGCAGTCGCGAGCCACAATTCCTGGGACCGCGAGCCACATGTGGCTCCCAAACTACAGGCTGGGGACCCCTGCTCTAGAGCATGAAAACAAAAAATCACCTAGCCACTCCTCCGCGCAGCTCCGTCTGGCCTCTTTACTGCTCCACCACATGCAACATCCTGGTCTTCCATCTTTACCATGTGCCGATGAAGTAGGCTTTTAATGTCACGAAGTGCATTGTCAAGGCATTGACTAGGCTTTGGGCAAAGCATATCATGATGTCACAACTTGCTTCACCTGAGGCTTAGTCAGTGATTTGAAGCCCCGGCAAATGGAGATGGAGGAAGAGGATTTTGCATGTGGTGGGGTAGTAAAGAGGGATCTTAGCGGAGGACTAGAATGTGGGCTGTAGCACAACTGAGTGGCAAGGTTTTTATTTTCTTCTCTTCCGCCGTTACTGCTGCAGCCGACAAAGAAGGCCATTGCTTTTGATATAGGAGTAGGCTGCATTAAGCCCCCCACAGCCAAGAAGTACCCAGTCTTTTTGCTTAATACAGTATGTGACTTGATGGGTCAATATAATCTGTTTTCAGACACCTGTGACATTATTACAGTGGAGATGAGGAAACTTTTTAATAAATTATTCGAGTCTTTACCGATGCATGCATTAAAATACTGTACATATATATTAATTAAACCCACTGACAGCTACACTTAATAAAAGGCCATAATAGATTTATCATATACCAACAGTTCCAAATACAAGTATAAGATAATACATTATGATCAAATAATTTATAATTAGCAGAAAGAAGGTCAGTATTGTTTGTTCTGGTTGTGTTGGTCATATTTTAATCCTATGTATGTTTTATGCTTTCAAAATAGTATTGCAACATGTTTTATTATCAGTCTCTGTGGTTTAAGTCAGATTGAAATGTAAGAACTATATGATGAATAGGCAGTTCTGTTCATATAAAACCCTCTTGACACCATTCAATCTAAATGTGTGAGAATGTGTTGAATCACTTGCTAGAAAATATGAAAATGCCTTATATTTCTGTATGTGAGTTTTTGATATTGTGTTTCCACACAACCCACATTTTATTATTTTTACTATTAAATAGGCAAATGTCTGCGCATAATTTTTTACATATCAGAAAAAAAATGACCTTAAAAGGCAAGCAGTAAACATTGTGTGAGCCACCATAAACTGCTCTCACAATGAAAAGGTGCATATGAAAGAAGTTTAAAAATGCCAGCTTTTCACATAATAACTAATACATTAGAAAACCAACTTTTATCCCCAGTATGAAAATGACTCCTCAACTATTTCCGTGAGGGCATTTCCTCATCTCATAAATAAAGTGTCTTTTGGTAACAACAGCAGCCCCCATGCTTTCTTGGAAAGGACAGTAGATGATACAGGAGACATCAGTTTTGACCTGATATGGGGGTGGTGGGTGCCACCCTTCACACATAACACTTCCCAGATAAAGCAAGATTCAATGGACATTAGTTATTTGTATCTGGTGAAGGATAAGGCTATGTTCACACTAAGCTTTTGAAGAGTTATTCAAGCAGAAACATCAGGAATTTCTTTTGGGGGATATTTTCATTTCCTTTCTTTCATTTTTTCATTATAGAAGACCTCACATGGCAGACATGGGGGCTTTCATAAGGTCCCAGCTGCCATTGTGACAGATAGGATCCCTATTGATGGCTATCAGAAGTGATGCCTGTAATATTAAAGTGATTGGTGCTCACAATCTAAATTGGAGTGTGGGAGATAACTGCAGTATCCAGAAGAAAACCCATGCAAACACAGGCAGAACATACAATCTCCTTGCAGATGTTGTCCTTGGTGGGATTTGAACCCAAGAGTTGCAAGGCTACAGTGCTAATCACTGAGCCACTGTGCTGTCTATTTATAAGGAAATAGGAGGGACACAGATGGTAAAAAGTGCATGTCCTGTATGGTCCCGCTATCATTATAATAAATGGGGGTTTTCAAATAAAGCTTCACAAACAAGTCATCAGCTAATATGTGTCTAAGTACAGATATCACGTTATTGGGTGCATGGACGATGTGAGGACATATGAATAGGAGGGAGTCTGAAAAAATGCAAAAAGGGGCAATAGGGAAAAGTTCCACTAGTGAGGTGATGTGAAATACATGTCTATAGAGATGTGTTTTTATAGCATAATTAAAAATGTGGGGGTTAGATATCAGATCGTTAGGGGTAGTGCATTCCAGAAGACTCGTGCAGCAAAAGAGAAGTCTTGGAGACGGAGGTGCAAGGTTCAGATTATGGAGGATGTTAATCTAAGATCAGTTACGAGAATGGAGAGTATAAGTAGGGTGATAAATAGAGATGAGAAAGGAGATAATTATGGTGGTGCAGAACTGTGGAGAGCTTTGTGGGTGGGAATGATAAGTTTCTATTGTACTCTGTAGCAGATGCACAACCAATGGAATGAGTAGTGTGGAGGCATCAGTGTAATGGCTGAAAAGAAATACAACCCTAACTGCTACATTCAAGATGGATTGGAATGCAGAAAGCTTAGTAAGATGGAGATCAGTTAGTGGAGAGTTGCAATACTCCGGGCGAGAATGAATATGAGTTACAATAGGAGTTTTTCTAGTTTCAGAAGAATGAGAAGGTGAGAATAAGTCAGATTCCCAAGATGTTTATAAGGTGCAGGTGACATGTGTGAGTGAGCATTGGATACAAGGAAAGTTCATGACAGCAAGCATACTGCTTGGACAGTATGGTTGAGCATTAGTAGAGGGAGGAAACACAAGTTTCTCCCTCTACATGATGCTAGAGACATTAAGTCGATAGAGATAGCTCTCCTTCCGTCCACTTGGAAGTGGTGTTACTTCAACCCTTTAAGAATTGTTTAACTGGGAATAAAAGCAAAATAGAAAAAGCACCATGCAACCTCAGAAAAAATGATACTCCAGATGCCACGTTGTAAATGCTGGAAAGGCCATACCCCATGGTCACCAGTCTTTTCAAAAACAAAACGTAGGATCATCAAAACCCAAGCAGACAGAGGTGAAACCCATTCCAAAGCACAAAAGTGCAACACTTCAACCATACGGCTAAAAATACAGCCCATGTTACAAAAGCCACTCTTAAGCTACTTTGAATATATTTGCCATAGATGTGTTGGGCAAGGATTGCCTTCCCGTTCAGTGACTCCCTCAATTCTGAGGAAAGAAAGAGTCATTTGCCATAATAGTTGGCTCACTTCCCAAAGATGCCTTCAGCCAAATATTAAAATTCAAACAGATCAGAACCAACTGCCTAAATAACTCTGCAATGTCCAGACACTTTGAAGACAGCATATTAATGGAACCCACTAGACCTGGGCTGTCCGAAAACAATGATATACTTTTATTAGACAAACTCGGACCCCAAACAGTCACGGCAACTAAGACTGCAAAAACCTTGTTCAAAACTAGGCGACTTCTGTCACCTTTGCCGGCTGTACGAACCGGAAATAACTCCAACAACCAAAACTGACTAAACCGGAGGCAGAAGTCCGTGTCTGTAACTAAATCCAAAAAGAAGGCCCAAGTCCTACGAGAAAATGAACGGGTCTTGTATACAGCATATCCCGTTAAAGTCTCGTAAAAATCAGATCTAGATAAACAAATCCGCTCTCATCGCCTTAGAAACCTGTATATGAGCAAAAGGAGACGAAAGTTCCTTCATAATGTTCTACAAGTGCCTACAAACACCCTAACAATTGGCATAATCTGTAAAGCAAAATTGAGGCTACCTAAGAGCGACTGCAACACTTTAAGGGTAACCTTTTAGCAGGCAATAAACTGCTGGATGCCAACAATAATTTTGTCCACTATCTCCACCGAAAGACGCAATTACAAATTTTTGGAATCAATCACAATTCTTAAGAATTCAATAATTCAACAGGAACCCATCGTCTTTTCGGCGGCCAAAGGAACGCCAAACGCCTGAGCAAATACCTGAAAGCCCAATAACAAACGGTAGTATTGAGGGAAATCCGCAGTACCAAAAAAAAAAAAAAAAAAATTGTCCAGATAATGTAACGTACTACCCGCCTTTTGGTATGTTCCGTAACCCATTGCAGAAATGTAGCAGAAGCCTCAAAATATAAGCAGGATAATGCACAGGCATTTATCGAAGAAAAACATCCCTTGGAAATGAAAACCAAGAGAGTCAAACCCCGATGGGAAAACTGGTAAAATCCAAAAAGCCGACCTAATGTCGATTTTAGCTATCAGAGAATTCCGGCCATGGGTGCACAACATGTCGACGGCTACAACAAACGAGGTGTAGGAGACAACACCTAAACCGTGAAAAACTCATTATTCCATGAAAACCCAGACGGGTACAACAAATGACGAATTATCTGAAAAGTGCCAGCCTCCTTCTTTGGTACTACAACGAAGGAAGAAACCCTGAAATGTGATAAAGAGGGGCAACAAAAGGGGCCATCAATGCGGCCCAGAGATAACACTTTCTGAATAAAATCGTACACAACTGATTCATTAAAAATGTAAAGATGCCAAGTTGTCGTTGCAGCGACAGTCTGGCCCATGAAATTCCGGCACGAAAAACCCTTCAGCAAAACCGTCTGTTAGCGCACTTTTGGCCTGTCTGGGAAGCTGCTGAGCCAGGGACGCATTTCGGCTAACATCACTGGCATACATCCCATCGGCAACAGCGCCTCACATACCAGGCAACTGTGCACTGGTGTTCTGTTTTTTAAAAACATTTGGACATAGGCACATTCGTGGCGAAAACGTAAAGTGTTCGACCACTTAAACCTGGCGTCATTAATTGAGCAGCAAATTCCTTTTTTAAGAAGTTGTTGCAACGCCAACCTCTGAGTCACATGACGTTGGGAAAGCACTAAGTTGATCAAAAGCCCAACGTCTTTGACTCCCCAACAAACAGTATTATGAACTGCTATTTTTTGCCGGAAGGCCTCATCATATGAGCTAAGCTGTATCCCCAAAGTTACAGTATGCCTCTTAAATGATATCGTGATGTTGAAATTAACCAGAGCTAAGGCTCAGCTCCTTCTCCCAAAAACTGCGGCGTAAATGTAAAATGCTTGTGTCCAAAAGTGGAAGCATTTGAAGGTTTTTCTACTGTCCACATCAGATTCAAACCTATCATCCTTTTTGTCAGTGGAAGCCGCAGGATTATAATTAGGGAACAACGTGAAAATAAGCAACTATTCCTGCTGCCAGATCTTCTCTTAGATGGCAGCAGTTAGGTGAAAGGTGACATTTTAGAAACAATAGCTTTCTTCAACAATATCCCAGATATTCTAGAGAACCCAACTGCAGTAGGAGGGTGAGGCTTAGGCACAGAGTAGCCACAGCTGACAGCCAGCGCCTGATTGACAGCTCTTTCCACTAACCCAAAAACCCTCCCTTCATCCCATACATTAGAGCCCTGCATATCAGATGAAAAGCATCTCATCAGGTGCAAAACAAAGAGGAAAGTTGCGTTCCTGTTATCTTCTCGGGCCCTGGGGACACGCTCTCCATGACTCCCTGTCGTCCTTGCTTGAAAATGCGTCATGGGAAGCCCAGGCCTGGGCTAGTGCAGCACTGATCACTGATATAGTCAGCCTGGTACGCTGGTCCTGATGATGACTTCTGCTTTTGCACTCACCACGGTGAGGGGTTGGTGTTGACACCGCCGACGGAACGGTCCTGGATCAGTCCCTTCTGGTGTTATCCATGGTCCCCTCCGCCTTAGCACCCACCGATGCTGGATTTCTCGCTTCGGGGTTGTCAGCGGTAATTGTCCTTCCTCCACACTTCCCGGTGCCACGGGTCTTCCTGATAGGGAGTGAGTCAGGTGAATAAATCACCTTTGAACGTCTCTTCAGTGGTGCTTGGTTCCTACTCTGCCTAATCAGTGTCTGCTCATAATCCATCGCCTCACACCTAGCTGGACCTAGTTGCTCAGGGGTATCCACGGGGATGGCAGCAGCAGGGGGACCCACAGTATCAAAGCAGGAACGAAGCCACACATCACCTAAATTCATTCAGCAATGCGTCCATAGTGACAGTTGCTTTGTCTCCTCACAGACAACTGAGAATTCCTGCAAGAGAGTGTCATGATACCAGTGCTGGTGGACCTGCACTTCTGGGGTTAATATTTTGATCTCAGTGCAGACTCTTACCTGCACACTTGGGGCTTATTATGGTGGCCTCTCATTGGTTCTGGGAAAGCTTCTTATAGCCTCAGGAAGCTCCCATCCCTGTCAGTTATACTTTCGCCCTTGGCAGAGTTGTGTTGACCCCCTGAGTGTGTTTGTGCTGTGTTCTGGTTGCTTGATACCTTGTGTACGACTCGGTCTGTTCTCTGGATATTGCTTGTTGGATCCTGCTTGGTACCTTCTATGTCTGTTTGGTTTTGACCCCTGCTTGGCCCCGACTATCCGTTTTGTCTCATCCCTGGTACTTTACTGCTATCTCTGTGTATGACCTCCGTTTTGCCTGACTGAGTATTTCTGTATAGTGTCCTGCCGATCTCTGGAAGCAGGACGCGAAGCCCCGCCCCTTGCAGTCACATGACCGTAGGTCCTTCACTGCTTGCTAAACTTCAGCGTCCCCAGGTCCTGTTTGTCAGTACTTTCCGGCCGTATCTGACCCCGGGCCCCCCTACAGTGCGAGTGAGTCCCTGCTCAGAGGAGGCTGCACGCCGGCACTGACAGGACCCTGACAGAGAGGTTATAAATAGAGCACCTTCCCCTCACTTTTTCCAAGGAATCCAAATTAACAGCTGACAGACAGCCATGCCAGCCAATCAGGGCGATCACCTGCTTCTGTTACATGACAACAGGGACTATTAACCCTTTACCAGATCAATCATGAGGATCCCTCATGAGACAATTAAGGCAACCTACAGTAAAACAAAATAGTTACAGACAGCATATTCCTAACAATATCCCTACATATCATACATTTACCCTAAGTGCCACGAGCCCATGCAGCCCCTGCTCTAATTGATGTTGGGGTTTTCAATTCCTGTGGGTATTGTCTTCCCATATGTGTTCCCCTATTTTAAACCTTTTTCTATAATTTTGTACCAAGAAATAATTATTTATATTATCGGTTCAGCTTTGTAAATTTTTGTAGGCTTTCTAGTTTAGTCTTAGTTTTCAAACTTGTGAATCCTCACATTGTGCGAACTGTGCACTGTGATGATTCTCCAATGCCAGCCCCGGAAACGGCGGTCATGTGACCGTGAGTATGCAATATGCAAGCCATTTAACAAAAGTAATAAGAAATCTGCCCCATTAAAAAATATCTAATTGTCAGAACATTAGTTTTTCTATTTTATGGCAAATTGTTAGAGGAGTAACACTTTAGCAGACAGGATGTCATTGTGAGATGTGACTGTCATGGACCATACTGGGAAACTTCACTAATTTAGGAAAAAATGTGTATTGCTTTATCTAACAAGCTGACCACCTTTATACACTAACACTAAAGCTCAAGACACACTACTGTCCAGTGAGCTGTTTGCTGTGCAACACTATACAACTTACAATTTGGCGCACTAAAGTTTATCCCCATGATGACCAAGCCAGTCAAGAAAGAATATGAATATATTTCTCTTTGTGAAATGATAAATTGAAGAAACGTTATTATCCACATGCACAATTGGGTAGCACTATAATACAAAAAAATATGCTTCTCCCATGGACACAATACGTTTACTCTTAGAGTAACCGGCAGAATGAGACATCAGGGCTTGTGTGTAGGACATGCCAATTATACCTGGGAAGTATTTCTACACCATGCTGAGCTGCTGTCAGCTGTAACAGAGAACTAAACGCTTCCTACCTGAAGAAGAGTAAATTGGGGAGAACTTAAAAGCTTGAAGCAGAAAAATCCTGCTGTACATCAGTGACGTGAACCTATGGTGAGCTGACATTGACTGACTCATCAGTATTCCTGACAAATGTATACCTAGCTACCTTCAGTGAAAGAGAAATTGTCTACACTGTGATCATTTAGTCCATGCAGAAAATATATGGATTAAGATGCTATCGTGTGGGCAGAATTGTTGAAATTATAGTTTGGATTTTTTTTGTTATTACAAGTTCATTCAGATACAGTGAAATAAAACGTCCTCCTGGAAATCATTCACAACACAAATGACAGAGAGTAGCCTTTATATTCTAAATTTATACTATTTCTTTAAGACAAGACAGCCGTATCTTCACTAATGTGTTAGATGAAGGTTTGGCTGGACAATTATTCAAGGTAACTTAATTTTTCACCATTTGGGCGCCTAAAGATCTAGTATTTGCTTTGGCTTTTGGAGAGATGTACCACAGCCCAAACAGCATTGGCCTTCTAGAGGGGGGCAGATCAGCGGTTCCTCCAGCAAGTACTAGTGGGTGCAGGAATATTTTTACTTGGCTTTGCTCTTGTTATCATGAAAAGAAAAAGGGAGACAAGCGCACAAAGCAATAATATATTTTAAACATGAAATTGGGGGGTGAGGAGGTTGCTACCTTGATTAGGTTGTGTATGTCACAGATCCAATAAATGACAATAGATTATAATCTGAATAATCTATTTAGATGCTGCAGTCATGACCGCAGATAAAAGAGCATATTCTTCTGCATGGCAATTGAGGAGAATTAGGAGATAGATGTTCTGGTAGACCGTGCTGCTGGGAATACCACTGGTGGTAATACTCCAATTAGCTTTTATTAAAGTGCACCTGTAACCTGTTTTGGCCGCTATAAGATGCAGCCACCGCCTTTCAGGGCTTATATACAGCATTCTATAATGTTGTAGATAAGCCCCCGGTCCGACATGCAATATAAGAAAAATAAGTTTTATTACACTTACCCTGGGGAGGTGGTCCGATGAGTGTAGCAGGTAAGTGTCTGGCACCTCCCATCTTCTTGCGATGCTGCCTTCCTGCTTGCTTCATCACTCCCGGCATTGCACTTCTGCGCAGGTATACTTCTTTCAAAGTACTGCAGTGCGCAGGTGCTGGGCCTTGCTGACCCTCCTTTTCATGAGGAAGGTAGCAGTCCGCTGACGAAACGCATAGTGGTTTAATAAAAGGTTTGTTCACCACTAACCTATTGCAGTGTGCTCTATAGCCATAGCGCTCCCAAAATTGATCACATACATTTTTGTTCAAAAAATGTTGATATTCCCCTTGACGGATTGTGGCTGGAGCAGCTTGGGGCTATATAGAGTATCTCCAGGTAGTAGGACCTGAAGTAACGTCATATCCTGTGAAGTGGTATCACGTGACTTCATCTTGGTCCCGGAGCAACACAGCAGGACTATACTGAGATGCCCGCTGCCGATGTTGTGCAGGGGTGCACAACCCTTCCAGGTGAGAGGCTAATCCCCCCACCTTCCATTAAAATACCCCCAATAAACCACCAGGTGCTTCTCATGCTGCACTCTTCCATGTTCATTTTTTTTAAGCAAAGGCGCTCACCAGTTAATAAATCATTCAAGAAAAATGTGGGGTCTTGGACAGTAGCCCAACAGCAGTAACATTACTGTGATCATGATCCTGTGAACAGCTCAGCAGGGAAAACCAATATTCTCCTTTGGTAGTGACTCAGACAACAATTATAGACTCAAAATAAATATTAATAGGAATTACTTATGGAAAGATTGTGCACTATTAAAGGGCTATTCCCATCTCAATTTCAGACATTGAAAGCACATTCGCAAGCTATGCCCAAATATCTGACAAGTATTGATTTCAGAGGTGAGGTCCCCATGGACCTTGAGAGCGGAAGGCTGTATCTTGCACCTCTGTGAATATGACAGGTGTCGATTAAAGTGATCGCAGGTCTGACTTCTGAATCCTGAATTGATCAGCTTCTTGCCAGGCCAGCTTCAGAACAAGGGCTGTTTTTGAGTATGAAGAGTTCTATTTGATGGACGAGATGTAAGAATCTGGCAATCAATACAAAAAATTGTATTTGCAATAATCAGTACACCATTGCTGCATGCAACAAAAAAGCAGCCAGTGTCATACTGCACTGGATTCTTCCCAGTTTTTGTCTAGTGTGTGAGTGCTGCATTGAAACCTAATTCATCAGACTGTGAAATCCTGAATGAATTACATATCAATATAATAAAGTTGGCTACAAAGTTTGGTACCAGAGCTAGCAAGTTTTTTTTTCCAGGGCTACTTTTGTGTTTTGAGCAAGTTAAGAATGACCAATTGCCATTTTATATTCTAAGAAATCTAAACAACCATAATAAATTAAGAAATACAGTGAAAGCGCACTGTTAAATTTCATTTCACGCTCACTGAGCAAACATTACCAAACTCTAAGTACTGTCACCTTCTATCTTTTTAGCTAAAAATCTTGTGGCCAACTGAGCTGTGACCTTGAAATATTTCACAGCGGGAAGCTTACTTCAGTTTGCAGTGCTCAGTTGTCTGATAGATTGGGGTCTTCTCATTTCTTTTGCTTCTAGCACACTGAAATCAGAAAGAGCTTCATTCATAGTGCACTGAAATACCATTTCTGCATATTCATTACCATATAGTATACGGTATATACACATCACTAAAAGTACTGAGCAATGAAAGACTTTCAAGGGCTATATTTACTGTTAGCAGGAGGGAATTGATGTTGGAGTGTGCCACTAGTCCCAAAAGATTACAAGGTTTTAAAATTGTTTGCCATCTGCTAATAAGTTTTACAAACAAGAAAAGATAAATAAAGATGTATATACAGTCATGGTACCTTTTAAATTATTCCAGAATATGAAATAATTCTCACAGAAAATTATTGCAATTACACATTTTGTTATACACATGTTTATTTCCTTTGTGTGTATTGGACCAACACACAAAATGGAGAAAAAAAAAGGAAAATTGGACACAATTTCACCCAAAACCCCCAAAATGGGCCAGAGAAAATTGATGGAACCTTTCCAAAATTTGTGGGAAAATAACTTTGTTTCAAGCATGTGATGCTCATTGAAACTCATCTGTGACAAGTTACAGGTGTGGGAAATATGAAAATCACACCTGAAACCAGATATAAAAGGGAGAAGTTGACTCAATTGCATTTTGTGTCTGTGTGCCACACTAAGCATGGAAAACAGAAAGAGAAGAAGGGAACTGTCTGCAGACTTGAGAATAAAAATTGTTGAAACATATCAACAATCTTAAGGTTACAAGCCCATCTCCAGAGATCTTGATGTTCCTTTGTCCACGGTGCGCAACATAATCAAGAAGTTTACAACCCATGGCACTGTAGCTAAATTCCTTGGTGTGTATGGCAGAGAAAAGTTGATGAAAGGTTGCAACGCAGGATAATCCGGATGGTGGATAAGCAGCCCAGATTAAGTTCCAAAGAAATTCAAGTTGTCCTGCAAGCTCAGCGTGCATCAGTGTCAGCGAGAACTATCTGTTGACATTTGAATGAAATTAAACGTTATGGCAGGAACCCAAGAGGACCCTACTGATGACACAGACATAAAAAAGCTTGACTGCAGTTTGCCAAAATGTACTTGACTAAAGGGGACTTTGCACATAATGAGATCGCTAGCGATATCGCTAAAGCGTCACCGATTTTGTGACGCAACAGCGATATCGCTAGCGATCTCGCTACATGTGACACTTACCTCCGACCGGCCCCACACTGGAGATCACTGATCGCGCGCGAACGTCCTGGGCCATTTCTTCCTCGTTGGCATCCCGCTGGCGCCAACTAGCGGCACGTGGACGCAGGCGGAAGTCGTCATCATCGCTGCCATGTGACAGGTAAGAACGACCGCCGAGCATCGCTGGATCGCTGCTGCCTCGCTGGTGAGATCTGCCTGTTTGGCCGCTCACTGCCAACCATTTAGCGATGCACCAGCGATCCTGACCGGGTCGTATCGTTGTCGGGATCGCTGGTGCATCGCTAAATGTAACGGGAACCTAAAACACAATCCTTCTGGGGAAGCATCTTCTGGACAGATGAGACCAATATAAAGCTGTTTGGTAAAGCACATCATTCTACTGTTTACCAAAAACAGAATGAGGCCCACAAAGAAAAGAACAGTCAAATAGTGGAGGTTCAACGATGTTTTAGGGTTATTTTGCTGCCTCTGGCACTGGATGCCTTGACTATGTGTAAGGCATTAAGAAATCTAAAGATTACCAAACAATTTTGGGTCGCAATGTAGTGCCTAGTGTCAGAAAGTTGGGTTTGCATTTTAGGCCATGGGTCTTTCAGCAGGACAGTGACCCCAAACATACTTCAAGAAGCACCCATGGATGGAAAAGCGCTGGTGAGTTCAGAAGTGGCCAGCAATGAGTCGAGATCTAAATCCCACTAAACACCTGTGGAGAGATCTTAATATTGCTATTGAGAGAAGGCATCCTTCAAATATGTGAGACCTGGAGCTGTTTGAAAAAGATTAGTGGTCCAAAATTCCAGTTTAGAAGCTTGTTGATGGTTATAGGAAGCAATTCATTGCAGTTATTTAGTCCAAAAGGATGTGCAGCCAAATATTAAGTTGAGTGTGCTAACAATTCTGTTCACCCCATTTTTGGGGTTTTGTATGAAATGTACAATTTGCCTTTGTTATGTGTTGTTCCACTACACACAAAGGAAATAAACACATGTATAACAAAATGTGTAATGCAATAACTTTCTGGAAGAAATATTTCATTTTCTGGAACAGTATCAAGGTGCAAACACTTTTGACCATGACTGTATGTGTGTGTATATATATATATATATCAGTTGTGCTGAAAACTTTACATACCCCCGGCAGAATTTGGTGATATATATCAGTTGTGCTGAAACGTTTACATACCCCCGGCAGAATTTTTTGCTTTCTTAGCCTTTTTTCAGAGAATATGAATGATAACACCAAAACTTTTTCTCCACTCATGGTTAGTGGTTGGGCGAAGCCATTTATAGTCAAACTACTGTGTTTTCTCTTTTTAAATCATGACAACCCAAAACATCCAAATGACCCTGATCAAAAGTTCACATATCCTGGTGATTTTGGCCTGATAACATGCACAGAAGTTGACACAAATGGGTTTGAATGGCTACTAAAGGTAACATCCTCACCTGTGACCTGTTTGCTTGTAATCAGTGTGTGTCGCATAAAAGCCCAGTGAGTTTCTGGGATCCAGACAGACTCTTGCATCTTTCATCCAGCCACTGACATTTCTGGATTGTGAGTCATGGAGAAAGCAAAATAATTGTCACAGGATCTACTGGAAAAGGTAGTTAAACTGTATAAAACAGGAAAGGGATACAAAAAGATATCAAAGGAATTGAAAATGCCAGTCAGCAGCGTTTTGTCCACAACTGCCAGGAAAATTGTTCGGGATGCAAAGAAAAACCCACAAACAACATCAGCTGAAATACAGGACTCTGAAAACTAGTGGTGTGGCTGTTTCAAATGCACAATAAGGAGGCAATTGAAGAAAAATGGTCTGCATGGTTGAGTCGCCAGAAGACATTATTGCACAAATGCCACAAAATATCTCACCTACAATACGCAAAACAGCACAGAGACAAGCCTCAAAACCTCTGGAACAAGGTAATTTGGAGTGATGAGAACAAAATTGAACTTTTTGGCCACAACCATAAATGTTACATTTGGAGAAAGGTCAACAAGGCCTATGATGAAAAGAACACCATTCCTACTGTAAAGCACTGAGGTGGATCACTAATGTTTTGGGGATGTGTGAGCTATAAAAGGTACAAGAAACTTGGTCAAAGTTGAAGGAAAGATGAATGCAGCACATTATAAGCAAATACTGGAGCCAAATTGCAATCAACAGCCCGGAAACTGCGCATGGGACGTACTTCGACGTTCCAGAATGACAACAATCCAAAACACAAGTCCAAGTCGAAATGTCATTGGCTACAGCAGAACAAAGTGAAGGTTCTGGAGAGGCCATCTCAGTCTCCTGACATCAATGTAACTGAGCCACTCTGGGGAGATCAAGAGCGAGGAGTCTTTTTGCCAAGAAGGGTAGGTAGCTTTACCATCTGAACAAATAAAGAACCTCATGCACAGCTACCACAAAAGACTTCAAGCTGTCATTTATGTTAGAGGGGCCAATACACGGTATTAAGAAATGGGGTATGTGAACTTCTGATCATCATTTGGATGTTTTGGGTTGTCATTATGATTTAAAAAGACTAACACGGTAGTTTGACAATAAATGGCTTGCTGTTATCATTCATATTCGCTGAAAAAAGGCCAAGAAAGCAAAAATTGTGCCTGGGTATGTAAACTTCTGAGCACAACTGTAATAATATATATACTATGCATGTGTGTGTGCATAGTGGTAGATAGGCTCCCTTGGCTGCACATAGAGGTAGACACAGGAGCACTGTCTCTTTAAATTTTCCACTGGTTTATTAAAAGTACTGCATAAACCAGTGCAATGTTAGTGAAGACAAACCCGGCCTTCCTGGCCTAACAGGAAACCAAAACATAACGTATAGCACAGTCCTTGTTGCTACGGGAATACGATCGTTTCAGCAATAAACAATAAATAGTTCAGCTTTTCTCAACATGAAAAACACAGCTCCAGAACTTTGCACCCCTTCAGTACTTTGCCAGTGACTTTGTCATATATACTAGCTGAAGAGCCCGGCGCTGCCCGGGCATAGTAACTAACTGTGGTTAGTTATAGCAAATTATAATTATCCTCCATCCCATAGTCCTGTGTCCATATACCCATCATACATATCCACGATCCCATAGGCCCGTGCCCATATACCCATCATTCATATCCTCCATCCCTTAGTCGAGTGCCCATATACCCATCACACATCCTCCATCCCATTATTATACAGGGTGACGTATTCAGCTTCTGTAGCCCAGCATGCAGGATGCATTGGGCATCATTGTGTATTTACTATTAACCCCTTTCTTGTGGCATTCAGCCGTTTGGCTTATGGTAATAATCAGGGTTGAACTTTTGCACTGCATGCTCCATATATGGGGGCTACACTGGTTTATAATCTAAGATTGTTGGTTTTATGCTAGCAGCATTTATTCAGAGTTATTTTTCTCTGTGCACTTTCAGCATTTGCGGTCTACTGATATATTAAAATCTATTATGTTATATTCTGTCATCTTTTGGAGAGTCCATTTATGATCTTTTGGATGTTTTAAATGTTTTTATGTTTTTAAATGTGTGCTGTTTTTTGGCTTGTCATTAATAAAATTTGCTCTTAGTTTGTACCTATTGATACTGTGTGGTGATCCTATTTTTTTTGCATGATTCTTTTCCTCTTTTTGGTTTCTATATATGTCATGCAACAGATCCCCCAGTGAATATAGACTCTAATTATTACTGTTGTGATAGTGCCAGCTTGCTCTTTTTATATATAGACTTCCAATTGGGTTACCACACCTTCTGCTATCTATACCAAATCATGCTGGAAGACACAGCCACTACTCATCTTCATCGCTCTTACTTAGTGAAGGAGGTTGTTGGCCAAAATCTCAAGATACATGACCCCATTCTTCCTCACTTCAATATGGTGCAGTCGTCCTGTCCCCTTTGCAGAAAAACACCTCCAAAGTATGATGTTTCCCCCACCATGCTTCACGGTTGGGATGGTGATCTTGATATTGTACTCATCTTTCTTCTTCCTCTAATCACATGGAGTGGAGTTGATACCCAAAAGTTCTATTTTGGTGTCATCTGACCACGTGACCTTTTCCCGTGCCTTCTCTGGATCATACAGATCGTCATTGGCGAACTTCAAACACAAGGGAACATGCGTGCCCTGCTGGATTTTAAACCATGACGGCATAGTGTGTTGCTAACAGTAATGTTTGAGGCTGTAGTCCTTGATATCTTCAGGTAATTGACCAGATATTCCCATTTAGTTCTGGGCTGATTCCCGACCTTTCTCAAAATCATCCTTACCCCACGAGGCAAAATCTTGCATGGAGCCCAAGGAAGACTGACAGTCATCTTGTGTTACTTCCATTTTCTAAAAATTGCACCAACAGTTTTTGCCTTCTCACCAAGCTGCTTGCCTATTGTCCTGTAGCCCATCCCAGCCTTTTACAGGTCTACAATTTTGTCCCAGGTGTCCTTAGACAGCTCTTTGGTCTTGACCATGGTGGAAAGGTTGGAGTGTGACTGATTGAGTGTGTAGACAGGTGTCCTTTATAGAGGTAATGAGTTCAAATAGGTGCAATTAATACAGGTAATGAGTGCATAGTATGAGGGCTTCTTAAAGAAAATCTAACAGTCTGTGAGAGCCAGAATTCTTGTTGGTTGGTAGGTGATCAAATACTTATTTCATGCAATAAAATGCAAGTAAATTATTTAAGAATTCATACAAGGTGATTTTCTGATTTTTTTATTTTTAGATTCTGTCTCTCACCATTCTTTGTAGATAGGACAACTTGCAAAATCGGCAGTCTATGAAATACTTTTTCCCACTGTATATATATACACTGGTCAAAAAAATAAAGGGAACACTTAAACAACAGAATATAACTCCAAGTAACTTCTGGTAAATCAATCTGTCCACTTAGGAAGCAACACTGATTGACAATCAATTTCACATGCTGTTGTGCAAATGGAATAAACAGATGGAAATTATTGGCGATTATCAAGACACCCTCAATAAAGAAGTGATTCTGCAGGTGGGGACCACAGACCACATCTCAGTACTAGTGATGAGTAAGTATACTCATTGCTTGGGTTTTTTCGAGCATGCTCGGTTGTCATCCAAGTATTTTGGCACGCTCGGAGCTTTAGTTTTCGTCGTCTTATCTGCATGATTTGCGACTTGCAGACAGGCTGAATACATGTGGGAATTCCCAAACAAACAGGCATTCTGCACATGTATTCAGCCTGTTTGCAAGTCGCAAATCATGCAGATAAGACAAAAACTAAATCTCCTAGCACGCTAAAATACTCGGAGAACACCCGAGCATGCTCGGGAAAACCTGAGCAACGAGTATACTCGCTCATCACTACTCAGTACCAATGCTTACTGGTTGATGTTTTGGTCAATTTTGAATGTTGGTTGTGCTTTCACACTCATGGTAGCATGAGACCCCATCCTTATCCTGGTATGCATGGTTCCATCCTTATCCTGGTATGATTGGCCCCATCCTTAACATGGTATTATTGGCCCCATCCCAGTTCTGGTATGCATGGCCCCATCCTTATCCTGGTATGGTTGACCTCATCCTGGTCCTGGTATGCATGGCCCCATCCTTATTCTGGTATGATTGGCCCCACCCCCATCCTGGTATGCATGGTCCCATCAGAAAAGATTTTAAAAAACAAAACCATTACACTTACCTACCCGGAGCTCCCTCGCAGTGTCCCAGCAGCTGCTTAATGCTTGTAAGCATCGCATGGCAGGGACATCATGCGCTGCTCACAAGCAGAGCACACCATCCGGAATACTCACGGGACTGTTCAGCGTAGAGAGCAGTGAGTATTCATTCCTCTTCAGTAGCACGCAGTATCGGCCACCGGCTTCCTTCTGCTACCGACGGTCGCGTGTGCAGATACTTGAGAAATTAATATTCAGAATATTAATTTCTCTTAAGTATCGGCACACGTGACCACCGGCTGCAGCAGGAAGCTGGTGGGTGACACTGCGCGCTACTGAAGAGCAATGAATAGCTGAAGAGCTGCTGGCAACGGAGCAGGACACTGTGAGGGAGCGGAGGAAGGTAAGTATAATGATTTATGCTTTTTTAATCTTTTCTGATGGGGCCATGCATACCATAATAAGGATGGGACCAATCATAAAAGGAACGGGATGGGGCCAATCATACCAGAATAATGATGGGACCAGTCATACCAAGAACGGGATGTGGCCAATCATACCAGAATAAGGATGGGACCAATCATACCAGGAACGTAATGGGGCCAATCATACCAGAATATGGATGGGACCAATCATATCAGGATGCCAAAAAGAAATTAATATTTATTGCCCTCCACGCCCATGGGTGTGGAATGCAGTGAATACTTATCTTTAGCAGCGGGCACAGGGGTTAGCCGGAGTCGCCAGCTCCTGCCTCTGTTACTCACGGCTCCACCACCTCCCCCCCACGGCCAGAACAACCGGACTATAAGTCGCACCCCCAATTTTTCTACACATTTTGGGAGGAAAAAAGTGTGTCTTATATTCCAAAAATACAGTAAATTATAACCTGCAATGTTTACAGCTTATAATACAGTTACTAAATTATTAGTTTAATATATGTAGAAAAAATTAGGTGTTCGCAAAAGTTTAAAGGGTATTATTTTTTCTCATGTAGTCCCTACATTAACCCCTTTACTCACAAGGGTGGTTTGCATGTTAATGCCCGGGAAAATTTTTACAATTCTGACCACTGTCCCTTTATGAGGTAATAACTCTGGAATGCTTCCATGGATCCCGGTGATTCTGACAAAGTTTTCTCATGACATATTGTACTTTATGTTAGTGGTAAAATTTAATTCATATAACTTGCATTTATTTGTGAAAAAAATGGAAATTTGGCGAAAATTTTGAAAATTTCGCAATTTTCCAACTTTGAATTTTTATGCTCTTAAATCACAGAGACATGGCACTCAAAAACCTTAATAAGTAACATTTCCCACATGTTTACTTTACATCAGCACAATTTGGAAACCAAAAATTTTTTTTTTAGGAAGTTATAAGGGTTAAAAGTTAACCAGCGATTTCTCATTTTTACAACACCATTTTATTTTTAGGGACCACATCACATTTGAAGTCACTTTGAGGGGTCTATATGATAGAAAATACCCAAAAGTGACACCATTCTAAATACTGCACCCCTCAATGTGCTCAAAACCAGATTCAAGAAGCTTATTAACCCTTCAAGTGCTTCACAGAAATTTTTTGAATGTTTAAAAAAAAAAAATGAACATTTAACTTTTCACAAAAAAATTACTTCAGGTTCAATTTTTTTATTTTACTAAGGGTAACAGGAGAAATCGGACTGCAAAGGTTATTGTGCAATTTATCCTGAGTATGCGGATACCTGATATATGGGGGAACCACTGTTTGGGCGCATGGCAGAGCTCGGAAGGGAAGGAGCGCCGTTTGACTTTTTCACTGCAAAATTGGCTGGAATTCAGATCGGATGCCATGTCAAGTTTGGAGAGCTCCTGATGTGCCTAAACAGTGGAAACCCCCACAAGTGACCCCATTTTGGAAACTAGACCCCCCAAGGAACTTATCTAGATATGTGGTGAGCACTTTGAACCCCCAAGGGCTTCACAGAAGTTTATAACGTACAGCCGTACAATTAAAAAATCATATTTTTTCAACAAAAATTATCTTTTCACCCCCAATTTGTATTTTCCCAAGGGTAACAGGACCCCAAAAAGTATTGTGCAATTTGTCCTGAGTACGCCGATACCCCATATGTGGGGGTAAACCACTATTTGGGCGCATGGCAGAGCTCGGAAGGGAAGCAGCTCCATTTGACTTTTTTGGCTAGAATTGAGATCAGACGCCATGCCGAGTTTGGAAAGCTCCTGATGTGCCAAAACAGTGTAAACCCCTCAATTCTAACTCCAACCCTAACCCCAACACACCCCTAACCCTAGCCCTAATGGGAAAATGGAAATACATTTCTTTTATTTTATTATTTTTCCCTAACTAAGGGGGTGAGAACGGGGGGTTTGATTTACTATTTATAGCAGGTTTTTATAGTTGGCAGCTGTCGCACGCTAAAAGATGCTTTTTATTGTAAAAATAGTTTATGCATCACCACATTTTGAGAGCTATAATTTTTCCATATCTTGAGCCACCGAGTCATTTGAGGTCTTATTTTTTGCAGGACGAGTTGACGTTTTTATTGGTATCATGTTCGGGCACGTGACATTTTTTGATCGCTTTTTATTCCAATTTTTGGGATGCAGAATGAACAAAAACCAGCGTTTCATGAATTTCTTTTGGGGGGTGCGTTTACACCGTTCTGCGTGTGGTAAAATTGATAAAGCGGTTTTATTCTTCGGGTCAGTACGGTTACAACGATACCTCATTTATGTTTTTTTGTGTTTTGGTGCTTTTATGCAATGAAAACAATTTTATATAAAAAATAATTATTGTGCATCGCTTTATTCTGCGAGCTATAATTTTTTTACTTTTTCGCTGATGATGCTTTTTGTGGTGGCTTGTTTTTTGCGGGACAAGATGACATTTTCAGCGGTACCATGTTTATTTATATCCATCTTTTTGATCGCTTGCTATTGCACTTTTTGTTCGGCGGTATGATGATAAAGCATTATTTTTTGCTTCGTTTTTTATTTTTATTTTTTAAGGGGGTTCAATAAAGGGGTTAACTAGTGGGACAGTTTTATAGGGCGGGTCATTATGGCCACGGCGATACCAAATATGTGTACTTTTATTGTTTTTTTTATTTTCCAAAAATGAATTTATTAGGGATTTTTTTTTCTTTAAATTTATTTAGCGATTTTTTATAAATTATTTTTACACATTTTTTTTACCTTTATTACACTGTCCCAGGGGGGACATCACTGTCATGTGACAGATCGCTGATCTGTCACATCACAGATCGCTGTGACAGATCAGCGATCTGACACAGGCGCTGCACAGGCTTCCTCATGCCTGCGCTCTGCAGGCAGTGAGGAAGCCAGCTTCCCTGCAGGCCCCCGAAGGTCCCCGCCGCCATATTGGATCCAGTGACCTGCAGGGAAGGAGGCCCCCAGAGCAGCGCAGCACATCGCGCTGCTTCGGGGGTCTCAGGGAAGCATGGAGGGAGCCCCCTCCCTGCGCGCTTCTATCCTATGCCACCGGTACACAGCGATCTTGTTTGCTCGCAGTGTGTCGGGGGTTAATGTGTCGGGGGCGGTCTGTGACCGCCCCTGACACATAGTGCCGGGTGTCAGCTGTGATAACCAGTTGACACCCGGCCGCGATCAGCGGCGCTCACGGGGTCCCAGGTCACATGGACGAAATAGTACGTCTAATGTAGGAAAGGGGTTAATTGCCCATTCTTGTTCTATCCTATTCAAAAACAAAGTGCGGTCCATTACTGTTTTACTTCACAATTCTGCTACTGCAATTTCTGATCTGCAAAATCGTCCATGTGTACTACAGTTAAAAATACATATAGAAAAAATAAAAATATATTAGGGAAAATTATATACAAATAATTCTCCCTGAATATATTTTTAATTTGTATTTGTCCAATAGCAGAGATATTTTACACTTTGTTCAGAGAACTAGTGGATTTTCTGAAAATGTGTGAGTCGAAATATCACACACATTTAGCAAAAGGACAGGGACCACTTTAGGGGAAATTCTCCAAAAAGGTCACTGCATTAATAAAGCAAAATTCCACCTTTTTGACAATATCTTTACAGTTAAAATGAAGGAAAAACGTCAAGTACCAGTATATGCCAAGTTGCAATGTTTTATATATATATATATATATATATATATATATATATATATATATATTTTTGCATGTAATTTCATTATTCCCTATATATAAACGTTTTCGCTATCCATAAACATAGCCTAAAACCGTAGAATTTTGAATGTAAGCAGCTATGCTCATACGAGTAATGTTGTCAAGACTTCCTTTCTAAACAGCTTAAAGGTGAACTTCAAGCTCAAGGAACAACAGTGGCATTGTTGAAAAAAAAAAAAAATCATAAAAAAGCCAAACTGGAATTTGACAAACTACATGTTAACAAGCCACAAAGCTGCTGGGAGAATGTCCTATGGACAGATGAGACAAAAATGGAACTTTTTGGCAAAACACATTAGCTCTATGTTCAGAAGTAAAAATGAAGCATATGAAGAAAAGAACACTGTCCCTACTGTAAAACATGGCGGAAGCTCTGTTATGTTCAGGGGCTACTTTGCTGCATCTTGCACAAGGTGTCTAGAATCTATGCAGGGTACAATGAAATCTCAAGACTATCAAGGGATTCTAGAGAGAAATGTGCTTCCCAGTGTCAGTAAGCTTGATCTCAGTCCCAGATCATGGGTCTTGCAACAGGATAATGACTCAAAACACACAGCTAAAAATACCTAAGAATGGCTAAGAAGAAACACTGGACTATTCTGAAGTGGCCTTCTATGAGCCCTGACCTAAATCCTATTGAACATCTTTGGAAAGAATTGAAACATGCCGTCTGGAAAAGGAAACCTTCCAACTGGAGCAGTTTGCTCTTGAGGAGTGGGCCAAAATACCTGTCGAGAGGAGCAGAAGTCTCATTGACAGTTACAAGAATCGTTGGATTGCAGTGATTGCCTCAAAAGGATGTGCAACAAAATATTAAGTTAAGGGTACCATCATTTCTATCCAAGCCCATTTCATGAGTTTTATTTTTTTTTTTTTAAATTCTGTGGAAGCATGGTTGAAAAGCAATGTCTGACTTTCATTTGTTCATTTTCATAGATTGTTGACTTATTATTACTTTTGTCAGATTCAAATTATTTCTTTGAGCTTTGTGAGTTTTTCTGTCATTAAACGAGTGGTACCAACAATTTTGACCGTGTGTAATGTGGTGTCTGCACAGAAATAGCTGTATAACTGTCTTCTAAACTTCCGCAATGCACTGCTCTTGGGTAACAGAAATTCAATTGAATTCTAGAAGTGCTTTTCCGACTGAACTGCCAAACAATGTTATTTAAAAATGTTACAAGGTAAGTAACGCATAGTAAATGATATAGAGGCTTGCTAAAGTATTCATCCCCCTTGGCATTTTTCATGTTTTGCTTCCTCATAACCTGGAATTTCACTGTTTTTTAGTGTTGTCATCAGTTCCTGTAAAGAATATACCTACAACTGTGAACATTTGGTTTTCTTTTTAATGTGAAGAAAACAACAAATAAGACAATTACTGAAAACTTCACTGTGCATATTCACCCCCCTAAAGTCAGTACTTTGTTGAGCCTCCTTTTACAACAATTACAGCTGCAAATCGCTTCGGAATCACTGGGATTTTTGTAAATTCCTCAAGGCAAAACTGCTCCAGCACCTCTAAGTTAGATGGTTTCCTCTGGTCAACTGCAATCTTCAAGTCTGACCACAGATTCTCAATTGGATTAAGGTCTTGGCTTTGACTAGGCCACTCGAAAACATTTATGCGTTTCCACTTAAACCACTCGAATATTGCTTGAGCTTTGGGTCATTATCTTCTTGGAAGGTGAACTTCCGTCCCAGTCTCTATTCACTGACAGGCTGAAACAGGTTTTACTCAAGAATACTCCTCCATTTCACAGCATCTATCTTCACCTCTACTCGGACCATTTTCCCTGTTCTTGCTGGTGAAAAACATCCCTACAGCATGATGCTGCCACCACCATGTTTCACTGTGTGGATGTTTTTCTTGCGGTGATGAGCTGTGTTGGTTTGTCGCCAGACACAGCATTTTTCTTGGTGGCCAAAGAGTTCAATTTTGTTCTCATCTGACCACAGCACCTTCCTCCATACATTTGGGGAGTTTCTCCACATGTCTTTTAGCAAACTCAAAAATGAGCCTTACAATTTTTATGTATAAGTAAAGGTTTTTTTTGCCCACTCTTCGATAAAAGTAATCTCTATGGAATGTACGGCTTGTTGTGGTCGCATGGACAGATACTCCAGTCTCTGCTTGGGAAATTTGCAGCTCCTTCAAGGTTACCTTTGTTTTCTATGCTGCCACTCTGATTAATGCCCTTCTTGCCAGGGCTGAGAGTTTTAGTGGCCGACCCTCTCTTGGAGGGTATGTTGTGGTACCATGTTCTTTCCATTTGATGATGTAATGGAAGCCCGGGATCATCAAAGATTAGGATTTTTTTTTTTTTTTTTTTTTTTATAACCCAACCCTGACTTGTACTTCTCAACAGCATTGTCCATGATGTGTTTGGAAATCTCCTTGGTCTTCATGGTGTTGCTTGGTTAGTAGTGACTCTTGGCTAATGGTTATTACAGTCTCTGTGGCCTTTCAAAAAAGGTGTGTGTCAAAGAAAATATTAAGGTCCATAACACACTCCGGTGAGAGAGCATTCACCCCCCCTCCTCTCTCTCACAGAATTGCTGTAGGAGACAGAGCTTGCAATCTAAGGGTACCGTTACACTAAGCAACGCACCAGCGATCCTGACAACGATACAATCTGGTAAGGATCGCTGGTGCATCGGTAAATGGTCACTAGTAAGCTGTCAAACAGACAGATCTACTCAACGACGCAGCAACGATCCGGCGATCCGTATAACGACCTCAGTGGTCGTTGGTACCTTGTCACACAGCAGCTATTCTGACTCACGCCTGCGTCCCTGAGTTCTGCGTCGCCAACGAAGTCGCTCGTCGGCGTCAAACAGCGATGCATGCTGGCCAATGGGACGCCAATGATCAGAAAATGGCCTTGGACATTCGAGCACGATCAGCGATATCCAGCGGGGGGCCGGTCTCCGTTTTATGTCACACGTAGCGAGATCGCTGTTGTGTCACAAAATCGGTGACACAACAGCGATCTCGCTAACGATCTCGTTATGTGAGACGGGGCCTTTAGCCTCCTGATGTAGAATTGCACAGTTAACACATGGGAAGAAAGTAAATTACATATAGCTAGAGGGTGAGGAAACCAATTAAGGTAGGAAGAGTTAACCATTCAAGTTCCCTTTGAAGCCAAGACTCCCTAGAGAGTACAGGTAATTAGACAGTAACAATGTTGAGGGTCAGATAACACAATTGACATGTGTATACACATAGATAGAGAAATGGAGAAGTCACCTTTGTCACCATGAAAGACACCCTGAGTTAAAAAAAAAACTTTTGTTCCCTTCAGGGGCAATGTTACACTTGCAACTAGACACAGGGATGGTAGGCTCTCTCCAGGATGAGCTGCTATGATGAAAGAACTTCCCCAGGCTTTGTGTCTCTAATGAAAAGTTATGAGTATTGTGGTTGGTATAGATCTGATAGTGATGGGACATACATTTTCAACTTCAGGAGTAATATGGGAAGAATTTGTATATTTTTCATAACTTAACACCTGCCTATAAGCTCCAAATCAATAGTGGTCAGATCGCTGACAATAGCCACGTCATTCTTGGTCCCTAGGTAATGATAATATCTCAATAAAAACAATTTGACAGCGTTATCGAACTCCTGTGAGTGTCAGGAGAGAAGATATTGAGAATTTTGTGAATATCATAATTTTCTGAAACTGAAGCCACATTCCATGACCCGCACTGCTATGAGTCACCAAGGGGAGGTGTGCCGGTGCAGCTTAAGCGCTGATAAAAGGTCAAGGGGAATTATGGCCTGTGTTCCAGAAGAAAGATGCATATCAGTGTATGCACGATACCGTTCACTGGACATTTCCAATCAAAGTGATCTCCTTCACTAAGCTGAACCATCTCTGTTATCAGCCTAGTAAGTTTATTTTGTTAATCCTGTTTATTTTATATAATTGTATACAGTATGCTGTATTGTTTTGTCCCCTTTGTAAAATCTTTTGTATATTTTTTATAAACACTGCCTGGATTAAAGATAAAATTGTATACTTATGTTCCTTTTGTTCTGTAAACCACGCTCCTGAAAGTCATACGCTACCTGGCAGGTATCCAATTGGCCTGTATAAACAATTGGGTGGTGGCAGCTTGTAGTTCTTGAGTGATTGAGTAGTTAGCATTTATTGTATCCATATATTCCTTGCGTTGGAATTAAGGCTGTATACAGTTTAAAATAAAAAATGTATTGAAACATCCTCTTTAGGGGTTTAGTATTGCTGACTGAGGAATGTCTGTGTTATTAGAATCTCAATCTGTTAAGGTAAAATGTGATGCTATTGTAAACTGCCATATAACAGGGCAGAGACTACAACAATAACAGCATGAAGTCAACCAGAGCGTAATTTAAAATCCCTGTGTGTCCTGATGAAACTTCACAATGCTATTTGAGCTGTAGGAAATGACCTAAATAGCAGAGCAAACACCTGACATTAACTCCAGACTTGTAAATGGCTACCCCAGTTCTTTATAAATAAAGCATGAGCAGATACAGTTACTTATACAGCCCAACCAAAAAGGTCAAAATCAAGTCAGAATCCAAGTGCCTGACCTACAGTTGTATCGACTACGATTTAATGCTTTTCTTATTTCACCTATACAAAAAGTTGCATTCCGTTACCACTAACAATTATTGACTGTGTATAGAAGCTTTTAGCAGCCTAAGTCTTAAAAATATGGAGAAAGAATCTAAAGATTTGTTACGTCCAACATTATATAATGCTATACACTGAAAGAGTCAATCTTATCAAAGGGCTAATATTTGATGGTTGAGACACATGGAAGTAAAATTTTCATTGTAGTTGTTTAGAAGTTCCTTCGTTTTTCACTAATATCATAAAAATAAATTAATTGGTCAATTGGCTTTTTATGAAACTGTCCTTGTGTACCTTTGGATCTGCGAAAAATGGTAATCAGGCTGATAGTCCACTAGGGATGTCACTTTTTAGGGACTTACAATCTATAAAACTCTGGGTAGATAATTTGTTTGTTGGCAACATCACGGCATTAAATGCATCTATTATCTCTGGTTGAAAAATGACACAATAGACCCAAAACACTACATTTCTGTACAATGGAGCATCTTTGTATTAACAGGTGTGTTTTGCTGTACTACAATACAGTTTTCCAACCTTAAAGTTAACTCGACAACTGGACAACTTCTTCTCGTGCCCCATGCTTGGCCCAGATAAAATATAAAAAGCTTATACTCACCTCGCCTGCTGGTGCCATTCCTGCAATGTTGGCCCTCACTCTCCCCGGGGCTCCAGTGCTGCTGTTGTGAAATGTGACCTCGATGCCCAATCAATGCTGGCGTCATTGCCCCGCCTCCTGTTGAATTGAACATGAAGAAGTGAGAGGGCAGCTGCAGCCGGACTTCCTCTTCATGTTCGATTTGTCTGCAGGCGGAGACAGTGATGCCAGTGCTGATTGGGCACCGGGACCACGTGTCACAACAACCGCATGGGAGCCCTGGGACTAAGAGTACTAATACCGCTGTAACGGCACCAGCATGGGAGAGTGTGTTCTTTTTTAAATTTTATTGGGGCCAAATATTTAGATCAAGAAGGGGTTGTCCATGTAGTGGACAACCCCTTTAAAGGTGTTGTCCGTAACCCAACTGAATTTTAATATTACTCTCTAACTATTTAACCCCTTAACCCCCTAGGGCGGTTTTGCACGTTAATCACTGGGCCAATTTTTACAATTCTGACCACTGTCCCTTTATGAGGTCATAACTCTGGAACGCTTTCATGGATCCTGGTGATTCTGAAAATGTTTTTTGTGACATATTGCACTTCATGATAGAGGTAAAATTTCTTTGATATGACTTCCATTTATTTGTGAAAAAAAATGGAAATTTGGAGAAAATTTCACAATTTTCCAACTTTGAATTTTAATGCCCTTAAATCACAGAGATATGTCATACAAAATAGTTAAAAAATAACATCTCCCAGATGTCTACTTTACATCAGCACAATTTTGTAAACAAAATTGTTTTGTTAGGAAGTTATAAGGGCTAAAATTTGACCAGCGATTTCTCATTTTTACAACACCATTTTTGGGGGGGACCACATCACATTTGAAGTCGCTTTGAGGGGTCTATATGATAGAAAATAACCAAAAAAGTGACTAAAGTTCTAAAATAAAGGTGCTCAAAACCACATTCAAGAAGTTTATTAACCCTTCAGGTGCATCACAGGAATTTTTGGAATGTTTAAAAACAATGAACATTTAACTTTATTTTCACAAAAAATGTTCTTCAGATCCAATTTTTTTATTTTACCAAGGGTAACAGGAGAAATTAGACCCAAAAAGTTGTTGTACAATTTGTCCTGAGTATGCTGATACCCCATATATGCAGGTAAACCACTGTTTGGGTGCATGGCAGAGCTCGGAAGGGAAGGAGCGCCGTTTGACTTTTAAATGCAAAATTGTCTGGAATGGAGATTGGACGCCATGTTGTGTTTGGAGAGCCCCTGATGTGCCTAAACAGTGGAAACCCCCCACAAGTGACACCATTTTGGAAATTAGACCCCCTAAGGAACTTATCTAGATGTGTGGTGAGCACTCTGAACCCACAAGTGCTTCACAGAAGTTTATAACGTACAGCAATAAAAATAAAAAATCATATTTTTTTTTTTTACAAAAATTATCTTTTTGCCCCCAATATTTTATTTTCTGATGAGAAATTTAACGACAAGAGTTGTTGTCCGATTTGTCCTGAGTACCCTATATGTGGGGGTAAATCACTGTTTGGGTGCACAGCAGAGCTCAGAAGGGAAGGAGCACCATTTGACTTTTTCAACAGCGAATTGGCTGGAATTGAGATCGAATGCCATGTCGCATTTGGAGAGCTCCTGATGTGCCTAAACAGTGGAAACCCATCAATTCTAACTCCAACCCTAATCCCAACACACCCCTAACCCCAGCCCTAGCCATAACCCTAACCACAAACCTGACCCTAACACACCCCTAACCTAATCCCAACCCTAACCCTAACTTTAGCTCCAAACCTAACCCTAACTTTAGCCCCAACCTTAACCTTAGCCCTAACCCTAAATTTAGGCCCAACTCTAATAGGAAAATGGAAATAATTTTTTTTTTTATTTTATTATTTTTCCCTAACTAAAGGGGTGATAAAGGGGGGTTTGATTTACTATTTATAGCGGGGTTTTATGTTTGGCAGCTGTCACACGCTAAAAAAAGCTTTTTATTGCAAAAAATAGTTTTTGCATCACATTTTGAGAGCTATAATTTTTACATATTTTGGCCCACAGAGTCATGTGAGGTCTTGTTATTTGCGGGATGAGTTGACGTTTTTATGGGTAACATTTTCGTGCACATGATATTTTTTATTGCTTTTTATTATGATTTTTGGGAGGCAGAATGAACAAAAATCAGCAATTCATGAATTTATTTTGGGGGAGCGATTATACCGCTCCGCATGTGGTAAAATTGATAAAGTAGTTTTAATTTTCGGGTCAGTATGATTACAGTGATACCTCATTTATAGCTTTTTTTATGTTTTGGCACTTATATACACAATAAAAACTTTTATATAAAAAAATAATTATTTTTGCATCGCTTGATTCTGAGAGCTATAACTTTTTTATTTTTTCACTGATGGAGCTGTATGGTGGCTCGATTTTTGCGGGAAAAGATGGTGGTTTCAGCGGTGCCATGTTTATTTATATCTTTTTGATCGCGTGTTATTCCACTTTTTGTTCAGCGGTATGATGATAAAGCATTGTTTTTTTGCTATTTTTTTTCTGGGGTTCACTAAAGGGGTTAACTAGTGGCACAGTTTTATAGGTCGGGTCATTACGGACGGGCCATACTAAATATGTGTACTTTTGTTTTTTATTTACATAAAGAAATGTATTTATTGGGGAAATTTTTTTTTATTTAGGAATTTGTTTAAAAAATATTTTTTCACATAAAAAAACAGAACTAAGGAGGTAGAGATTTTTTTAATTGACGTATATTTGAAATGTGCTTTGTTTTTTTTGTTTTACATTAGTTCGAGTAATATTAAATTCAGTTAGGTTTCAGACATCCCCTCTAAATAGGTCATTTGAACTTAGAACATTTGCAAACTCTAAAAGCTCCTGACCTCTTAAACGTGTATTATTATAAAGTACAAATGTACTACTGTAGCCAAGGAACATCCAGTTTTTATGGTCGACTCTCCTACTGATTACAGAAAACGCTGTCCAACAAAATTTAATTCACCAATTTTGCATTCACACAGCATATTGTTAATCACTGAAAAAGTGTAATTCAAAATCACATCTGTTTTTGTCTGCCAGCATTTCTGTTCTCTATAACACACACCAGGGAGGAAGTATCAGTATCACAATTAGTAACATGTTGCTTGTCAGTGATTTACTGTTCCATCTGCTTCATCCTCTAATGAAAGCAAAGCACTGGCCTTTTAACTCAGTCTGAGATGGAGAAAGGAGGCTATATGATGAGATCTATCAAAGAATGAATTGCTGAAAAGCACAAAACAGAACCATGTAAGGTAGCTGAGACACATATGTCAGCCTCCCATATATTTACTTCTGCACCATTAAAACAGGGGACTCAGAACCCTGTTCTCGTAATCATTGTTGACCTCTGTAATCGACACATATAATATATGTGATTATGGGAAAACCCCTTTAAAAGCAGATCAGTGATTTTATTGTATTGCCTTATTTAAAATGAGCATGATTAAGAGTGAATTGCGCCTGCAGACTGCATTACATACTCTGTCTGATGCAAAGTCTCTCCCCAATGCTTTACACCACACAAGCTCACCAGGAATCTGTTCCTTTTATCATCACATCAAGGTTATGTGCTGATTAATTATGCAGTATATTTTCATAATGGTCAGAGCTTTATTGCTTCTACACAGAGCTTCCAATCAGTGATCTGCAGTATCCAGGAGCAGACACTTAGGCTGGGATCACACTAACCGACGCAAAATACGGTCCGTAGTTTACATGAGTAATACGGATGAATGACCCCTAAATAGTGCTCCGTATGTCATCCGTAAGCAAGGTGTGGTCACGTATTTTGCGCATGTCAGCGCCCGTATGTAATCTGTATGGCATCCGTATGCAATCCGTATGGCGAGATTTTCTCGCAGCCTTGCAAAATGGACATTTAACGGTTTTGAGGCCTGCTAACTATTTAAATCATTAGCCTGCACCCTATTTATTGCCTCAGGAACAGGTGGCTGCCTCCATTCTGTCCATTTGTGACCTTGCCTTCACTAGGTGTGTTGGTGTTGTATGTGCAACATTGCAGACAGTCTGAGTTTCAACACAACTGAGCAGGTTCTCTTCAACTGGCTTTTGTCACGCCGCTTTGGCCAACCATACCCAGTGATAGTGGATCCGCGGAGGAGAAGACGCATGTGGGTCCATCCACTTTTGAGGCAACAACTCACAAGAGGTCATTTTCACCGCCTCTATTCTTCTATGCGGGAGCATCCTGTAAAATTCTACCAATACTGTCGCATGAGCCTTGCAACATTTGATCGACTCTTGGAGACAGTGCGCCCTGGGATAACCTTTCAGGACACAAGGATGCGCAAAGCTATATCTGCAGAGGAGCGACTTCTACTCACAATACGGTATGTACTACACATCCACATTCTCTATGTTCATAATGTGTTGGCCAACGTATGTATTTTTGGCCTATTGGACTAAGTTTAATGCCCTCATTTAGTCCACATATGTTTCAACTTACAGACCAGAATGTTATGTGTAATATGTACTGAATATCACTTAGTAATTGTGCAACCAAATATGTGTGTGTTAGTCGCTCTGAATTCCTAACAAGTTTGGTATGTATGTACCTGTTTTTTTTGTAATTTGTGCATTCTAAAATCTTCCTTTTCTGTTGTTCTTCAGCTTCCTGTCAACTGGCCTGTCATATGCCGCCTTCCACCATGAGTTTCTCATTGGAAGATCTACCATTTCAGGCATATTCAGGTCAACATGTATTGAAATCTGGACAAGACTACATCAAGTTGTCATGCCCGAGCCCAGGATGGAAGACTGGTTGAGGATATCAAGGGACGTTGAGGAGGAATGCCAGTTTCCTAATTGTATTGGGGCCCTTGATGGCAAACATATTCGGGCGCGTAAGCCGCCGAACTCTGGCTCTCAATTCTTCAATTATAAACAATACTTTTCTGTTGTATTGTTGGCTCTGGCCGACCCTCAATACAAGTTTATAATTGTTGAGATTGGGGCCTATGGAAGACTCTCGAGTCTTCATCACTTCCATTATGGCTTGGCGGCTACGCACCAACCAGTTGGATCTACCGCCACCACGCCAGCTACCAGGCTCCACTGAAGAATCAGTCCCTTATGTCCTTGTGGCAGATGAGGCGTTTCAGTTAACGCGCAATGTCATGAGGCCATATCCCCGGCGCAACCTTGACCACAGGCGCAGAATTTTTAACTTGCGCCTGTCACGTGCTCGGCAACTGGTGGAGTGTTCCTTTGGCATTCTTTGTGCCAAATGGCGGGTACTCCAGTCTGCCATTCAGCTGAGTGAACAAAATGTTAGAAAATGCATAGAAAAGGCGTGCTGTCCTTATTCAATTATTAATTTTTTTGGCAGCTAACTATATTCCCAAGTCAAGCCGAACAGCCTCAAGAACATCACGCTCTCTCTATGTATTATCAAGTGAGTAGTCTATTTTGATCCTTTGACTTTCCCAGTATAGCGCGGTTAAATATTGTCTTTTTTACAGACATGTAATATGTGTCAGAAACGCGTAACGTAGCCTTGCCTGTCATGGTGGCTTATTAATATGATGTGAAAACCTTCCTAATTAATGTGAGCTTTAACTTTTTTATATAATTTTGCTGATGGAGACCACCTCTTTTTTCCTTTGGATTCAAAATGTCTAATGTATCAATTTTGTTATTGCGTTCTGTTTTTTGTTGGATATGTGTGAAAATTGTAGTTTTCTAAAATGCCCCAGTTATCATATGGCAATAATATGTTTGCCTTTAAAAAAAAAAAAAACAACACAAAAAAAAGGCAAAAGTAAAAATTTGTCTACTACAGTTTACGTCTCTGTCTCAATTCTCTAAAACCGTCTCAGCATACTAACATACGCTTACCAATGCAATTAAACAGTCATAGATTCAGAAGGGGTAGAAATATATATATTTAGACACACATAAAACCAAAAATTATAACATAGATACAGCATGCTCTTGCCAAGAAGTTTCCCCCTCAGATGACAAAGTAATTAGTGAAAATATCACGCACTTTGAGCCCAGAGAGCGGTCTACGTTGAGGGTTGATAGGTGGTCTCACCCTACGCACATTGTCCGGCCTACGCACAACACCAGCAGAGGAGGAACAATCATGTATCCTGGTGAAGTTATGAAGAACCACACAGTCTTTCACTACTTCATTAACATTTTGTTCACTCAGCTGAATGGCAGACTGGAGTACCAGCCATTTGGCACAAAGAATGCCAAAGGAACACTCCACCAGTCGCCGAGCACGTGATAGGTGCAAGTTAAAAATTCTGCGCCTGTGGTCAAGGTTGCGCCGGGGATATGGCCTCATGACATTGCGCTTTAACTGAAACGCCTCATCTGCCACAAGGACATAAGGGACTGATTCTTCAGTGGAGCCTGGTAGCTGGCGTGGTGGTGGTAGATAAAACTGGTTGGTGCGTAGCCACCGAGCCATAATGGAAGTATTGAAGACTCGAGAGTCTCCCGTCATTCCATAGGCCCCAATCTCAACAATTATAAACTTGTATTGAGGGTCGGCCAGAGCCAACAATACAACAGAAAAGTATTGTTTATAATTGAAGAATTGGGAGCCAGAGTTCGGCGGCTTACGCACCCAAATGTGTTTGCCATCAAGGGCCCCAATACAATTAGGAAACTGGCATTCCTCCTCAAAGTCCCTTGATATCCTCAACCAGTCTTCCATCCTGGGCTCGTGCATGACAACTTGATGTAGTATTGTCCAGATTTCAATACATGTTGACCTGACTATGCCAGAAATGGTAGATCTTCCAATGAGAAACTCATGGTGGAGGGCGGCATAAGACAGGCCAGTGGACAGGAAGCTGAAGAACAACAGAAAAGGAAGATTTTAGAATGCACAAATTACAAAAAAAACAGGTACATACATACCAAACTTGTTAGGAATTCAGAGCGACTAACACACACATATTTGGTTGCACAATTACTAAGTGATATTCAGTACATATTACACATAACATTCAGGTCTGTAAGTTGAAACATATGTGGACTAAGATGAGGGCATTAAACTTAGTCCAATAAGCCAAAAATACATACTTTGGCCAACACATTATGAACATAGAGAATGTGGTTGTGTAGTACATACCGTATTGTGAGTAGAAGTCGCTCCTCTGCAGATATAGCTTTGCGCATCCTTGTGTCCTGAAAGGTTATCCCAGGGCACACTGTCTCCAAGAGTCGATCAAATGTTGCAAGGCTCATGCGACAGTATTGGTAGAATTTTACAGGATGCTCCCGCATAGAAGAATAGAGGCGGTGAAAATGACCTCTTGTGAGTCGTTGCCTCAAAAGTGGATGAACCCACATGTGTCTCCTCCTCCACTGCGGATCCACTATCACTGGGTATGGTTGGCCAAAGCGGCGTGACAAAAGCCAGTTGAAGAGAACCTGCTCAGTTGTGTTGAAACTCAGACTGTTTGCCATGTTGCACATACAACACCAACACACCTAGTGAAGGCAAGGTCACAAATGGACAGAATGGAGGCAGCCACCTGTTCCTGAGGCAATAAATAGGGTGCAGGCTAATGATTTAAATAGTTAGTAGGCCTCAAAAACGTTAAATGTCCATTTTGCAAGGCTGTGAGAAAATCTCGCCATACGGATTGCATACGGATGCTGACATGCGCAAAATGCGCGACCACACCTTGCTTACGGATGACATACGGAGCACTATTTAGGGGTCATTCATCCGTATTACGCATGTAAACTATGGACCGTATTTTGCATCGGTTAGTGTGACCCCGGCCTTAGAGTGACAGAGATGGTGCTCGCTATTTACATATGACTGATTACAGCTGTTCTGTGGAGGCATTGGGCAGGGCCAGCTCTAGGTTTTCGTGGGCCCCTGGTGAAAGAGTCTCAGTGGACCCCTTTAACACATACCATGATTTATGATGCACAGATACTGCAGAAATATAGGTATAGTACAATGCCAAAGATTTCACTTACTTTTTACATTACATGAGTGATATCTATTGTAAATTCTATAATAGCTCAGAAACTGGTGAATCCTCACCCCACACAGTTCGTGCTCTGGGGGATTCAATAGTCTGCAGTCACACAGAGTGACTGCAGACTTATTTTAGACCTGACAGTATAGCCCTCCATACTGTATTATGGGCACCACATAGTCTTCCATACAATATTATGGGCACCACATAGTCTTCCATACAGTATTATGAGCACCACGTAGTTCTCCATACAGTATTATGGGCACCATATATTGCTCTATACAGTATAATGGGTACACATAGTCATCAATACAGTATTAGGGGCACCACATAGTCCTTCATACAGTATTATGGGCAGCACATAGTCCTCTTTGCAGTATTACGGGCACCACATAGTGCTCCATACAGTATAATGGGCACCACACAGTGCTCCATACAGTATAATAGGCACTACATAGTCCTCCATACAGTGTAATAGGCCACATATATTGCGCCATACAGTATTTTGGGACCCATATAATGCTCCATACAATATAATGGGCCCCATATATTGCTCGATACAGTATAATGGGCCCCATATATTGTTCAAATATACGAAAAAGAAATAGCTTACCAAAACCTCTGATGATTCCTTGTGTCCGAGCCAACTCCCCGCACGGATCCAGAAAAGTGCAAGAAAAATAAGGTAAAGTGTGCGTGGAGTGGATTGGCTAAAAGATAACTTTTACTAATAGTTACTTTAAAAAAAGGAAAAAATTCCACATAATCATACAGGCAGATATAGCTCCATGAAGACAGATCAACGCGTTTCAACATGAGTCTTTGTCAAGATCTGACTCATTGTCAGAACTGGGATCTAAAAGTAGTGTGCAGCCTTAATCACCTGACTGACTAAATTAGCATATACAAATATAAACTAGATAAAAAACAAATAATGTGAAAAACATATAAAGAATAATACAAACAGATTATCATCATATAATTGATTTTGACAAATCTGATAAGTAGAGTGGAAATGCAGGATTTAACACATATATTGCTCCATACAGTATTATGGGCCCCATATATGGCTCCATACAGTATAATGGATTCCATATATTGCTCCATACATTATTATGGACCCCATTTATTGCTCCATACAGAATAGTGGGCTCCACATATTGATCCATACAGTACAATGGGTCCCATCTAAAGCCCTATACAGTATATTGGCCCCATATGATGCTTCATACAGAATGGGCCCCATATATTGCTCTTGATTAAGACCCACAGGTCGAAACGTGTTGATCATTAGCGGCATTGAGCCAGTGTATGTATTGTGCTGGACATTATCTAAATGGAATTTTAACCATTGCTTGCATTAAAAGTTCAATTTTATCTTTTGATCATTTGCTGGACGTTACTCTTCATTACTGGATCCTGCTGTGGTTGCTTCACCCTTGTCCGTGCGGAGTACTATGAAGCAAGCTGGACATCTAGATGGACTAAAAGTGGTGAGCTGACTTCTCGTATTTTTTCATACAATGGGCCCCATCTAATGCTCTATACAGTATATTGGCCCCATATGATGCTGCATACAGAATAATGGGCCCCATATATTGCTCCATAGAGAATAATGGCCTAATATTTTGCTTCATACAGTATAACAGGCACCATATATTGCTCCACACAGTATAATGGCCCAATATAATGTACCATACAGTATAAAAGGCCCCATACATTGCTCCACACAGTATAAAGGGCCCCATATAATTAGCGATACAGTATAATGGCCCCATATATTGCTCCATACAGTAAAATGGCTCTACATTTTACTCCATATAATATATAAAGCCCCCATATAATATTCCACAAAGTATAATGCCCCATATAGTGCTCCATATAGTACAGTCATGGCCAAAAGTTGAGAATGACACAAATATTATATTTTCACATGATCTGCTGCCCTCTGGTTTTTATGTGTGTTTGTCAGATGTTTTTATCACATACAGAAATATAATTGCAATCATATTATGAGTAGCAAAAGGTTATATTGACAGTTAGAATGAGTTAATGCAGCAAGTCAATATTTGCAGTGTTGACCCTTCTTCTTCAGGACCTCAGCAATTCTCCCTGGCATGCTCTCAATCAACTTCTGGATCAAATCCTGACTGATAGCAGTCCATTCTTGCAAAATCAATGCTTTTATTTTGTCTGAATTTGAAGGTTTTTGTTTGTCCACCCGTCTCTTGATGATTGACCACCAGTTCTCAATGGGATTAAGATCTGGGGAGTTTCCAGGCCATGGTCCCAAAATCTCTATGTTTTGTTCCCTGAGCCATTTAGTTATCACCTTTGCTTTATGGCAAGGTGCTCCATCATGTTGAAAAAGGCATTGTTGATTGCCAAACTGCTCTTGGACGGTTGGGAGAAGTTGCTCTTGGAGGACATTCTGGTACCATTCTTTATTCATGGCTGTGTTTTTAGGCAAGACTGAGAGAGAGCCCATTCCCTTGGCTGAGAAGCAACCCCACACATGAATGGTTTCAGGATGCTTGACAGTTGGCATGAGACAAGACTGGTGGTAGCGCTCACCTGGTCTTCTCCGAATAAGCCGTTTTCCAGATGTCCCAAATAATCAAAAAGGGGATTCATCAGAGAAAATGACTTTACCCCAGTCCTCAGCAGTCCACTCCCTGTACCTCTTGCAGAATATCAGTCTGTCCATGATGTTTTTCCTGGAGAGAAGTGGCTTCTTTGCTGCCCTCCTTGAGACCAGGCCTTGCTCCAAGAGTCTCCACCTCACAGTGCGTGCAGATGCACTCACACCTGCCTGCTGCCATTCCTGAGCAAGCTCTGCACTGCTGGTAGCCCGATCCCGCAGCTGAAACACTTTTAAGAGACGGTCCTGGCGCTTGCTGGTCTTTCTTGGGCGCCCTGGAACCTTTTTGGCAACAAGGGAACCTCTCTCCTTGAAGTTCTTGATGATGCGATAGATTGCTGACTGAGGTGCAATCTTTCTAGCTGCGATACTCTTCCCTGTTAGGCCAGTTTTGTGCAGTGCAATGATGTCTGCACGTGTTTCTTTAGAGATAACCATGGTTAACAGAAGAGAAACAATGATGCCAAGCACCAGCCTCCTTTTAAAGTGTCCAGTGGTGTCATTCTTACTTAATCATGACAGATTGATTTCCAGCCCTGTCCTCATCAACACCCACACCTGTGTTAATGGAGTAATCACTGAAACGATGTTAGCTGGTCCTTTTAAGGCAGGGCTGCAATGATGTTGAAATGTGTTTTGGGGGATAAAGTTAATTTTCTAGGCAAATATTGACTTTGCAAGTAATTGCTGTTAAGCTGATCACTCTTTACAACATTCTGGAGTATATGCAAATTGCCATTAGAAAAAATGAAGTAGTAGACTTTGTAAAAATTAATATTTGTGTCATTCTCAAAACTTTTGGCCATGACTGTATAATGGGCCCTATATATTGCTTCATAAAGTATAATTGCCCCATATATTGCTCCATACAGCCTATAATGGCCCCATATAATGTCCCATACAGTATATAATGGCCCCATATAGTGCTCCAAACAGTATAATTGTCCCCATATAATGTTCCATACAGTATAATGGCCCCATATATTGTTTCATACAGTATAATAGCCCCATATAATGTTCCATACAGTATAATGGGCCCCATATATTGCCTCAAACAGTATAATGGGTCCCATAAATTGTTCCCTACAGTATTGTAGGCCCATATATGGCTAATTACAGTATAATGGATTCTATATGTTGCTCCGTACATTATTATGGGCCATATTTATTGCTCCATACAGAATGGTAGGCTCCATATATATATATATATATATACAGTACAATGGGCCCCATCTAATGCTCTGTACAGTATAATGGCCCCATATGATGCTGCACACAGAATAATGGGCCCCATATATTGCTCCCTAGAGAATAATGGCTCAATATTTTGCTTCATACAGTATAATAGGCACCATATATTGCTCCATACAGTATAATGGCCCAATATAATGTTTCATACAGTATAACAGGCCCCATACATTGCTCCACAGTATAAAGGGCCCCATATAAAGCGACATACAGTATAATGGCACAATATATTGCTCCATACAATAAAATGGCTCTATATATTACTCCATATAATATATAATGCCCCAAAATAATATTCCATAAAGTATAAAGTTCCCATATAGTGCTCCATACAGTATAATGGCCCCATATAGTGCTCCATACAGTATAATGGGCCCCATATATTGCTCCATACAGTATAATGGGCCCTATCTATTGCTCCATACAGTATAATGGCCCCATATATTGCTCCGCACAGTATAATGGCCCAATATATTGCTCCATACAGTATATATTGGCCCCATACAGTATATAATGGCCCCATATGGTATATAATGGCCCCATATAGTGCTTCAAACAGTATACGGTAATTGTCTCCATATAATGTCCCATACAGTAAAATGGCCCCATATATTGTTTCATGCAGTATAATAGCCCCATATAATGTTCCATACAGTATAATGGGTCACATACAATGGGGGAAATAAGTATTTGATCCCTTGCTGATTTTGTAAGTTTGCCCATTGACAATGACATGAACAGTCTAGAATTTTAATGGTAGGTTATTTTTAAAAATTGAGATAGAATATCAAACATAAAATCTAGAAAATCATATTGTATAAATTATATAAAATTACTTGCATTTTGCAGTGAGAAATAAGCATTTGATCCCTCTAGCAAACAAGACTTGATACTTGGTGGCAAAACCCTTGTTGGCAAGCACAGCAGTCAGATGTTTTTTTGTAGTTGATGTTGAGGTTTGCGCACATGTCAGGAGGAATTTTGGTCTACTTCTCTTTGCAGATTATCTGTAAATCATTAACATTTTGAGGCTGTCGCTGTCACGCTCGCGCCTTGGCTGAATGGCGCGAGCCGGAGGGTTGTGGCCCCACTGTGCCACAAACCAGACTACCCTGGAAGGGGCGTGACTACAACAGCTACCTCGGTCTTCACTGGAGCCTCTGATGGTGAGGTCAGGCTTGTGCGGCAGATAGCTGTTGGGTGCCACTCCAGGGTGGTGTCTGGCTGTGGCTGCTGGTCCCACTCGGGGACAAGTCACTTTGACAGAGGCTATAGACAGGCAGGCAGGCAGACACGACAGGCACGGCTGAGACACAGGACAGGCGGGCACGGCTTGGAGACACAGGACAGGCGGGCACGGCTTGGAGACACAGGACAGGCGGGCACGGCTTGGAGACACAGGACAGGCGGGCACGGCTTGGAGACACAGGACAGGCGGGCACGGCTTGGAGACACAGGACAGATTGGCATGGTATGAGAAGGAGCAGGTAGGGACCTGTTCACACAGCAGGTGTAGGCAGGAGGGAGTGGTGTATGAGAGAACAGGTTTAGACCTGTTCACACAGGAGGTGCAGAGCAGATAAAGCTGCGAGGGCGCAGATGCACAGATAAAGCTGCGAGGGCGCAGATGCACAGATAAAGCTGCGAGGGCGCAGATGCACAGATAAAGCTGCGAGGGCGCAGATGCACAGATAAAGCTGCGAGGGCGCAGATGCACAGATAAAGCTGCGAAGGTGCAGATGCACAGATAAAGCTGCGAAGGTGCAGATGCACAGATAGGGAGGACACAAGGAAAAACACAGCAAGGAAGGGAGCCACGGACAAGGAGAAAGGGAGACTGATAGACAAAGGTAAGACTGAGTTCAGACAGAGACACAGACAAAGACACAAGGAACAAGACTCAAGGGCCAGGATATTCTGCCTCCTGGCAGGCGGACAGAGAAATGCTAGGCAAGGTACCAAGACACAAGAGTACACAGTAAGAGCCTTCAGAGAAGGCAAGATACAGAACAGGGCCTGGCTGGCTCAGCAGCAAGGAGCTAACTGAGTTTAGACATTGCACAGGCAATGTTTCAGTGGGAGTGGTGAAACTAAATAGTCAAGGGCTCCAGGTGATTGGTCAGGGACAGATTACCCAGGTGCACCCTGACTGCATAAGAACCAGAGAGTTCAGGCGCCGCCCCCCTATCCACACAGTCTGGAAACATGGAGAGCAGAGGCACAGAGCTGGCAACAGACAGAATTCACAGCATGGCTTGAAGAAGAAAGTAAGTTGGTGTGCGGGGGATGGGAGGCCATGTAGTGATGCCAGCAGGGTTGTTACAGTCACTTGGCAACTCATAGCTTCAAATAAGTTTTCTATGGGATTAAAGTCTGGAAATTGGCTAGGCCACTCCATGACCTTAATGTGCTTCTTTTTGAGCCACTCCTTTGTTGCCTTGGCTGTATGTTTTGGGACATTGTCTTGCTGGAAGACCCAGTCATGACCCATTTTTAATGTCCTGGAGGAGGGAAGGAGGTTGTCACTCAGGATTTTACGGTACATGGCTCCATCCATTCTCCCATTGATGCGGTGAAGTAGTCAGCAGAGAATAACCCCCAAAACATAATGTTTCCACCTCCATGCTTGACAGTGGGAACAGTGTTCTTTGGTTCATAGGCAGCATTTCTCTTTCTCCAAACACAGCGAGTTAAGTTAACGCCAAAGACTTCAATTTTTGTCTCATCTGTCCACACCACCTTCTCCCAATCACTCACAGAATCATCCAGGTGTTCATTGGCAAACTTCAGATGGGCCTGCACATGTGCTTTCTTGAGCATAGGAATCTTGCAGGCACTGCAGGATTTTAAACCTTTACGGCGCAATGTGTTACTAATGGTTTTCTTGTTGACTGTGGTCCCAGCTGCCTTAAGATCATTAACTAATTCCCCCGTGTAATTTTAGACTGATCTCTCATCTTCCTCATGATCAAGGATACCCCACGAGGTGAGATTTTGCATGGTGCCCCAGATCGATATTGATTGACAGTCATTTTGTATTTCTTCCATTTTCTTACTATTGCACCAACATTTGTCTCCTTCTCCACCAGCATCTTACGTATGGTTTTGTAGCCCATTCCAGCTTTGTGCAGGTGTATGATCTTGTCCCTGACATCCTTATAAAGCTCTTTGGTCTTGCCCACATTGTAAAGGTTAGAGTCTGACTGATTAATTGAGTCTGTGGACAGGAGTCTTTTATAAAGGTGACTATGTAAGACAGCTGTCTTTAATGCAGGTAACGAGTTGATTAGGAGCATCTAACTGGTCCGTAGGAGCCAGAACTCTTAATGGTTGGTAGGGGATCGAATACTTATTTCTCACTGCAAAATGCAAATAAATTAATAAAATTTAAACAATGTGATTTTCTAGATTTTATTTTTGATATTCTATCTCTCAATGTTAAAATTAACCTACCCTTAAAATTATAGACAGTTCATGTCTTTGTCAGTGGGCAAACTTACAAAATCAGTAAGGCATCAAATACTTATTTCCTCCACTGTATAATACTCCATACATAACAAAAAAAAACCTCATCTCTCCTGTTCCCCGCTGCTCTGATCTCATCAGCATCTTATGACTCTGCACTGCTCAGCACAGAGGGTGCGCTGTAGTGACGTCATTGCACCCTGTGCCCTGAGACGTCACCGGGCTCCCCTGACTCACGGGCCCTATAGCGTGCCAGTGTCCCTGACTGCAAGTGGGAGCCCCCACCATTTGTCCAGAACCCTGGCACTTACACGCGTGTGCAGGATGGTAACCCTCAAAGATCTGATACTGATGTCATATTAAAGAATATGTTATTATTATAGTAATGGAAATCACCTTTAATGCATTTTTCCAGGGATTACTCATGGCAAAGTCTTATTTACAATCCTCCCCTAAGGACTCATACAGATTCCCAAATTTGAGTGAGGGGCTTCCAGACACTCCCCAATAGAGGATATTGGGGCAGATAAGGATTAGGCAGCATAAATCTAAATTCTTGAGGTCGATAAGCCACTGTCAGAAAAGTCTGAAAGCACCTCTGTCCCCATAGGGAACACATGAGCACTCAGTTGAGCATTCATGGGTATGGGGGAATAGGGAGAGACAGCTTTCAGTTAAATGAGCTTTCTGCCAATGTGACTGACGACGTTTATGCAATCCAATTATGTATTCCTATTAGCTATGCCTGGTTGATACAGTATCTTCAGCCATTTTACTGCTATTTGAAGCTTAAATATTCTTATAAACCATGCACACAGCAGCGAAGTCTCATTCTCCAACTGAAGAATCGCTGTCACTGCACACCACTCTGGCAGGAAGGAATTGTTATGACTGCAGCCTGTATTCCAACATGACATGAATTAACATGAATTTAAGCTCCGCTGCACAGAAAAACGAAGAATGAGAAAAAGAAAAGACTGTGTGTTGTATAATATCTACGTGGCAGGAGCTTACAAATGAAAATAAGAGGGAAAATGATGATCCACAAATTGACTTTCAATTTTCATGTGCATGTGAATAGGAGATGACAACATCTAAAATGCAGAAATAGGTTGCAGATATTTCTTGATTGATAGATACCCGTATTAGTCAAAACATGATCATTCCCATCATTTGCGGGAGAACAACCATGTACCACTCACTTTCCCTCCACTTGGCGTCTACGAGGATGATCCATTTAGATTACCACTCTTGCTCCCTTCCCTCTTCTTAAATGCCTACAGAGACTGCAAGACACAGACAAGTGAAGTGGTAAACACTTTAGTTAACTGGACCCGATGATGCCATTAAAAGCTCTTCCATTCTCGGGCCTCAGTCTACTGTATCGTTACATTCACCTTCAGCCCGAGAACCTAAAAGGAAGGACGTTTACTCTGAATGTTTAGCACAAAGCATATGTTCTGTACTAGATTATTTGGACCGACTGCCTCAAATGGCCTACTTACCAATCATGGAGGCTTTTCAACCCTATAAACGCAGGGTTGTGCAATCTGATTTGCATTTCAAATGCTTCAATGCATTAAGCTACACGTATGCTGAGCAAATGTGGAAGGGCAGCATTAAATCTGCGGCTGATTGTTCATAGAATTGTGCTTCAGTGAATATGCGAATGACAGGGCCAGATGTCTCAGTGCGTCCTGACTGAATGAATAGAAATGGAAAGTAAATAATCAAATGTATAACACTGTTTCACTTGATCAACAATTTCAATGTATGCGATTACTGAGAGGTAAAACACAAGCCCGTAAACAGTCAGAACAAACTGACTAAAGTCACCTTTTGCTTTAAAATTGGCTTTCCAGGGTGCTGTACATACTGTATTAAAGTGAATCTTTTGGTAGGATCAACCCTTCTGAGCTGTCTATATGGGCATGTAGGTCATAAGAAGCTGAATAAAATGATACCTTGATATGTGCACTCCGACGTCTTATTACTGTAAATGAGCTGTTCAGGGCTATGGGCTGGACATCGATCTCCCTGAGAATCTGCCTCCAGAGCTTATTTTTAGGCTAAGTTCACACGTAGCGGAACTACAGCGGAAGTTACTGCGGGAATTCCGGAATTCCATTCTGCGGGAAAATCACATTTTAAATTCCCGCGATTTTCCCAAGGAAAAACTAGCAATTTGCAAGCGTAGTTAGCTTGCAGAATGCTAGCGTTTTCCAAGCCATCTGTAGCATCGCTTGGAGAACTGATTGACAGGTTGGTCACACTCGTCAAACACAGTGTTTGGTGAGTGTGACCAACTTTTTACTATTGAGGCTGCCTATGCGGCATCAGTAGTAAAAAGATCTAATGTTAAAAATAAAAAAAATAAAAAATTGGCTTACATTCACCTTCCGATGTCCCTCACAGCGTCCCCAGGCCTCTGCGATGCTCCGGCAGGTCCCATTCCCAGTGATATATTGCGGCAATGACCTTTGATGACGTCACGGTCTCGTGAGACCGCTGCAGTATCGCGAGACAGCGACGCCAGAAAACGTCATTATCACAATGCATCACTGGGAACGGGAGCTGCCGCGTGTATCGCTGAAGCCTGGAGACGCTGTGCGGGACATCAGAAGGTGAATATAACCCGATTTTTTTATTTTAATTCTATTTTTTACAGGGATATGGTACCCAAAGCCCAGTCTCCTCTCCTCCGGACCGTGGGTACCATCCGCAAATGTTTTGCTTACTTTTCGCATGGTGGGCACAGTCACATGCGGAAAGTAAGCAGAACAATGCATTCCTATGTGGGCGGAATCGCCGCGATTCCGCAAAATAATGAGCATGCTGCGTATTTTTCCGCGATGCGTTTCCGCCGCAGGAAAATCCGCAGTATTAGCACAGCATTGCGGAATGCGATAGGAATGCATGGGATGCTGTTTTTTTGCGTTTTCGCTGCAAAATCGCACGTTAAAAACCGCTGCGAAAACGTGAAAAAACCGCGACGTGTGCACGCAGCCTAAATAAAAGGGGACATTCGCAGCATGAGAAATGTAGACCAAGAAAGTAGACTGTCAATAATTACATGTCTCACGCTGGGCCCCTTTTCATTTAAAATAATCTCTGGAGGTGGAGTCTCAAAAAGATCTGTGTTCGGCCCATAGGTCTTAACAGGAAATTTACATATTAAGAAAATATGGATATCTCTGGAATAAGACATCAGATCACAGATATCAGAGCATCATTTTATTACACTTTCTATGACCTTTATGCCCATATAGACTGCTTAGGATGGTAAATCCCAGTGACTGATTCCCTTTAAAGCCAACTCTCTACTTTATAATATGAATAGATGATAACAAGAAGAAATTATTGTTGTTATTATTATTGTTATTGAGGGGCAGACTTACAGGAGGAGAGATGTTTCTGTCCTTGAGAGCTTACAATCTGTGAGGGAGCGAGAGTAAGCGAGTAGCTGCTACAATTGTGTAGTGAAGGCTGCGTTACTGCAGGAAGGAAGCTTTTCTGAAGAGATGAAGTTTTAGATTATTTTGAAAGTTTAGATTACGAGATTAAGTAGAAAGTGTTGCGGTTTCAAAAGATGGGGGATGCGTTGTGAGAATTTAGAGTAGACGATGTGAGAATACCTTGTGATAAGTTGCTGTTCGGATGGAATATGAAGGTTGCAGCCAATCAGCAGGGACTGAATGGCTGCAGCAGTCATGGGACATTGTTTAGGACTACACTGACCATTGAAGAATACCTGGAAAGAATACAGGGTTGTGTATTTTTTTAATTACCTAATCTGGGTCCCTGCACACTAAAGATTGTTGTTTTTTTTAGTAGAAACTTTCTGACAATACTTTTTCTTCTGGCTGGAATCACAGTTTTTGCTGCAATTGTTTGGTTGGATTGACAGAAGGAAGGAAAGGTATCTTGGAAACACTGATTATTTTCTTGTGTAATTACTCCTATGTTTGGCTCAATGAATGCACTGATAGCAGCAGAAATTGGTGGTTTCACACATACTGCTTTTCAAGGGAAAAAAATAGCATTTTTGTGGTATTTTGCTAGTGGCTTTCACGGCATTGTTAAACAAAAAATACAGTATCTAGACATCCGGATGTTACCTTGCGCTCAACAGGAAAATAACAAATGCACTACAAAAAGCATTTTTTTAGGCTTCCTTAATTTTGGGTAGTTTTTTTGAGTAAAAAAAATAAAAATCTCGGTGTGGCATGTTTATATAATTTTGCTAAATGTTTTTACATGCCAACTCCACCCCAATAAACTTCTTGTATAAGATAAAAAAAAAAAAAAAAGGAGATGGCATAGTGTATTTCCCAAGTCGAAAACAACCAGGGAGAAAATATTCCAAAATAATAAGTTCACGTGCGGAGCCACTGTCTCCTCATAAAGACTGTGGTTTAAATGGTAGGAAGAGACAAAGAAAGAATCTTCTAAACAGGCACAAGGATTAATGAATATATGCTTTTCATCTCATTTGCATTTATACATCGTTATGACTTGCAATAATCAGCGTAATAAATGTTTCATAATAGAAACAACAGCTAAGAAAATATACATATATATTAATTTATATAGGCAGCGACACGCTAAACATTAAAAATTTATAAAATTATCTAAAAGCTAATTAACAGAATACTGAGACATCTAAACGCTACATTAAAAATTAAATGCTAGAGTTTAGAAAGATATGGGAGCCTGTGGCTTGATATGGGTGTGTGTGTCTAAATAGGAGTGGGGGTTCCTATAAGATACTACTAAACAGTGCCTAAATAATACCATCATATGTATGAAAAATAATGTAAGCAATATAGTACATTCAGTATAGTATGTACAGGGGTTGAAATCTAGCTCTTCTAATGGTTCAGGATTTTGAATAATTTCATTGTATAATTTGGGCTTGTCTGCGGTAGAAAGGGTGTTAGAAAAGTACTTGTAACTTTATGTACGGTAATTTACATAAGTCCAAAAATTACTACGGTCTCCCTTGATACACCTATAGTGTTGAAAAGCCTGGCAAGAGATTAAAAGGGAAAAGGGAACCTGTCACCAGGTATGGCAAATATGGGTTACGGCCACCGCCTTTCAGGGATTATCTATAGCATTCTATAATGCTGTAGATAAGCCCCCGATCCGACCTGCAAGATAAGAAAAATCACTTTTATTAAACTCACCTGCGGGGCGGTCTGGTACGATGGGTGTCGCTCTTCTTGGTACGGCGCCTCCCATCTTCTTGTGATGCCGTCCTCCTGCTTGCTTCGAGTGGATGACACGTCCCTGCATCATCAACACAGACTCCTCGGCACTGCGCCGGCGTACTTCTATGTCCTGTTGAGTGCAGATCAAAGTACTGCAGCGCCTGCGCACTGCAGGACTTTGCTCTGCCCTCAACAGGACACAGAAGTACGCCTGCGTAGGAGCACGGTGCCAAAGAGTCTGTGTGGATGATGCAGGGTCGCGTCACCACAACAAGCAAGCAGGAGGGCGGCATCGAAAGAAGATGGGAGGTGCCAGACCAAGAAGAGCGACACCCATTGGACCAGGCCGTCCCGCAGATGAGTATAATAAAAGTTATTTTTCAGTTCTTCTAGGATGGATTGGGGGGCAGATATACAGCATTATAGAATGCTGTAGATAAGCCCTGAAAGGTGAAGGCTGTATCTCACATCGGCCAAACCCGGTGACAGGTTCGCTTTAAACAACAAAGTGGTGTCTTTAACCCCTTTGGCTACGTGTCCACGATCAGGTTTGGCTGAGGATTTGACACTGTGTATTTATGCAGCCAGATGTTACAGCATAGTGGATGGGATTTCTAGAAATCAACAAAACCACAAAAAGAGGACTTGAAAATCCTACAATAATCTAGAAAAAACACACACCAAAAAAAAAAAAAAAACAGGCAAAGATGCTTACCTGTCAAGACATATTGCTATGTGTTTTTTGCTCTTTATGTCTTTTCAGGGTGCATTTGGGCCCAGATGGCTCTTTAAACTGTGGCCTTTGTTCACACAGGATGCATTTTAGTTCGCACTGGGCAGCTCACCATAGGGACTTATTAATAGGCTGTGAGCCAGATGCTCTGCATCCTTTGTATGTGAACAGTGCCGCATACAGATTTTGTTTGCACTGGTGTACCAAACGGCCAATCCCTGATTGTAGGCTGGCTGCCTCATCGGTATTACTGCACCTGTGCAGTTGCCATCTTTATTTGGGTCCGCCGCACCCCGATAGTGCATTTGTCTTGAGACCTAGACAGGTAAGAATCTTTGCCTGTTTTTAGATTTCTAGAAATACCATACCCACTTTGCGTGCATGTGCGAGAATCACCCGTGGACACTGATATGTGGCACGTCTTTCCAGACTGCAGCATGTCAATTTCTCTTGCCTGTTGCCGTTAGGTGGTGATCACTGGATTCAAATAAATACTTAGGCAATTGAAATCAATATTACCTATATTCATTCAAATGAAGTTAGGCTTCCCTGGATCTAAGCTGTTCAGTAGACGACTTGATAATATCCAAAGAAAAACTGGTAATGGACAGCCAAGTAGAGGTTAAAACTTTGTTTCTACTATATACAGATAGTATACAAAGAAGTGTATACCAATAGGCTGATTTATGGAAATGCAAACAATTCCCCTTCTTCAGTTGTAAGACCCAATATCTCAGCTTGAGGATCACATCTTCATATAGTATAAAACTCATTGTACAAATTACAGCTCTATTTAAAATTAAAACTAAAAGGAAATCCAATGCCTTTGTTTTTCAATAATTTTGAGCATCTCTGTGTTCCATGCATTTCACTGACCTACATTTGTAAAGTTCCCTCTTTGTTGGCCCAGATATCCATACTTATTAAGGAGTGTTAGCCAATGATGCCAAGATTCTGCATGCAAAACACAGCTGTGCACCTTTTATCGCATACTTAATGTTGGACCAGATTGAATCCCAAGGGAGCAAGAGATTAGTAAGAGATCGCTGGCTCGATGATGCCCCTGACAAGACCACTGAGCAGATAACAATAGTTATCAGATGTGTTCCAAACAAATCTACATATCAAAATGAAAATTAAGCTACAAGAGGTCAAGCAATCATACATTACATGATTTTCCTGTGCGTCTCTGCAAAAACATGACATTAGGTCATACTGATGACAGTTCAAAAAATATGTTCCAGGCTCTAGATATTTATTAGAATTACTTCCTTGAATTGACATTTGATAAGAGAATATATGAAACATCAGCTTTGCATCTATTAATATATGTAGAACAAAGTAAGTACAGAGAAAAAGGTAACAAACTACTTTATTAACATACTGGACTGTATGGCTTCTGCAGCCTCTGTGTTTTACAATACAATCTGGTCAAACGTTGAGACTGACATCATTTTTGTTAATTTGCATTAACTCTATATTGTTAGGAAAAGTGAACAAATGATTTGCAAAAAACTGCAAAGTCAGTCGTTGTCATGAAAAATTTACTTAACCACTAAAATATTTTCACTTAGTATTAGCCCTGTTATAAAATAATTAGCTTATATAATTGCATTGATGTTCTCGCTAGCTCAGGAGAAACATAACGTAGGCACGGCAGCGGATATCACTCCGTCATTTATTTGAGGAGACTGGTTGCTTTAAAGGGGTTGTCTGGTCCAAGTTGATAAGTCTGCAGTCACTCTGTATGACTGCAGACTTATGAATCCCCCCAGCGGACGCACTGTGCACTGCATGGATTCGCTGGTTTCTGACCCGGGACGGCGGGTATATATGAGTTATACATACTCCCATTCTGGGCCTGTTTAGTGGGCGTGGCTTTGCTGCATAAACTTGTATTGAGAGAGGCAGCTCCCAGTCTAGTGAAGCGAGGCCACGCCCACTGGCCAGGAGTATGTATAACGCATACATACCCTCCAGTCCCAGGTCAGAAACCGGCAAATCCAAACAGCACACAATGCGTGTGCTGAGGGGATTCATAATTCACAGAGTGACTGCAGACTTATCGAATTGGACAGGATAACCCCTTTAAAAGTGGGCTGTTGCTTAAAATCATTGTCTTCTTCGGTTAACCTTGGTTACCGCCAAGGAAACACCTGCAGTGATCACTGTTTGCATCAAAAGGGCATTACAGACAAGGACATTGCTGCTTGTAAAGCGCCAGTCACACTAAGCGAGATTGCTAGCAAGATCGCTGCTGAGTCACAAGTTTTGGGACGCAGCAGCGATCTCACCAGCGATCTCGCTGTGTGTGACATGTATCAGCGACCGCCCCCCCCCTGCGGGTATCGCTGATCATGCTCTAATGTCCTGGGTCATTTTTTGATCGCTGGTCTCCCGCTGGCCAGCATGCATCGCTGCGTGTGACAGAGGGAGACCATCGATCAGCGAGCTCCCAGCTCTGTAAGCAGATGCTGGGAGCTGGAATCCAAGGTAAACAGCGGGTAACTAAGCGCGCGCGTCGCTTAGTTACCCGCTGTGTACCCTGGATACCAGCATGCGCGCGCTGGGAGCTGGTATCCAAGGTAAACAGCAGGTAACTAAGCGCCGTGCGCGCTTAGTTACCCGCTGTTTACCTTGGATGTCAGCTCCCAGTGCAAGCACGCTGGTATCCAGGGTACACAGCGGGTAACTAAGCGACGCGCGAGCTTGTTGCCCACATCGTCGCTGGTCCTGATCACTGGTGAGATCTGCCTGTTTGACAGCTCAGCAGCAATCATGTAGCGACACACCAGCGATCCTGACCAACTTACGATCCTGACTAACTTAATTTCCTAGTATGACAGAATCACTGATTGGATGGATCAGGGAAATGCTGTAGATATATTATATCTTGACTTCAGCAAAGCATTTGACAAAGTATCTCACACAATCCTTATTGAAAAAATGGCTAAGTATGGCATGGGCAAGGCAACTGTTAGGTGGATTCATAACTGGCTTAGTGATCGGACCCAAAGAGTGGTCGTAAATGGCTGCAGATCCAGTTGGAAGAATGTCTCAAGTGGGGTACCACATGGCTTTGTCCTGGGCCCTGTATTGTTAAACATCTTTATCAACGATTTAGATGAAGGAATTGAGGGTAAACTGATTAAATTTGCTGATGACACAAAGCTAGGAGGGATAGCTAATACTAGAGAAGAGAGAGGATTCAAAAAAGATATAAATAAACTGGAGCAGTGTGCAGAAACTAACAATGGTTTTTAACAGGGAAAAATGCAAAGTACTACATCTTGGCAATAAAAATGAAAAAAGCATATACAAAATTGGAGGAATAGGGCTAAGCAACAGCACATGTGAAAAAGACTTGGGTATACTAATTGATCACAGACTGAATATGAGTCAGCAGTGTGATGCAGCAGCAAAAAAGGCAAATGCAATTCTAGGATGTATAAACAGAAGCATACAGTCTAGATCACGTGAAGTCATTATTTCACTCTACTCCTCTTTGGTCAGACCTCATCTGGAATACTGTGTCCACTTTTGGGCGCCACATTTTAAAAAAGACATCAACAAACTGGAGCAAGTTCAGAAAAGAGCAACCAGAATGGTGACCGGTCTGCAAACCCTGTCTTATGAGGAAATGTTGCAGGATTTGGGAATGTTTAGCTTGCAGAAGAGAAGACTGAGATGAGACTTAATAGCTGTCTACAAATATCTCAATGGCTGTCACATTGTAGAAGGATCATCTTTATACTCATTTGCACAAGGAAAGACTAAAAGCAATGGGATGAAACTGAATAGGAGGAGACACAGATAAGATGTTAGAAAAAACTTTTTGACAGTTCGAGTGATCAATGAGTGGAACAGGCTGCCACGAGAGGTGGCGAGTTCTCTTTCAATAGAAGTCTTCAAACAGAGGCTGGACAGACATCTGTCTGGGATGATTTAGCTAATCCTGCTTTGAGCAGGAAGTTGGACCAGATGGCCCAGGAGGTCCCTTCCAACTCTACGATTCTATGATTCTATGACCAGGTCATATCATTGTCGGGATCGCTGATGCATCGCTTAGTGTGACGGGGGCTTAAGATTGCCCCCTAATCAACAATTGGATCATCAAAAACTTAAAAGTGAGATGGTTAATTGCTGTGAAGAAAGCTTCAGTATGCACAAGAACGTGCAAGTGACATGACTATCTACTAAAGTTCAGCTGTGTGATCTGTATAACACCAGAGCACAAATTGCTTAGGAATTGCAGCAGGCAGATGTCAGTACATCTCCATGGACAGTGAGGCGAAAAGTTTTCAGGCAATGCAAGAAACTAGTGAGCAAATGCAGCGCTGCCCTCTGTGACGTTTTGTTACAGAAATCACATTGGATGCTGCGTGGAGTGAGTGCAGTCCCTGTCTCGTGTGACATCACAAAACGTCACAGGAAGTACAGTACGAAACATTTAAAGAGTAGGAAAAGAGAGAGAAATCTAAAGTGTTGTAACATAGTAATTAAGGTTGAAGGAAGACTTTAAGTCCATCTAGTTCAACCCATATCCTATCCTAACTTGCCTAACATGTTGATCCAGAGGAAGGCAAAAAAAACCCCTGTGGCAAACAGTAAGCTTCACATTGAGGAAAAAAATTCCTTCCTGACTCCACATATGGCAATCAGACTAGCTCCCTGGATCAACACAATAATAAGGAAACTAGTGTATATACCCTGTAATATTATACTTTTCAAGAAAGGCATCCAGCCCCTTCTTAAATTTTAGTAGGGAATCACTCATTACAACATCATATGGCAGAGAGTTCCATAGTCTCACTGCTCTTACAGTAAAGAATCCACGCATGATGTGAGGATCCCCAGGGGTGGACCCACTGGACCACGGCAACGAACCTCCCCTGGGCGAGCGGACCAGGTGGACCACCCCCTGTACAGGGAGCGTTAGGGACAGGCCCAGGGGAAACTATTACCGCGGCAGCTGGTACCCGGGGCAGACACAGGAAACGTAACAGGTGGCAGGCAAGACAGGCGGGAAGACTGGCGAGACAAGAACCAGAAAATACGGAGAGAGAGGAGATACAGACAGGCATGGCTGGAACACAGGAACATGGGCAGGACGGAGACACAGGCTGGCAGGGCTGGAACACAGGAACACAGGCAGGACAGAGACACAGGCTGGCACGGCTGGAACACAGGAGCACAGGCAGGACAGAGACACAGGCTGGCATGGCTGGAACACAGGAGCACAGGCAGGACAGAGACAGGCTGTCATGGCTGGAACACAGGAGCACAGGCAGGACGAAAACACAGGCTGACATGGCTGGAACACTGGGGAGACAAATGGTGAAGATAACACAGGTTGGAGGCAATAGGGAGCAGAAGGAAGCGGTGGGAGGAGCAGAGGACACAGGCAGGCGTGGGGTCAGGATCACTAGCAATACAAGTGATGATCAGGCAGCATCAAGAGGAAGAGGCAGTCTGATAAGAGGAAGTGAGGATGTGCTTCCAGGTCAGGGTCCTCCAGGGCATAGTGAGGACCGGGAGGAACGGCCGGACTTACAAAGAGTGTAGTGCGCGTCGAGGCCTGCAGTGTGCGCGTGCCCGAGGGGGAGCAGGCGCCGCTGCTGGCGGAAAGAGGACGGGGACGTGCCGGGAAGCTGAGGACTGGTAAGTATGACAGGATATGGGGGGCAAATTTCAAAAATTGACGGTCACATCCAAGCATAAGCATAGTGTGAACAGGTGCTTAACCTAGAGTCACCAATTCACGTACATTCAAACAAAAAAGGAAGCACACTGTAGCACCATAACATGCAAACATGAAAAATGAAAAAATAATTGCATTGCTGCATTAGAAGTTTGAAAAATTGAGAAAGTTTAGCGCAAAAAATGGCCAAGTTATATGTACCTGGAAGCCACGGTAAGGCATTTCTCGTTTTCCAGGACCCTATGTATGTCAATCCTCACTAAGACTGAAGTCTCCATCTGAATGGGAACCAATGAAAAATCCTCTGTTTAGACTGAAGTCTACATCCCTGTGGAGGGGAAGCTGCGTGTTGCGGGAGAAACACAGGGAAGTCTTCTCTCCCTGGTGGACTCGCGGGAGCGCTCCTGGAAGGGCAAATCAATGCGAGTCGCCAGCTAAATGAGATCCTCCAGGGACTTTGGTGCATCACGACCCACCAGCTCGTCCTTGATACGTGCAGACAAACCACGCCAAAATGCTCCCACCGGGGCCTCATTGTTCCACCCGAGCTCAGAAGACAGGGTGCGAAACTGAATGGCATACTGGCCCACTGAAAGAGTACCCTGGCGGAGATTAAAAAGGGACTCAGTTGTAGAGGCCAGGCGTCCAGGTTCGTCGAGAACCTTGCGAAAGGTCTCTAGGAAAGTGGAGAGCTGGGAGACCAACGGATCGTCTCGCTCCCAGAGGGGGTTTACCCAGGCCAACGCTTCGCCCTCCAAGTGGGATACCACAAAGGCCACCTTGGCTCGGTCAGTGGGGTATTGCTGAGGCAGCAATTCAAAATGCAATTGGCACTGATTTAGGAACCCCCGGCAGAATTTGGAGTCTCTGCCATACTGCGGAGGCTTAGCTAAATGGGGCGGTGGGTGTGGAGCAGAAGCCTGAACAGGGGCAGCGGCGGCAGACTGGAGAGAGAGGAGTCGGTTATCCACAGAGGCCATATAATTAAAAAAAAAATGAGCCTGAGTATCGCGTTGCTGGGCGATCTCCTGCTGGAGACTGGCCAGCTGGGATGCTGTTATGATGAGTCACCGAAGGAGGAAAAAACAAAATACCAGCTAAGTCCAGAAAAACCAGAGAGGTTGGCAGCTATCGGATTGCAGACCCCTGAACCTATCCACAACAACTAGCAGTAGCCGTGGGGGGTTCCTACGGTGCCCTAGACCCCTCAATCACAGCCGGAGAGCTACATAGCCTAAAGACAGAAAGGGGAAAAACTAAACTGCCCCAGAGCAGACCCCAAAGCAATAGGCAGCCCCCAACATATAATGACGGTGAAGCAAGATGAAAACACTAACACAGATAGAAAGATAGGTTGAGCAAACGATGGTGCCCAAGCTAACTACATAGGACAGGATAGGAAAGCTGCTGTCTGCCATCCGCAAAAACCCTATCAAAATGAGCCAACCAACTGATAGGAAAAACAGGCCCTGAAGTTGCTAGGCTTCAAAAGATTATATCAGCACTCAGGTATATTCTGAAGACAGAGCAAAAGATCAACAGATCAGAGACAAAAATGGAATTCAGCTCACCCCCGGCCGGGGATGGCAGAACTCCCAAAAAACAAGGCAAAACAAAAACAAAACTGAAGAGTACAAAGCAGAGCAGAAAAACTTAGCTTTGAGACGCAGGAATCAGACTGGTCTCCAAGAATCCAGCAGGAAAATCACCAGCCAGGAAGAAGGGTGTCGGCAGCCTTATATCCAGTCCTCAATTCCAGCCACCCAGTTATCATTTAGCTGCCCAGGTGTTTGGTAATCAGTCTCACTACCTTCCTTCACCAGAGGAGGGAGTTCATCAGACCTCAATGATGAAGGGAAAAATGAACTCACAACAGGATGCATTCCCGGGGTCAGAGGGCTGTAACGCTGATAGCCGGGACTCCATGGTCTTTAGGAAGGCCATGATCCGGGCCTGATTCTCTCGTAGGAACGCTAGTTCCTTTTGGGCAGTTGCTGAGGTACCAGCGGGGTCCATGGCCTGATCGTGCTGTGAGGATCCCCAAGGGTGGATCCACTGGAACACGGCAACAAACCTCCCATGGGCGAGCGGACCAGGTGGACCACCCCTGTTATGAATGAGTCACCGGAGGAGGAAAAAACAAAAATGCAAGCTAAGTCCAGAAACCCGGAGAGGTTGGTAGCTAGCGGATTGCAGACCCCTGATCCTATTCACAACAACTAACAGTAGCCATGGAGCATTCCTACGGTGGTCCTAGACGCCTCTTCACAGCCAGAGAACTAAATAAGCCTAAATAAAGAAAGGGGAAATCTAAACTGCCCCAGAGCAGACCCCAAAGCAATAGACAGCCCCCAACATGTATTGTCGGTGAAAACAGATGAAAACACAAACACAGACAGAAAGACAGGCAGGCCCAACTAACTAGATAGGAAAGGACAGAAAAGATGCTGGCTGCAATCCGCAAAAACCCTACCAAAGATGTCCCAACACGTCTGATAGGAAAAACGGCCCTGAAGTCACTAGACTTCAAAATCCCTATATCAGCACTCCGATATATTCTGAAGACAGAGCAAAAGAGATTTAACCGATCAGGGACAAAAATGGAAATTCAGCAGAGCCCCAGCCGGGGCTGGCAGAACACAAAACTAAGCAAATCAGACAAAATCTCATGGAACAATAACAGAGCAAAACTTAGCTTTAGAAGACAGGAACTGAACTGGAGGCCAGAGCTCAGAGCAAAGAAATCACCAGCAACCCTACAGGGCGTCGGCTGCCTTATATCCACTCAGATTCCGGATGTCCAATCGCAATCCACCTGTTCAGGTGACAGGTTTCTCCCATCCAAATCAGTTTCACCACCTCCTTTCACCAGCAGAGGGAGTTCATCGGACATCAAAGGTGAACGAGAAAATGAGCTCACAACAGTACCTCCCCCTTGAGGAGGGGTCACCGAACTTTCATCCACGCCACCAGGCCAATCAGGATGGGCCCGATGAAAAGCACGAACCAATCTTTCGGCATGAATATCAGATGCAGAGACCCAAGATTTATCCTCCTGGTCATAACCCTTCCACTTAACCAAATACTGGAGTCTCCGTCTAGCCAGACGAGAATCCAGTATCTTCTCAACCTCATATTCCACATTACCTTCAACCAATACAGGGTCAGGAGGTGCCACCACAGGAAGACAAGTAACTAACATAGAAGAGGAGAAATGAACTTTGTCTTCTTGCACACATTTTTTGCAGCTCTCTGAGCTCTGCTGTATTGCAACAATATTGCAATGCTATTTGTGAGGTAGAAGCTGAAAGGAATCTGCAGATGTGTCAGTTATAAGCACACACATCTCTGCTGTGAGATCAGGAGAGCAGAGAATGTCTAATACATATCACTCTGTAAAATCATGTAAAATAAGCTCTATAGGCAGTGTTATCTTCCAGATAACATCCTCCCCATAGCCTGGAAGAGGTCATTTATACAAAGTGATAAAAGATGATTTATAAACAACAAGGCATCTGATATGAGACATACAGGTAGAACTTTTTATATTAATATTAATAATTTAGATAGAATCTGTCACCACATTTTACCTATCATCAATCCACTAGCTAATTGGTGGGGATCCAAGTATGTAGACCCGCACTGATCGGCTGAACTGGGAAATGTTATCTCCATTAAAATAGAGTGGCAGAGTGAAATGAACATGGGTGGTTCTTTAGTATCAGGCCATGCTCACTATAAAAATGATGGAACTGCTGTGTTGCGGCAGAATCCGAAAACTTACATATGTTGCCAATAACAGCTAATTGGTGCTGGGGGCGTACACCACTGATCAGATATTGATAGCCTATCGTAAGGATAAGTCATCAAGAAAAAAGTTGGGGTCAACCCCTCTAAATCATGTCTCTGTCTCGACCAATCGAAAACTTCTTTTTGTTGGTAGCAATTTAGATGTAGACCTGAGATTTTTCTTTGGATCCTTGGATCTTGCTGTAAAATCAAATTACATTTTAGGTTTAGCTTCCAGACAATTTCTGGCACAGTGCACAATTCTTAGTTCCTTCAGCTAAAGCACTGGAAGATTAAGTTACATTTTTTTCTTTAGCAAGCTGCATTTTGCATTTAAAATGCCAATTGAAGCAGCATTCTAGAACAAATCCACTTTGAACCAAACTTTTTGTGACTATTTTCAAAAACCTAAGAAACTAACTGATGCGTTGCATAATAAAAACACACAATAAAAGCAGGTAAAGGAAATCAGAAATGAAGATCAAAATAAAAGAGCATATGGCTCCTGGAAATATTGTACAGATCATCTTTATCCTTACAAAGCGAATTTAAGGCTACGACAAATATAAAGCAGTTTGGTACAATTCATAGACTAGGATTTTTTTTTCAGATCCAATCCTAGTCATTGATTGAAATAAATAAGTATCAATAATAATTATCTTATGTGGCCTTAGAATGCATTTTGGAAGGCAAGGTTTTCTTTCATTTTATGGTCACTGCTTGATTTTATTCCCTGGTTTTTTTGGAGACCTTTCTCTTTTCTATGAAGCTTACAAAAGCTTGATGGTCTATTTAAGTGACTTATCAGTGGTGCTTTCATGCCTGTTGATTATAGCAGGTCAAAAATGTGCTGCTTATTCTACTACTATTATAATCCTATAATTCAACTGAAGCTACTCCTGTAAAATATCTTCCTTAGACCAAAGGGTGGTGTGGTTTAGGGTACTGGGGAGCTGAATGGATAAAGGTGTCATTGATGGATTTCGCCATGTAAAAGATTAGGTGTATTAGAGGAAGCTGTAGTTCACCTTGCAGAACATGGACTCAAACTGACTGTCAAATATCATCATGCGATGACTGAGACGAGTGATGTGCCATATATTCCATTACACCCATCACGTCCTCACCACTAATAAGATTTTTAGAGGGAAAGTAGGCCAGTGTTGGGTAATACTACTGCTGGGCCGGCTGATGCAAGCAGGGCTGAATGCTACTGTTTGTTAGCAACCCCATTTGTTGCCAGGGTATTGGGTTTTTATTCTTTTACACTACCACACTGGTTGCTAGTGCCACTTTCATTTACCATATGTTTTGGACACAAGTAACACATTTACAAAGAAATTTTACCCATACTTACCCAACCCTGTAAAAAATGTCGAGTTAGGCTACTTTCAGACTTCCGGCTTTTTGATTCCGGCACCCTGCGGCGAAAACTTCCCAAACCGGATTCGGCGATATGTGGTGCCGGATCCGGCTTTTACACCATTGGGATACATTGTTGCCGGATGACGCTGCATTAACACGCGGCGCGTCCGGATTTTCCCGGATCCGGCAAAAAGTGACGATGCGGCAATGTGAAAAAACATTGCATGCAAGTTTTTTCCCTCTGCCGGACCGCTTTTCTCTACTGCCCATGCCTGGCATATTTCCTCGGGCGTCAATTAACCCTGCAAGCGGCGGCAAAAATAAAATCTCTCCAAGTCAATTAACCCTGCAAGCGGATCTCTCCGCGTCAAACCCTGCAATCGGATCTCTCCGCGTCAAACCCTGCAATCGGATCTCTCCGCGTCAACCCTGCAAGCGGCGGCAAAAAATAAAATCTCCCTCTCTCTCACTCTCCCTCCCTCTCACTCTCTCTCATATTCACTCACATTTGCTGATCTGTTCCTTTAAATTTCTCCTCCACCGTATCCGACCAAATGAAGCATCTGGTGTCTGCGTTTTCAGCCGCATCCGGTACTATGCGGTACTATGGCTTTTCACCGCAGGCCGCCGGATTCCAAAGCCTGAAGTGTGAAAGCGGCCTTAACCAAAAATGCTAGTTAGGGTACACAGACACAGCACACAGTAAGGTTAGTGTTGGGTGAGTCTCCAATTGGCAATCTTAAACAGGTAAGCCAAAACAGATCTGCACAGTTAACACCTTAGTGACCACCAATACGTCTTTTTACTGACCTGAGATATAAGAGACTAGCATCGCTCCAATGGGTGAAAATGCAGCAGCTGTTAGCTGTACATTTTAGCTGACACACTGTTGCATCAGCAATGATCAGTGTTGGTACTGAACATAGCCGTTTAACACCTTAAATGCTGCTGTCAATAGTGAATACAACATCTAAATAGCAGAGTATGGGGTTTCAATCTTTAACCCCAGCAGCACCTTGAAATGACAATTGTGTGGTCCTAATGATTGCCATGGCAATTCACAGCCAAATAACGACCTTAGAGTCTGCCGGCTATAGTACCATGTTCAGAAGTTAGCAACATTTAGGTGGTAAAAATAAGATTTTTTCCTTTCTGTGCTGCCACTTTGAATTAATTTCTGAAAAGCATTGAAGGGTTCATAAATTACCTGAGAGCAATTTTAAATATGTTAAGGGGTGCTGTTTTGAAAATGATATTACTTGTTGGGGTTTCCAATACATAGGATCCCCAAAGTCATGTCGAAACTGAGTCAGTCCATAAAAAAACAAGTTTTGTAAATTTCCTTGAAATATTGCTGCTACAATTTTAAAGCTTCTAAGCTTCTTTAAAGCTTTTATTACTTTTTTGTGTGCTGTGACTATCTGGATTAAAAAGAGATACTCAAAGCTTGAAAATTGCTAATTTTTTTTAAAAAGTTTTTGCCAAAATTCTGATGTTTTTATAAATAAATCCAAAATACATCAACCTAAATTTACCATTAACAAAGTATAATGTGTCACAATAAAACAGTCTCAAAGTCACTGGGATATGTTGAAACATTGCAGAGTTATTGCCACAAAAAGTGACAATGGTCAGAATTGAAAAAATTGGGCTACTCGCTAAGGGGTTAAATGACTTTCGTAATTTTTGCTTCTACTTTTAGATTTTCTGCTAACACAATTAAATCCTCCCTGTCCAAGAATGACAATATAACAAAAAAATGTTGGTAGGATCAGAGCTTCCAAATGCAGAAACAGCCCACAATATAACAGTCAAAAAATTCATATAGCACAGAATATGCTAGCAGGTGAAATAAATATTGAACACGTCACCAATTTTCTACATACATATTTCTAAAGGTGCTATTGACATGACATTCTCACCAGATGTCAGTAACAACCCATCCAATCCACACAGGCAAAGAATCCATAGATGTCCATAAACCAAGTTGTATGCTTAGAACTGCTTAACGAGCAGAGGCATTTTTGTTTTTTGCTCCCTTTCTTGCCAAAGCCATACTTTTTTTATTTTTTGGTCAATATGGCCATGTGAGGGATTGTTTTTTGCAGGACAAGGTGTCTAACACCATTGGATTTAACATACCATTTACTAAAAAATGGGAAAAAATTCCAAGTGCGGTGAAATTGCAAAAATGTGCAATTCCACAGTTGTTTTTTTTTCCTTTACCATGTTCACTAAATGCTAAAACTGACCGGCCATTATGATTCTCCAGTTCTTTACGAGTTCACAGACACCAAATATGTATAGGTTTTTTTTTTTTATTTAAGTGGGGAAAAAAAATTCCAAAGTTTGTTAAAAAAATAAAAATAAATTGCGCCATTTTCCGATACCCATAGCATCTCCATTTTTCGTGATCTGGAGTTGGGTGAGGGCTTATTTTATGCAAGCCAAGCTGATGTTTTTAATAATACCATTTTGGTGTAGATACGATCTTTTGATCGCCCATTATTGCATTTTAATGCCATCTTGCAGCGACAAAAAAAAACGTACAGAGTGAAGGCAAAAGGGCTAACAAGTGCTAAGCATCTCTGGGAACTCCTTCAAGACTGTTGGAAGACCATTTCCGGTGACTACCTCTTGAAGCTCATCAAGAGAATACCAAGAGTGTGCAAAGCAGTAATCAAAACAAAAGGTGGCTACTTTGAAGAACCTAGAATATAAGGCCACTTTCACATTTGCGTTTAACGCCGCAGCGACGGCCTGCGAACGGCCGCCGCTAAGCCCCGCCCCTGCCACGCCTCCTTCGGTAGCTCCGCCTACCGGCACATGACGCTGCATGCGTCCTGCGTCCCCCATCTTTAGCACTGGGGACGCAGGTCGTGCGCAGTATGCGTTTGGCGGCGCATGCGTCCTTTTGACGGTGCGCCGACCAGCGCCCAACGCAACCTGTAGCAATTTGGTTGTGCTCGCGCACCGTCAAAAGGACACATGCGCCGCCAAACGCATACTGCGCACGGCCTGCGTCCCCAAGTGCTAAAGATAGGGGACGCAGGATGCATGCAGCGTCCTGCGCCGGTAGGCGGAGCTACCGGTGGAGGCGTGGCAGGGGGCGAGGCTTAGCGGCGGCCGTGTGCAGGCCGTCGCTGTGGCCTTAAACACAAATGTGAAAGTGGCCTAAGACATATTTTCAGTTGTTTCACACTTTTTTGTTAATTATATAATTCCACATGTGTTAATTCATAGATTTGATGCCTTCAGAGTGAATCTACAATTTTCATAGTCATGAAAATAAAGAAAACTCTTTGAATGAGAAGGTGTGTCCAAACTTTTGGTCTGCACTGTAATTCTGGCGTTTTTACTTTTTTTTCCCACTATGCCGTTTAACGATCGGGTTGATTCTTTTTTATATTGACAGATCGGGCGATTCTGAACATGGCAATACCAAATGTGTATATTTGATTTTTTTTTTCTTGTTTTAGTTTGAATGGGGTGAAAGGGGGGTGATTTCAATTTTTATATTTTTTTAATATTATTAAAAACTTTTTTTTTTTTTTTTTTAACTTTTTTCATTCTCTAATAGTCTTCATGGGAGACTAGAAGCTGCACTACTGATCAGATTGCCTGTGTGTAGCAGAAATGCTCACTTGCTATGAGCGCCAACTTCCAGGCGGCGTTCATAGCAATCCGGTAATGACAACCATAAAGGTGTGCTGGAGACTTCTGGTTGTCATTTCGACCCATCAGTGACCCGAGGTCATGTGACGGGGTCACCGATGGGTGAGATTTTTGATGCACTTCCGATAAGAGGGAGTTAACTGCCACTGTCAGAGATTTACAGCGGCATTTAATCGCGATTCCACCTGCGGCTGTTGCGTGCACATGTCAGCTTTAAAAATTAGCCAACATGTGCTGGAAAAGGTGCGGGCTCGGCGCCGGAGCATGCACCAAACAGGGGGAGTCCAACATTGGTGTACTATTACGCCTGATTTCAGGAAGGGGTTAAAAAAAAAAATATTCTATCACTCTCCCAAATATAAAGCCGTAACCAAAAATGCTAAGCTGGTAGGCAAATACACACACGTAAACTAAAATGCGGCACCATCCCGAATTATTATCATGGGCTATATGGATGCTAAAATGGACTGTTAACATAGATATCCCAAAAGTTAAACAGGGTATACACTTTTCTTTTTTTAATTTCCCTTCTCTTAGCAAAAAATCTATAACCCGAAAAAACTACGTTACTAGGTAGCTACGCACTCGGAAAGTAACAGGTGGCAACAGCGAGCAATATTGTTGTGGCATGTACACTTGATAAATTGAACTAAATCAATTATGAAAAGCGTTCATCTGTTTTGTATTTTTAATATCCCCCTACCCTTTGTAAGGTAGCAGCTTCTTTTCTTATATTTTTTAAAGTTAGAGAACAGAAGGGAGAGCAGAGCCAGTGGACTGTTCCAAGGGAAAAAAATCTACCTCTGATCTAACAGGCCATCTAGCTTGGTAAAGAGGTTACACCGACTCTACAACAGCTAAGGGGCTGGAAAAATTTTTTTTTTTAAACTTGCCGAATTTTACAATTAGGAAGCATATACACAATAAAACATGTCAATGCAAAGGTGAACAAAGCAATTCAGTATGTGGGGATTAATGATTCTGCATACATAAATATTTATAACACCACACACTGGCTTCCTGTAGACAAAAAGTCAATGTGGTGATGGCTGTATGGCATATTTTAAATTTAGGGGGTAATTAGAAAAAAGACTAAATTAAAAAAATGACCTTTTTGACTATAGCAACAAGAATATAGCTTTATATTCTGAAGATGCTCTAGAAAATAGCTGCTGTGGACATCAGGGCAAGTCAAATAGTTAATTACAATTGATGTTTTTGCCTAATATTGCAATAAAAGGTCAAGTGAATGGTGTTAGATATAGTTCCCTATATGACTTAGGTTACACGACTTTATCGAGTGCATGATTAATTCTGAAGTCAGATAGACGCTTGTTTAAAAGTGGATTACTCTATCATGGACAATTGAAAACTGCTATTAATCTCTCTGTGGATTTAAGTCCTTTGGTCATAAAGTCATGAATCAAAAGAAGCTGGTGAAAAATAAGAGGTTTCCAGAGACTCAAATTAGAACTAATCTAACAGATGTAGACAAATGATGCATAAATGCTGCCGCAAAAGCATGGCTATGTCATGTCAAGTAACACAAGTACAGCGGCACATATAGGGGAGACATGAACTGTCCCTATATCAGACCTGAACAGCACATGGCCCCGGCTCTGCATGCGGACCACCAAATGGTTTGTTGCGGCCTGCAGATTTGTTCAAGAGACGCCGGCTCTCTTCTTTCTTTCTTCCCATACTCAAATGTATGAAAGATGCAAATACATTTGAACACTGGGACTGGGGCAGAGCACTGGCCATCAGCCCTAGCCCTGATGTGAAGCAGAATAATGAGGTCAACACAATGCTGACCTCATCACGCTGATGCTGGCGCCAGTGCTGTACAGGTAGCGGAGATATTGGGCACCGGTAAGCGCATCATGGTGAAGCTGAAGATAACATGTCCTGTTATTTTAGATGAGGGGGCCAGGGGGATGGGTTTTGTTATTACCAGAACACATAATGTGACATTACGGGGTAATTTGGGACATTATATTGCAATGGGAGGATTGTGAAAAGGGGCATAGACGAGAGAGGGGAAGATGATTGCGGGGAATTTATGCAGACAGGTGATGTAATGGAGCAATGGAAAGGGGCAGTTTGGGGAGATATGTTGGAGAGGGGCAGTATGTGGTGGAGATTATGGAGAGGGGCAGTGTAGGTGATATTATAGAGAGGAGTAGTGTGGGGGGGTTGCAGGAAGCACAGGGAGAGACAGGTTTTATTTAGTGGCTTAGCATGAAAAATAGTTTTATTTTATTTTTAAGAGCAGTTTTTAGCGCTGCTGCCAACTCCACTGCAACCTCCTTGCCCACCGCTTCTGGCCCGGGGTTCGCCGCTGCCTGCTCCCTGGTCACCACCACCGGCCCGAGGTCCGCCACTGCACCCGCTCTGTCACACGCCTCCCGTCCCTCCGCTCCCTCTGTCATCGGCCACGCACAGTACCTTCACGCATGCGACTTACGGCGCTCCCTCAATGCTGATGCCTCCCTGTGTGACCTGACCCAGCAGCACCTCCGGACCAATAGCAGACAGCCACCAGGTATTTCAGGCCGTCCTCCCTTAGTGGAGGCGCCTGACTATTAAGTTTCTTACTTTATACTTGGGTCATGCTTGCCTCTGCTAGTCTCTGCTTGCCGCTGCCTACCTTGCTAGCCTTCACTTGCTACCAATAGCCATTTTGCCTCCTAACCCCGTGTGTCTCCCTCTGTTTCTTCCAGAAGCCTACTCCAGTCCTGCGTCTTCCTGGTGTTCTGCTCCATCCCTTCCTCTGCACGCCTCCATAACCACTCCTCTTAGTCTCCCGTCTCCTCCGGAACTCTTCCAGTTCCCTCATCTCACCCCAGTTCCTGCACGTCTACCTGAGCCGACCCCTGGTCCTGGCAGTCGTGGTGCTTGAGGTCCCTGAGCCTGCCCCTAACAGTCCCTGTATAGGAGTTGGTTCCACCTGGCGTGCTCGCTCGGGGAGAGTTCGGTACCACGGCCCAGAGGGTCCACTCTTGAAGCCTGCCGCCTTGAGCGTAACAGCAGTGTTTGGATGTGCTGCTGAAGATGGAAGTCTGGAGAGACTAGCTCTGCGCATGAAATTTCATCATGGTGTCTGTTATGAATGGGTCACCGAGGAGGAGAGCACAATAGGCTATGCCACCAGAACACCAGAGAGGTTGGTCGCTCAGCGGATTGAAGACCCCTGATCTTAAGAACACAACTAGCAGTAGCCGTGGAGTGCTCCTACATTGCCCTAGACGCCTCGTCACAGCCAGAGGACTAACTAAGCCTAAAGACAGAAAGGTGAAATCTAAACTGCCCCGGAGCAGATCCCCAAAGGAATAGACAGCCCCCAAACATATATTGTCTGTGAGACAAGATGAAGCACAAACACAGACAGAAAATAAACTGAGCAAATGATGGGGCCCACACTGACTAGATAGGACAGGACAGAAAAGGTACTGTCTGCAATCACGCAAAAACCCTAATAAATACAACACAACTGATGTACAAAAATACTGAGGTTTGAACAACCTCGCCCCCACTATATCAGCACTCAGGTGTGAACTGGTGGCTAGCAACAGGCTAATACAGCAGGGGACTGAGCAAACAAACACAAGATACAAAAATACAGGGCAGGAGCCAGCAGCCCCAGGGAGTGCAAGCTGACCCCTGACAGCAAAGCAAAAACAGATGAAAAGGGTTTAACAAATGACACTTAGCTGAAAAAATGCAGGATTAGGCAGCAGACAGAAATCCTCAGTAAGGCCACTTTCACATTTGCGTTTAAGGCCGCAGCGACGGCCTGCGTATGGCCACCGCTAAGGCTGGTTTCACACTTGCGTTTTAGCGCAAAAAAACGCATGCGTTTTCCCCCTATACTTTAACATGGGTGCGCATATGTGCCGACCCCTGGCCCTGGCAGTCGTGGTGCTTGAGGTCCCTGAGCCTGCCCCTAACAGTCCCTGTATAGGGGTTGGCTCCACCTGGCGTGCTCACTCGGGGAGAGTTCGGTACCTTGGCCCAGAGGGTCCACTCTTGAAGCCCGCCACCTTGAACGTAACAGCAGTGTTGGGATGTGCTGCTGAAGATGTAAGTCTGGAGAGACTAGCTCTGGGCATGAAATTTCATCATGGTGTCCTTGTTAGGCCAGGTTCACACTTGCGTTTGGCAAGAGGGCGGAGGGCTGCGTACTTCCTCCCTTAAGCCCCGTCTACTTGAAATCGGCATACCCAGAGGAAATCCATGCAAACAAAGGGAGAACATACAAACTCCATGCAGATGATGTCCTTGGTGGGATTTGAACCCAGGACCCCAGCACTGCAAGGCTGCAGTGCTAACCACTGAGCTACGTGCTGCCCATCAGAGAAGATGTTACCTATTGCAGTCCGGAGAAAGCGTGTACAAGTGCTTCTCACAAAGTTAGAATATCATGAAAAAGTTAATTTATTTCAGTTCTTCAACTCATATATTACTCATATTATATTAAGCCATTACAAACAGTGTGATCTATTTCAAGTGTTTATTTCTGTTAATGCTGATGATTATGGCTTACAGCCAATGAAAACCCAAAAGTCATTATCTCAGTAAATTAAAATACTTTATACCACCAGCTTGAAAAATGATTTTAAAATCCGAAATGTTGGCCTACTGAAATGTATTTTCAGTAAATGCACACAATACTTGGTCGGGGCTCCTATTGCATCAATTACTGCATCAATGAGGCGTGGCATGGAGGCGATCAGCCTGAGGCACTGCTCAGGTGTTATGGAAGCCCAGGTTGCTTTGATAACAGCCTTCAGCTTGTCTGCATTGTTGGGTCTGGTGTCTCTCATCTTCCTCTTGACAGTACCCCGTAGATTCTCTATGTGGTTAAGGTCAGACAAGTTTGCTGGCCAATCAAGCACAGTGATACTGTTGTTTTTAAACCAGGAATAGCTACTTTTGGCAGTGGGGACAGGTGCCAAGTCCTGCTGGAGAATAAAGTATCCATCTGCAAAAAGCTTGGCGGCAGAGGGAAGCATGAAGTGCTCTAAAATGCCACTGCTATATTGTAGCATACTGAAGGTGAATAGGGTTGCGTTGTGACCCATAGGGCACTGCAACAAGCAATTTTCAAAAAAATCCAACTGTTTCTGACTTTTTGCGATTTGTCACATTCACTAGGGATTGCATTGCATTGTTACCCTATTCATTCGCACTATGCTGCAATGTAGTGTAAGTTTTCTGGCCACTCATGGCCATCACTGGACTAAAATATTAAATCAGATATTACTCTCCCTCACCTGATGAACACAGTACAAGGCAATTAACTCAGTTATTGGCAATGATGTGCGCAGTAGTCGAGATGTCATGGCTGCAGATAGTAAACAGAGGTCGAAAAAGGAGCAGAGACCAGACACTGGGATCGGAGAGTGTGAGAACCATGATATTTTATTATTTTAACCCAGCATTGGGAATTAGAGGTCAAAAACCTATCAGTAAAAAACGTCTTTAATTTTTATCATATGCCTTCTTGTGGCCCCTTCAAATGATAAATCTTCTATAGTGTAGATTCACATTTTGAGCAACATTAGTCATACAGTACATTATATAAGAGTGTATTGATCTAGGTGTTTACATATCTTGCTTGCCTTACTTCAAACTCAAGAATTCATTTAAATGTTTGGTTATGTGTAAAGATGAGCGAAACAAAACAGTAAAGTTTGGGGTCTGTACCAAACACCAAGTGTCTAGACATGGACCTCGAACACGGAATTCTCCAGGAAGTCCATGTTACTGTTCGGGTTCAGCACCCTGAACATCGGGTATTTTCCATGGGTGTCTGCGTCTGTCTGCGGGTGTCTGCGTCTGTCTGCGGGTGTCTGCGTCTGTCTGCGGGTGTCTGCGTCTGTCTGCGGGTGTCTGCGTCTGTCTGCGGGTGTCTGCATCTGTCTGCGTCTGTCTGTGTCTGCGGGTGTCTGCGTCTGTCTGCCTGCAGGTGTCTGCGTCTGTCTGCCTGCAGGTGTCTGCGTCTGTCTGCCTGCAGGTGTCTGCGTCTGTCTGCCTGCAGGTGTCTGCGTCTGTCTGCCTGCAGGTGTCTGCGTCTGTCTGCCTGCAGGTGTCTGCGTCTGTCTGCCTGCAGGTGTCTGCGTCTGTCTGCCTGCAGGTGTCTGCGTCTGTCTGCCTGCAGGTGTCTGCGTCTGTCTGCCTGCAGGTGTCTGCGTCTGTCTGCCTGCAGGTGTCTGCGTCTGTCTGCCTGCGCCTGTCTGTCTGCCTGCAGGTGTCTGCGTCTGTCTGCCTGCAGGTGTCTGCGTCTGTCTGCCTGCAGGTGTCTGCGTCTGTCTGCCTGCAGGTGTCTGCGTCTGTCTGCCTGCAGGTGTCTGCGTCTGTCTGCCTGCAGGTGTCTGCGTCTGTCTGCCTGCAGGTGTCTGCGTCTGTCTGCCTGCAGGTGTCTGCGTCTGTCTGCCTGCAGGTGTCTGCGTCTGTCTGCCTGCAGGTGTCTGCGTCTGTCTGCCTGCAGGTGTCTGCGTCTGTCTGCCTGCAGGTGTCTGCGTCTGTCTGCCTGCGTCTGTCTGCCTGCGTCTGTCTGCCTGTGTCTGTCTGCCTGCGTCTGTCTGCCTGTCTGTCTGCCTGCAGGTGTCTGCGTCTGTCTGCCTGCAGGTGTCTGCGTCTGTCTGCCTGCAGGTGTCTGCGTCTGTCTGCCTGCAGGTGTCTGCGTCTGTCTGCCTGCAGGTGTCTGTGTCTGTCTGCCTGCAGGTGTCTGCGTCTGTCTGCCTGCAGGTGTCTGCGTCTGTCTGCCTGCAGGTGTCTGCGTCTGTCTGCCTGCAGGTGTCTGCCTGCGTCTGTCTGCCTGCGTCTGTCTGCCTGCGTCTGTCTGCCTGTGTCTGTCTGCCTGCGTCTGTCTGCCTGTGTCTGTCTGCCTTCAGGTGTCTGCCTGCAGGTGTCTGCCTGCAGGTGTCTGCCTGCGTCTGTCTGCCTGCGTCTGTCTGCCTGCAGGTATCTGCCTGCGTCTGTCTGCCTGCAGGTGTCTGCCTGCATCTGTCTGCCTGCATCTGTCTGCGTCTGTCTGCCTGCGTCTGTCTGCCTGCGTCTGTCTGCCTGCAGGTGTCTGCCTGCGTCTGTCTGCCTGCGTCTGTCTGCCTGCAGGTGTCTGCCTGCGGGCGTCTGTCTGCGGGCGTCTGTCTGCGGGCGTCTGTCTGCGGGCGTCTGTCTGCGGGCATCTGTCTGCGTGTGTCTGGCTGCGTGTTCCTGTCTGCGGGTGTCTTAGTGCGGGTGTCTGACTGCGGGTGCCTGCGTATACCCATGCAACAAACAGCCAATAGTGACTGTACTTAAGCGTTGTCTGATGGGACTACTACTCCCATCTGGCTATGTCTGCTGTAACATATTACAGAGACCCACATGAGCCAATGATGGTAGAATAGTCTCATCATCTGGCGCCTGAGTTCAATTGTAAAAAATATCAAAACACTGACATAATTACATACATATTCACATACAATATACATACTCACCTAACACCTAATCCCTGACACCCGCGTCTCCTGCAAGCAATCAAATATGATAAACCAACATATACTCCCTGTCCGCCATAGTCTATTTAAAACTGAGTGTCCCACGTCGATATGACCTGGTCGCCGGCGATACACTGACAGGAGGTAATCGCTCCCGCAGTGTATCATTGAGTCGCCGTGAGAGTTCAGAGTACACCAGCTGAACAGCTCTGGTGCTCTCACTTACAGCACCGCTGCGTGAAAAAGATCTCACACAGCGGTAGTACCGTGAGAGCACCAGAGTGGATGAACTCTGGTGAACTCTCATGGCAGTGCAGTGATACACTGATGGAGCAATTACCTCCTGTCAGTGTATCGCCGGCGGCCAGGTAACATCGACGTGGGATACTCCGTATTAAATGGACTATGGCGGACAGGGAGTATATGTTGGTTTATTTTTTTTTATTGTTTGCAGGAGACGAGGTCGTCGGGGATTAGGCGTTCAGTATGTATAGTCAATTTAGATTCAATAAAGGAGTTTGTGTGATTACTTCAAATAAAGGACTTTATTATGGCTGTGTTTATCATATAACTATAGGATTAGTAATGGATAGGTGTCTTATAGACGCCTCTCCATTACTAACCTGTGGGCTTGATGTCACCTGACAATACAAAGGTGACATCAACCCCACAAATATGAACACCACTTATCACCTCTACAAGGCAAGTGAGAAGAGCGAGGCTAAGTGCCAGAATTGATACCTCTATGAGATTCGCCATTTCTGGGGCGGCTGAGAGCTAATGTTTTTAGCCTGGGGGGGTGCCAATTTACAAGGCCCCTTCCCAAGCTATTAATGATATTAATAGCCTGCGGGTGTCTGCGTCTGTCTGCGGGTGTCCATCTCCGGGTGTCTGCGGGTGTATGCGTCTGTCTGCAGGTGTCTGCGGGTGTATGCATCTGTCTGCGTCTGTCTGTGGGTGTATGCGTCTGTCTGCGGGTGTCTGCAGGTGTCTGCAGGTGTCTGCGGGTGTATGCATCTGTCTGCGTCTGTCTGCGGGTGTCTGCGTCTGTCTGCGCGTGTCTGCGGGTGTCTGCGGCTGAGAGAAACAAGTGAATGCTGGAGTCCAAAGCTATCATAAACAATACAAATTTTATTAGCAATTAGTAGGCACATATAGAGAGACCGGCCAATCATAACAGCACAGTAAATAGTGAGTAAATAGCCCGAAAAAAAAGACAAGACAAACCAGCTAACAATTTATGAATGTAAAAACACTCAGGCCCATGGACAAGGGAATCTGATAAGTGCAGGTGGAAAAAGCAAGGAAATATGCTAAGGATGATCAGTCCTGCAATGTATTGTATTGCACTAGGCCCTAACAGAGCAGTATAGATGGTGCCACGGCGGTTAACGTGGCCCCCTGATGGTACAAAATACAATGTAATACACTATATATAGTCTGTGAGTAGAAATGTATCAGCTGGGGCAACAGACATTACCACAGGACCAACGCTGTCACAGTAACATTTGCAAAGTTATCAAAGCAAAGAAACCACTAGTTCCACACATTATGTATATTGCACAAGGCCCTATAAAGAGGTGGAAAAGAATAACTTCATGTGAACATACCCATCATGTCCTGGTGTGAGTGAGGCGCTGGTTTGTGTACCCCGTCTGTCTGTGGCTGTCTGGCTGCGTGTGTCTGGCTGCGGGTGCTTGCCTTGTGCTAGTCTGTGAGTAGAAAAGTATCAGCTGGGGCAACAGACATCACCACAGGAGCAACGCTGTCACAGTAACACGTGCAAAGTTATCAAAGCAAAGAAACCACTAGTTCCACACATTATGTATATTGCACAAGGCCCTATAAGAGGTGGAAAAGAATAACTTCATGTGAACATACCCATCATGTCATGGTGTGAGTGAGGCGCTGGTTTGTGTGCCCCGTCTGTCTGCGGGTGTCTGTCTGCGGGTGCCTGCGTATACCCTTGCAACGAACAGCCAATATTGACTGTACTTAAGTGTTGTCTGATGGGACTACTACTCCCATCTGGCTATGTCTGCTGTCACATATTACAGAGACCCACATGAGCCAATGATGGTAGAATAGTCTTATCATCTGGCGCCTGAGTTCAATTGTAAAAAATATCAAAACACTGACATAATTACATATTCACATACAATATACATACTCACCTAACACCTAATCCCCGACGCCCGCGTCTTCTGCAAGCAATCAAATATGTTAAACCAACATATACTCCCTGTCCGGCATAGTCTATTTAAAACTGAGTGTCCACGTCGATGTGACCTGGTCGCCGGCGATACACTGACAGGAGGTAATCGCTCCCGCAGTGTATCATTGAGTCGCCGTGAGAGTTCAGAGTACACCAGCTGAACAGCTCTGGTGCTCTCACTTACAGCACCACTGCGTGAAAAAGATCTCACACAGCGGTAGTACCGTGAGAGCACCAGAGCGGATGAACTCTCATGGCAGTGCAGTGATACACTGATGGAGCAATTACCTCCTGTCAGTGTATCGCCGGCGGCCAGGTAACATCGACGAGGGATACTCCGTATTAAATGGACTATGGCGGACAGGGAGTATATGTTGGTTTATTTTTTTTTATTGCTTGCAGGAGACGAGGGCGTCGGGGATTAGGCGTTCAGTATGTATAGGCAATTTAGATTCAATAAAGGAGTTTGTGTGATTATTTCAAATAAAGGACTTTATTATGGCTGTGTTTATTTATTATATAACTATAGGATTAGTAATGGATAGGTGTCTTATAGATGCCTCTCCACTACTAACCTGTGGGCTTGATGTCACCTGACAATACAAAGGTGACATCAACCCCACAAATATGAACACCACTTGCCACCTCTACAAGGCAAGTGAGAAGAGCGTCTGTCTGTGGGTGTCTGCGTCTGTCTGCGGGGGTCTGTGTCTGTCTGCGGGGGTCTGCGTCTGTCTGCATGTGTCTGCATGTGTCTGCATGTGTCTGCGTCTGTCTGCATGTGTCTGCGTCTGTCTGCATGTGTCTGCGTCTGTCTGCATCTGTCTGCATGTGTCTGCGTCTGTCTGGGTGTGTCTGCGTCTGTCTGCGGGTGTCTGCGTCTGTCTGTGTCTGTGTCTGTCTGCGGGTGTCTGCGGGTGTCTGCGTCTGTCTGCGGGTGTCTGCGTCTGTCAGCGTCTGTCTGCATCTGTCTGCGGGTGTCTGCGTCTGTCTGCGTGTGTCTGCGTCTGTCTGCGTGTGTCTGCGTCTGTCTGCGGGTGTCTGCGTCTGTCTGCGTCTGTCTGCATGTGTCTGCATGTTTCTGCATGTGTCTGCGTCTGTCTGCGGGTGTCTGCGGGTGTCTGCGGGTGTCTGCGTCTGTCTGCGTCTGTCTGCATCTGTCTGCGTCTGTCTGCGGGTGTCTGCGGGTGTCTGCGTCTGTCTGCGGGTGTCTGCGGGTGTCTGCGTCTGTCTGCGTGTGTCTGCGTCTGTCTGCGGGTGTCTGCGGTCTGTCTGCGGGGGTCTGCGGTCTGTCTGCGGTCTGTCTGCGGGGGTCTGCGGGGGTCTGCGGTCTGTCTGCGGGGGTCTGCGGTCTGTCTGCGGTCTGTCTGCTGGGGTCTGCGGTCTGTCTGCGGGGGTCTGCGGTCTGTCTGCGGGGGTCTGCGGTCTGTCTGCGGGGGTCTGCGGTCTGTCTGCGGGGGTCTGCGGTCTGTCTGCAGGGGTCTGCGGTCTGTCTGCGGGGGTCAGCGGTCTGTCTGCGGGGGTCTGCGGTCTGTCTGCGGGGGTCTGCGGTCTGTCGGCGGGGGCCTGCGGTCTGTCGGCGGGTGTCTGCGGTCTGTCGGCGGGTGTCTGCGGTCTGTCGGCGGGTGTCTGCGGTCTGTCTGCGGGTGTCTGCGGTCTGTCAGCGGGTGTCTGCGGGTGTCTGCGGGCTGTCTGCGGGTGTCTGCGTCTGAGAGAAGCAAGTGAATGCTGCAGTCCAAAGCTATCATAAACAATACAAATTTTATTAGCAATTAGTAGGCACATATAGAGAGACAGGACAATCATAACAGCACAGTAAATAGTGAGTAAATAGCCCGAAAAAAAAGACCTGACAAACCAGCTAACAATTTATGAATGTAAAAACACTCAGGCCCATGGACAAGGGAATCTGATAAGTGCATGTGGAAAAAGCAAGCAAATATGCTAAGGATGATCAGTCCTGCAATGTATTGTATTGCACTAGGGCCTAACAGAGCAGTACAGATGGTGTCGCGGCGGTTAACGTGGCCCCCTGTTGGTACAAAATACAATGTAATACACTATAGTCTGTGAGTAGAAATGTATCAGCTGGGGCAACAGACATCACCACAGGACCAACGCTGTCACAGTAACACGTGCAAAGTTATCAAAGCAAAGAAACCACTTGTTCCACACATATTATGTATATTGCACAAGGCCCTATAAGAGGTGGAAAAGAATAACTTCATGTCAACATACCCATCATGTCCTGGTGTGAGTGAGGTGCTGGTTTGTGTACCCCGCCTGTCTGCGGGTGTCTTAGTGCGGGTGTCTTAGTGTGGGTGCCTGCGTATACCCATGCAACAAACAGCCAATAGTGACTGTACTTAAGCGTTGTCTGATGGGACTACTACTCCCATCTGGCTATGTCTGCTGTCACATATTACAGAGACCCACATGAGCCAATGATGGTAGAATAGTCTCATCATCTGGCGCCTGAGTTCAATTGTAAAAAATATCAAAACACTGACATAATTACATATTCACATACAATATACATACTCACCTAACACCTAATCCCCGACGCCCGAGTCTTCTGCAAGCAATCAAATATGTTAAACCAACATATACTCCCTGTCCGCCATAGTCTATTTAAAACTGAGTGTCCACGTCGATGTGACCTGGTCGCCGGCGATACACTGACAGGAGGTAATCGCTCCCGCAGTGTATCATTGAGTCGCCGTGAGAGTTCAGAGTACACCAGCTGAACAGCTCTGGTGCTCTCACTTACAGCACCACTGCGTGAAAAAGATCTCACACAGCGGTAGTACCGTGAGAGCACCAGAGCGGATGAACTCTCATGGCAGTGCAGTGATACACTGATGGAGAAATTACCTCCTGTCAGTGTATCGCCGGCGGCCAGGTAACATCGACGTGGGATACTCCGTATTAAATGGACTATGGCGGACAGGGAGTATATGTTGGTTTATTTTTTTTTTATTGCTTGCAGGAGACGAGGGCGTCGGGGATTAGGCGTTCAGTATGCATAGTGAATTTAGATTCAATAAAGGAGTTTGTGTGATTATTTCAAATAAAGGACTTTATTATGGCTGTGTTTATTTATCATATAACTATAGGATTAGTAATGAAGAGGTGTCTTATAGACAATATACCTGTCCACTACTAACTACTACTGTCCACTACTAACCTGTGGGCTTGATGTCACCTGACTATACAAAGGTGAGATCAACCCCACAAATATGAACACCACTTGCCACCTCTACAAGGCAAGTGAGAAGAGCGTCTGTCTGTGGGTGTCTGCATCTGTCTGCGGGGGTCTGCGTCTGTCTGCGGGTGTCTGCGTCTGTCTGCATGTGTCTGCGTCTGTCTGCATGTGTCTGCGTCTGTCTGCATGTGTCTGCGTCTGTCTGCATGTGTCTGCGTCTGTCTGCATGTGTCTGCGTCTGTCTGCATGTGTCTGCGTCTGTCTGCATGTGTCTGCGTCTGTCTGCATGTGTCTGCGTCTGTCTGCGTGTGTCTGCGTGTGTCTGCGTCTGTCTGCATGTGTCTGCGTCTGTCTGCATGTGTCTGCGGGTGTCTGCGTCTGCCTGCGGGTGTCTGCGTCTGTCTGCGAGTGTCTGCATCTGTCTGCAAGTGTCTGCGTCTGTCTGCGAGTATCTGCGTCTGTCTGCAGGTGTCTGCGTCTGTCTGCATCTGTCTGCGGGTGACTGCGGTTGTCTGCGGGGGTCTGCGGTCTGTCTGCGGGGGTCTGCGGTCTGTCTGCGGGGTCGCGGTGGTTAACGTGGCCCCCTGATGGTACAAAATACAATGTAATACACTATAGTCTGTGCGTAGAAATGTATCAGCTGGGGCAACAGACATCACCACAGGACCAACGCTGTCACAGTAACACGTGCAAAGTTATGAAAGCAAAGAAACCACTTGTTACACACATATTATGTATATTGCACAAGGCCCTATAAGAGGTGGAAAAGAATAACTTCATGTCAACATACCCATCATGTCCTGGTGTGAGTGAGGCGCTGGTTTGTGTACCCCGTCTGTCTGCGGGTGTCTGTCTGCGGGTGTCTTAGTGCGGGTGCCTGCGTATACCCATGCAACAAACAGCCAATAGTGACTATACTTAAGCGTTGTCTGATGGGACTACTACTCCCATCTGGCTATGTCTGCTGTCACATATTACAGAGACCCACATGAGCCAATGATGGTAGAATAGTCTCATCATCTGGCGCCTGAGTTCAATTGTAAAAAATATCAAAACACTGACATAATTACATATTCACATACAATATACATACTCACCTAACACCTAATCCCCGACGCCCGCGTCTTCTGCAAGCAATCAAATATGTTAAACCAACATATACTCCCTGTGCGCCATAGTCTATTTAAAACTGAGTGTCCACGTCGATGTGACCTGGTCGCCGGCGATACACTGACAGGAGGTAATCGCTCCCGCAGTGTATCATTGAGTCACCGTGAGAGTTCAGAGTACACCAGCTGAACAGCTTTGGTGCTCTCACTTACAGCACCACTGCGTGAAAAAGATCTCACACAGCGGTAGTACCGTGAGAGCACCAGAGCGGATGAACTCTCATGGCAGTGCAGTGATACACTGATGGAGCAATTACCTCCTGTCAGTTTATCGCCGGCGGCCAGCTAACATCGACGTGGGATACTCCGTATTAAATGGACTATGGCGGACAGGGAGTATATGTTGTTTTTTTTTTTTTTTCATTGCTTGCAGGAGACGAGGGCGTCGGGGATTAGGCGTTCAGTATGTATAGTCAATTTAGATTCAATAAAAGAGTTTGTGTGATTATTTCAAATAAAGGACTTTATTATGGCTGTGTTTATTTATCATATAACTATAGGATTAGTAATGGATAGGTGTCTTATAGACGCCTCTCCACTACTAACCTGTGGGCTTGATGTCACCTGACAATACAAAGGTGACATCAACCCCACAAATATGAACACCACTTGCCACTTCTACAAGGCAAGTCAGAAGAGCGTCTGTCTGTGGGTGTCTGTGTCTGTCTGCGGGTGGCTGCGTCTGTCTGCGGGGGTCTGTGTCTGTCTGCATCTGTCTGCATGTGTCTGCGTCTGTCTGCGTCTGTCTGCGGGTGTCTGCATGTGTCTGCATGTGTCTGCGTGTCTGCGGGTGTCTGCATCTGTCTGCATGTGTCTGCATGTGTCTGCGGGTGTCTGCATCTGTCTGCATCTGTCTGCGAGTGTCTGCATCTGTCTGCGTCTGTCTGCATGTGTCTGCGTCTGTCTGCATGTGTCTGCGTCTGTCTGCATGTGTCTGCGTCTGTCTGCGGGTGTCTGCGTCTGTCTGCATGTGTCTGCATCTGTCTGCGGGTGTCTGCGTCTGTCTGCATCTGTCTGCGTCTGTCTGCATCTGTCTGAGGGTGTCTGCGTCTGTCTGCGTCTGTCTGCATCTGTCTGCATCTGTCTGCGGGTGTCTGCATCTGTCTGCGGGTGTCTGCGTCTGTCTGCATGTGTCTGCATCTGTCTGCGGGTGTCTGCGTCTGTCTGCGTCTGTCTGCATCTGTCTGAGGGTGTCTGCGTCTGTCTGCGTCTGTCTGCATCTGTCTGCATCTGTCTGCGGGTGTCTGCATCTGTCTGCGGGTGTCTGCGTCTGTCTGCATGTGTCTGCGGGTGTCGTCGTCTGTCTGCATGTGTCTGCGTCTGTCTGCAGGTGTCTGCGTCTGTCTGCGTCTGTCTGTGTCTGTCTGCGGGTGGCTGCGGGCGGCTGCGTCTGTCTGCGGGTGTCTGCGTCTGTCTGCGGGTGTCTGCGTCTGTCTGCGGTCTGTCTGCGGGGGTCTGCGGTCTGTCTGCCGGGGTCTGCGGCGGTCTGCGGTCTGTCTACGGGGGTCTGCGGTCTGTCTGCGGTCTGTCTGCGGGGGTCTACGGTCTGTCCGCGGGGGTCTGCGGGTGTCTGCGGTCTGTCCGCGGGGGACTGCGGTGTCTGCGGTCTGTCTGCGGGGTCTGCGGTCTGTCTGCAGGGGTCTGCGGTCTGTCTGCAGGGGTCTGCGGTCTGTCGGCGGGTGTTGCGGTCTGTCGGCGGGTGTCTGCGGTCTGTCGGCGGGTGTCTGCGGTCTGTCGGCGGGTGTCTGCGGTCTGTCGGTGGGTGTCTGCGGTCTGTCGGCGGGTGTCTGCGGTCTGTCGGCGGGTGTCTGCGGTCTGTCTGCGGGTGTCTGCGGTCTGTCGGCGGGTGTCTGCGGTCTGTCGGCGGGTGTCTGCGGTCTGTCGGCGGGTGTCTGCGGTCTGTCGGCGGGTGTCTGCGGTCTGTCGGCGGGTGTCTGCGGTCTGTCGGCGGGTGTCTGCGGTCTGTCGGAGGGTGTCTGCGGTCTGTCGGAGGGTGTCTGCGGTCTGTCGGAGGGTGTCTGCGGTCTGTCGGCGGGTGTCTGCGGTCTGTCGGCGGGTGTCTGCGGTCTGTCGGCGGGTGTCTGCGGTCTGTCGGCGGGTGTCTGCGGGCTGTCTGCGGGTGTCTGCGGGCTGTCTGCGGGTGTCTGCGGGCTGTCTGCGGGTGTCTGCGGGCTGTCTGCGGGTGTCTGCGTCTGAGAGAAGCAAGTGAATGCTGGAGTCCAAAGCTATCATAAACAATGCAAATTTTATTAGCAATTAGTAGGCACATATAGAGAGACAGGACAATCATAACAGCACAGTAAATAGTGAGTAAATAGCCCGAAAAAAAAGACCTGACAAACCAGCTAACAATTTATGAATGTAAAAACACTCAGGCCCATGGACAAGGGAATCTGATAAGTGCAGGTGGAAAAAGCAAGGAATTATGCTAAGGATGATCAGTCCTGCAATGTATTGTATTGCACTAGGCCCTAACACAGCAGTATAAATGGTGTCGCGGCGGTTAATGTGGCCCCCTGATGGTACAAAATACAATGTAATACACTATAGTCTGTGAGTAGAAATGTATCAGCAGGGGCAACAGACATCACCACAGGACCAACGCTGTCACAATAACATGTGCAAAGTTATGAAAGCAAAGAAACCACTTGTTCCACACATATTATGTATATTGCACAAGGCCCTATAAGAGGTGGAAAAGAATAACTTCATGTGAACATACCCATCATGTCCTGGTGTGAGTGAGGCGCTGGTTTGTGTACCCCGTCTGTCTGCGGGTGTCTGTCTGCGGGTGTCTTAGTGCGGGTGCTTGCGTATACCCATGCAACAAACAGCCAATAGTGACTGTACTTAAGCGTTGTCTGATGGGACTACTACTCCCATCTGGCTATGTCTGCTGTCACATATTACAGAGACCCACATGAGCCAATGATGGTAGAATAGTCTCATCATCTGGCGCCTGAGTTCAATTGTAAAAAATATCAAAACACTGACATTTTTACATATTCACATACAATATGCATACTCACCTAACACCTAATCCCCGACGCCCGCGTCTTCTGCAAGCAATCAAATATGTTAAACCAACATATACTCCCTGTCCGCCATAGTCTATTTAAAACTGAGTGTCCACGTCGATGTGACCTGGTCGCCGGCGATACACTGACAGGAGGTAATCGCTCCCGCAGTGTATCATTGAGTCGCCGTGAGAGTTCAGAGTACACCAGCTGAACAGCTCTGGTGCTCTCACTTACAGCACCACTGCGTGAAAAAGATCTCACACAGCGGTAGTACCGTGAGAGCACCAAAGCGGATGAACTCTCATGGCAGTGCAGTGATACACTGATGGAGCAATTACCTCCTGTCAGTGTATCGCCGGCGGCCAAGTAACATCGACGTGGGATACTCCGTATTAAATGGACTATGGCGGACAGGGAGTATATGTTGGTTTATTTTTTTTTATTGCTTGCAGGAGACGAGGGTGTCGGGGATTAGGCGTTCAGTATGTATAGTCAATTTAGATTCAATAAAGGAGTTTGTGTGATTATTTCAAATAAAGGACTTTATTATGGCTGTGTTTATTTATCATATAACTATAGGATTAGTAATGGATAGGTGTCTTATAGACGCCTCTCCACTACTAGCCTGTGGGCTTGATGTCACCTGACAATACAAAGGTGACATCAACCCCACAAATATGAACACCACTTGCCACCTCTACAATGCAAGTGAGAAGAGCATCTGTCTGTGGGTGTCTGCATCTGTCTGCGGGTGTCTGCGTCTGTCTGCGGGGGTCTGTGTCTGTCTGCGGGGGTCTGCGTCTGTCTGCGTCTCTCTGCATGTGTCTGCATCTGTATGCATGTGTCTGTGTCTGTCTGCATGTGTCTGCGGGTGTCTGCGTCTGTCTGCATCTGTCTGCGTCTGTCTGCATGTGTCTGCATCTGTCTGCATGTGTCAGCGTCTGTCTGCATCTGTCTGCGTCTGTCTGCCTCTGTCTGCATCTGTCTGCATCTGTCTGCCTCTGTCTGCGTCTGTCTGCGGGTGTTTGCGTCTGTCTGCGGGTGTCTGCATCTGTCTGCGGGGTGTCTGCATCTGTCTGCGGGTGTCTGCGTCTGTCTGCGGGAGTCTGTGTCTGTCAGCGGGGGTCTGCGTCTGTCTGCGTCTCTCTGCATGTGTCTGCGTCTGTCTGCATGTGTCTGCGGGTGTCTGCATCTGAGAGAAGCAAGTGAATGCTGGAGTCCAAAGCTATCATAAACAATGCAAATTTTATTAGCAATTAGTAGGCACATATAGAGAGACAGGACAATCATAACAGCACAGTAAATAGTGAGTAAATAGCCCGAAAAAAAAGACAAGACAAACCAGCTAACAATTTATGAATGTAAAAACACTCAGGCCCATGGACAAGGGAATCTGATAAGTGCAGGTGGAAAAAGCAAGGAAATATGCTAAGGATGATCAGTCCTGCAATGTATTGTATTGCACTAGGCCCTAACAGAGCAGTATAGATGGTGCCACGGCGGTTAACGTGGCCCCCTGATGGTACAAAATACAATGTAATACACTATATATAGTCTGTGAGTAGAAATGTATCAGCTGGGGCAACAGACATTACCACAGGACCAACGCTGTCACAGTAACACGTGCAAAGTTATCAAAGCAAAGAAACCACTAGTTCCACACATTATGTATATTGCACAAGGCCCTATAAAGAGGTGGAAAAGAATAACTTCATGTGAACATACCCATCATGTCCTGGTGTGAGTGAGGCGCTGGTTTGTGTACCCCGTCTGTCTGTGGCTGTCTGGCTGCGTGTGTCTGGCTGCGGGTGCTTGCCTTGTGCTAGTCTGTGAGTAGAAAAGTATCAGCTGGGGCAACAGACATCACCACAGGAGCAACGCTGTCACAGTAACACGTGCAAAGTTATCAAAGCAAAGAAACCACTAGTTCCACACATTATGTATATTGCACAAGGCCCTATAAGAGGTGGAAAAGAATAACTTCATGTGAACATACCCATCATGTCATGGTGTGAGTGAGGCGCTGGTTTGTGTGCCCCGTCTGTCTGCGGGTGTCTGTCTGCGGGTGCCTGCGTATACCCTTGCAACGAACAGCCAATATTGACTGTACTTAAGTGTTGTCTGATGGGACTACTACTCCCATCTGGCTATGTCTGCTGTCACATATTACAGAGACCCACATGAGCCAATGATGGTAGAATAGTCTTATCATCTGGCGCCTGAGTTCAATTGTAAAAAATATCAAAACACTGACATAATTACATATTCACATACAATATACATACTCACCTAACACCTAATCCCCGACGCCCGCGTCTTCTGCAAGCAATCAAATATGTTAAACCAACATATACTCCCTGTCCGGCATAGTCTATTTAAAACTGAGTGTCCACGTCGATGTGACCTGGTCGCCGGCGATACACTGACAGGAGGTAATCGCTCCCGCAGTGTATCATTGAGTCGCCGTGAGAGTTCAGAGTACACCAGCTGAACAGCTCTGGTGCTCTCACTTACAGCACCACTGCGTGAAAAAGATCTCACACAGCGGTAGTACCGTGAGAGCACCAGAGCGGATGAACTCTCATGGCAGTGCAGTGATACACTGATGGAGCAATTACCTCCTGTCAGTGTATCGCCGGCGGCCAGGTAACATCGACGAGGGATACTCCGTATTAAATGGACTATGGCGGACAGGGAGTATATGTTGGTTTATTTTTTTTTATTGCTTGCAGGAGACGAGGGCGTCGGGGATTAGGCGTTCAGTATGTATAGGCAATTTAGATTCAATAAAGGAGTTTGTGTGATTATTTCAAATAAAGGACTTTATTATGGCTGTGTTTATTTATTATATAACTATAGGATTAGTAATGGATAGGTGTCTTATAGATGCCTCTCCACTACTAACCTGTGGGCTTGATGTCACCTGACAATACAAAGGTGACATCAACCCCACAAATATGAACACCACTTGCCACCTCTACAAGGCAAGTGAGAAGAGCGTCTGTTTGTGGGTGTCTGCGTCTGTCTGCGGGGGTCTGTGTCTGTCTGCGGGGGTCTGCGTCTGTCTGCATCTGTCTGCATGTGTCTGCGTCTGTCTGCATGTGTCTGCATGTGTCTGCGTCTGTCTGCATGTGTCTGCGTCTGTCTGCGTCTGTCTGCATCTGTCTGCATGTGTCTGCGTCTGTCTGGGTGTGTCTGCGTCTGTCTGCGTCTGTCTGTGTCTGTGTCTGTCTGCGGGTGTCTGCGTCTGTCTGCGGGTGTCTGCGTCTGTCAGCGTCTGTCTGCATCTGTCTGCGGGTGTCTGCGTCTGTCTGCGTGTGTCTGCGTCTGTCTGCGTGTGTCTGCGTCTGTCTGCGGGTGTCTGCGTCTGTCTGCGTCTGTCTGCATGTGTCTGCATGTTTCTGCATGTGTCTGCGTCTGTCTGCGTCTGTCTGCGGGTGTCTGCATGTGTCTGCGTCTGTCTGCATCTGTCTGCGTCTGTCTGCGGGTGTCTGCGGGTGTCTGCATCTGTCTGCGTCTGTCTGCGGGTGTCTGCGTCTGTCTGCGGGTGTCTGCGTCTGTCTGCGTGTGTCTGCGTGTGTCTGCGGGTGTCTGCGGGTGTCTGCGGTCTGTCTGCGGGGGTCTGCGGTCTGTCTGCGGTCTGTCTGCGGGGGTCTGCGGGGGTCTGCGGTCTGTCTGCTGGGGTCTGCGGTCTGTCTGCGGGGGTCTGCGGTCTGTCTACGGGGGTCTGCGGTCTGTCTGCGGGGGTCTGCGGTCTGTCTGCGGGGGTCTGCGGTCTGTCTGCGGGGGTCTGCGGTCTGTCTGCAGGGGTCTGCGGTCTGTCTGCAGGGGTCTGCGGTCTGTCTGCGGGGGTCTGCGGTCTGTCTGCGGGGGTCTGCGGTCTGTCTGCGGGGGTCTGCGGTCTGTCGGCGGGGGCCTGCGGTCTGTCGGCGGGTGTCTGCGGTCTGTCGGCGGGTGTCTGCGGTCTGTCGGCGGGTGTCTGCGGTCTGTCTGCGGGTGTCTGCGGTCTGTCAGCGGGTGTCTGCGGGTGTCTGCGGGCTGTCTGCGGGTGTCTGCGTCTGAGAGAAGCAAGTGAATGCTGCAGTCCAAAGCTATCATAAACAATACAAATTTTATTAGCAATTAGTAGGCACATATAGAGAGACAGGACAATCATAACAGCACAGTAAATAGTGAGTAAATAGCCCGAAAAAAAAGACCTGACAAACCAGCTAACAATTTATGAATGTAAAAACACTCAGGCCCATGGACAAGGGAATCTGATAAGTGCATGTGGAAAAAGCAAGCAAATATGCTAAGGATGATCAGTCCTGCAATGTATTGTATTGCACTAGGGCCTAACAGAGCAGTACAGATGGTGTCGCGGCGGTTAACGTGGCCCCCTGTTGGTACAAAATACAATGTAATACACTATAGTCTGTGAGTAGAAATGTATCAGCTGGGGCAACAGACATCACCACAGGACCAACGCTGTCACAGTAACACGTGCAAAGTTATCAAAGCAAAGAAACCACTTGTTCCACACATATTATGTATATTGCACAAGGCCCTATAAGAGGTGGAAAAGAATAACTTCATGTCAACATACCCATCATGTCCTGGTGTGAGTGAGGTGCTGGTTTGTGTACCCCGCCTGTCTGCGGGTGTCTTAGTGCGGGTGTCTTAGTGTGGGTGCCTGCGTATACCCATGCAACAAACAGCCAATAGTGACTGTACTTAAGCGTTGTCTGATGGGACTACTACTCCCATCTGGCTATGTCTGCTGTCACATATTACAGAGACCCACATGAGCCAATGATGGTAGAATAGTCTCATCATCTGGCGCCTGAGTTCAATTGTAAAAAATATCAAAACACTGACATAATTACATATTCACATACAATATACATACTCACCTAACACCTAATCCCCGACGCCCGAGTCTTCTGCAAGCAATCAAATATGTTAAACCAACATATACTCCCTGTCCGCCATAGTCTATTTAAAACTGAGTGTCCACGTCGATGTGACCTGGTCGCCGGCGATACACTGACAGGAGGTAATCGCTCCCGCAGTGTATCATTGAGTCGCCGTGAGAGTTCAGAGTACACCAGCTGAACAGCTCTGGTGCTCTCACTTACAGCACCACTGCGTGAAAAAGATCTCACACAGCGGTAGTACCGTGAGAGCACCAGAGCGGATGAACTCTCATGGCAGTGCAGTGATACACTGATGGAGAAATTACCTCCTGTCAGTGTATCGCCGGCGGCCAGGTAACATCGACGTGGGATACTCCGTATTAAATGGACTATGGCGGACAGGGAGTATATGTTGGTTTATTTTTTTTTTATTGCTTGCAGGAGACGAGGGCGTCGGGGATTAGGCGTTCAGTATGCATAGTGAATTTAGATTCAATAAAGGAGTTTGTGTGATTATTTCAAATAAAGGACTTTATTATGGCTGTGTTTATTTATCATATAACTATAGGATTAGTAATGAAGAGGTGTCTTATAGACAATATACCTGTCCACTACTAACTACTACTGTCCACTACTAACCTGTGGGCTTGATGTCACCTGACTATACAAAGGTGAGATCAACCCCACAAATATGAACACCACTTGCCACCTCTACAAGGCAAGTGAGAAGAGCGTCTGTCTGTGGGTGTCTGCATCTGTCTGCGGGGGTCTGCGGGTGTCTGCGTCTGTCTGCATGTGTCTGCGTCTGTCTGCATGTGTCTGCGTCTGTCTGCATGTGTCTGCGTCTGTCTGCATGTGTCTGCGTCTGTCTGCATGTGTCTGCGTCTGTCTGCATGTGTCTGCGTCTGTCTGCATGTGTCTGCGTCTGTCTGCATGTGTCTGCGTCTGTCTGCATGTGTCTGCGTCTGTCTGCATGTGTCTGCGTCTGTCTGCGTGTGTCTGCGTCTGTCTGCATGTGTCTGCGTCTGTCTGCATGTGTCTGCGTCTGTCTGCATGTGTCTGCGTCTGTCTGCATGTGTCTGCGGGTGTCTGCGTCTGCCTGCGGGTGTCTGCGTCTGTCTGCGAGTGTCTGCATCTGTCTGCAAGTGTCTGCGTCTGTCTGCGAGTATCTGCGTCTGTCTGCAGGTGTCTGCGTCTGTCTGCATCTGTCTGCGTCTGTCTGCGGGTGACTGCGGTTGTCTGCGGGGGTCTGCGGTCTGTCTGCGGGGGTCTGCGGTCTGTCTGCGGGGTCGCGGTGGTTAACGTGGCCCCCTGATGGTACAAAATACAATGTAATACACTATAGTCTGTGCGTAGAAATGTATCAGCTGGGGCAACAGACATCACCACAGGACCAACGCTGTCACAGTAACACGTGCAAAGTTATGAAAGCAAAGAAACCACTTGTTACACACATATTATGTATATTGCACAAGGCCCTATAAGAGGTGGAAAAGAATAACTTCATGTCAACATACCCATCATGTCCTGGTGTGAGTGAGGCGCTGGTTTGTGTACCCCGTCTGTCTGCGGGTGTCTGTCTGCGGGTGTCTTAGTGCGGGTGCCTGCGTATACCCATGCAACAAACAGCCAATAGTGACTATACTTAAGCGTTGTCTGATGGGACTACTACTCCCATCTGGCTATGTCTGCTGTCACATATTACAGAGACCCACATGAGCCAATGATGGTAGAATAGTCTCATCATCTGGCGCCTGAGTTCAATTGTAAAAAATATCAAAACACTGACATAATTACATATTCACATACAATATACATACTCACCTAACACCTAATCCCCGACGCCCGCGTCTTCTGCAAGCAATCAAATATGTTAAACCAACATATACTCCCTGTGCGCCATAGTCTATTTAAAACTGAGTGTCCACGTCGATGTGACCTGGTCGCCGGCGATACACTGACAGGAGGTAATCGCTCCCGCAGTGTATCATTGAGTCACCGTGAGAGTTCAGAGTACACCAGCTGAACAGCTTTGGTGCTCTCACTTACAGCACCACTGCGTGAAAAAGATCTCACACAGCGGTAGTACCGTGAGAGCACCAGAGCGGATGAACTCTCATGGCAGTGCAGTGATACACTGATGGAGCAATTACCTCCTGTCAGTTTATCGCCGGCGGCCAGCTAACATCGACGTGGGATACTCCGTATTAAATGGACTATGGCGGACAGGGAGTATATGTTGTTTTTTTTTTTTTTTCATTGCTTGCAGGAGACGAGGGCGTCGGGGATTAGGCGTTCAGTATGTATAGTCAATTTAGATTCAATAAAAGAGTTTGTGTGATTATTTCAAATAAAGGACTTTATTATGGCTGTGTTTATTTATCATATAACTATAGGATTAGTAATGGATAGGTGTCTTATAGACGCCTCTCCACTACTAACCTGTGGGCTTGATGTCACCTGACAATACAAAGGTGACATCAACCCCACAAATATGAACACCACTTGCCACCTCTACAAGGCAAGTCAGAAGAGCGTCTGTCTGTGGGTGTCTGTGTCTGTCTGCGGGTGGCTGCGTCTGTCTGCGGGGGTCTGTGTCTGTCTGCATCTGTCTGCATGTGTCTGCGTCTGTCTGCGGGTGTCTGCATGTGTCTGCGGGTGTCTGCATCTGTCTGCATGTGTCTGCATGTGTCTGCGGGTGTCTGCATCTGTCTGCATCTGTCTGCGAGTGTCTGCATCTGTCTGCGTCTGTCTGCATCTGTCTGCGTCTGTCTGCGGTGTCTGCGTCTGTCTGCGGGTGTCTGCGTCTGTCTGCATGTGTCTGCGTCTGTCTGCATGTGTCTGCATCTGTCTGCGGGTGTCTGCGTCTGTCTGCATCTGTCTGCGTCTGTCTGCATCTGTCTGAGGGTGTCTGCGTCTGTCTGCGTCTGTCTGCATCTGTCTGCATCTGTCTGCGGGTGTCTGCATCTGTCTGCGGGTGTCTGCGTCTGTCTGCATGTGTCTGCGGGTGTCTGCGGGTGTCGTCGTCTGTCTGCATGTGTCTGCGTCTGTCTGCAGGTGTCTGCGTCTGTCTGCGTCTGTCTGCGTCTGTCTGCGGGTGGCTGCGGGCGTCTGCGTCTGTCTGCGGGTGTCTGCGTCTGTCTGCGGGTGTCTGCGTCTGTCTGCGGTCTGTCTGCGGGGGTCTGCGGTCTGTCTGCCGGGGTCTGCGGCGGTCTGCGGTCTGTCTACGGGGGTCTGCGGTCTGTCTGCGGTCTGTCTGCGGGGGTCTACGGTCTGTCCGCGGGGGTCTGCGGGTGTCTGCGGTCTGTCCGCGGGGGACTGCGGTGTCTGCGGTCTGTCTGCGGGGTCTGCGGTCTGTCTGCAGGGGTCTGCGGTCTGTCTGCAGGGGTCTGCGGTCTGTCGGCGGGTGTTGCGGTCTGTCGGCGGGTGTCTGCGGTCTGTCGGCGGGTGTCTGCGGTCTGTCGGCGGGTGTCTGCGGTCTGTCGGCGGGTGTCTGCGGTCTGTCGGCGGGTGTCTGCGGTCTGTCGGCGGGTGTCTGCGGTCTGTCGGCGGGTGTCTGCGGTCTGTCGGCGGGTGTCTGCGGTCTGTCGGCGGGTGTCTGCGGTCTGTCGGCGGGTGTCTGCGGTCTGTCGGCGGGTGTCTGCGGTCTGTCGGCGGGTGTCTGCGGTCTGTCGGCGGGTGTCTGCGGTCTGTCGGCGGGTGTCTGCGGTCTGTCGGCGGGTGTCTGCGGTCTGTCGGAGGGTGTCTGCGGTCTGTCGGAGGGTGTCTGCGGTCTGTCGGCGGGTGTCTGCGGTCTGTCGGCGGGTGTCTGCGGGCTGTCGGCGGGTGTCTGCGGGCTGTCGGCGGGTGTCTGCGGGCTGTCTGCGGGTGTCTGCGGGTGTCTGCGGGCTGTCTGCGGGTGTCTGCGGGCTGTCTGCGGGTGTCTGCGTCTGAGAGAAGCAAGTGAATGCTGGAGTCCAAAGCTATCATAAACAATGCAAATTTTATTAGCAATTAGTAGGCACATATAGAGAGACAGGACAATCATAACAGCACAGTAAATAGTGAGTAAATAGCCCGAAAAAAAAGACCTGACAAACCAGCTAACAATTTATGAATGTAAAAACACTCAGGCCCATGGACAAGGGAATCTGATAAGTGCAGGTGGAAAAAGCAAGGAAATATGCTAAGGATGATCAGTCCTGCAATGTATTGTATTGCACTAGGCCCTAACACAGCAGTATAAATGGTGTCGCGGCGGTTAATGTGGCCCCCTGATGGTACAAAATACAATGTAATACACTATAGTCTGTGAGTAGAAATGTATCAGCAGGGGCAACAGACATCACCACAGGACCAACGCTGTCACAATAACATGTGCAAAGTTATGAAAGCAAAGAAACCACTTGTTCCACACATATTATGTATATTGCACAAGGCCCTATAAGAGGTGGAAAAGAATAACTTCATGTGAACATACCCATCATGTCCTGGTGTGAGTGAGGCGCTGGTTTGTGTACCCCGTCTGTCTGCGGGTGTCTGTCTGCGGGTGTCTTAGTGCGGCTGCTTGCGTATACCCATGCAACAAACAGCCAATAGTGACTGTACTTAAGCGTTGTCTGATGGGACTACTACTCCCATCTGGCTATGTCTGCTGTCACATATTACAGAGACCCACATGAGCCAATGATGGTAGAATAGTCTCATCATCTGGCGCCTGAGTTCAATTGTAAAAAATATCAAAACACTGACATTTTTACATATTCACATACAATATGCATACTCACCTAACACCTAATCCCCGACGCCCGCGTCTTCTGCAAGCAATCAAATATGTTAAACCAACATATACTCCCTGTCCGCCATAGTCTATTTAAAACTGAGTGTCCACGTCGATGTGACCTGGTCGCCGGCGATACACTGACAGGAGGTAATCGCTCCCGCAGTGTATCATTGAGTCGCCGTGAGAGTTCAGAGTACACCAGCTGAACAGCTCTGGTGCTCTCACTTACAGCACCACTGCGTGAAAAAGATCTCACACAGCGGTAGTACCGTGAGAGCACCAAAGCGGATGAACTCTCATGGCAGTGCAGTGATACACTGATGGAGCAATTACCTCCTGTCAGTGTATCGCCGGCGGCCAAGTAACATCGACGTGGGATACTCCGTATTAAATGGACTATGGCGGACAGGGAGTATATGTTGGTTTATTTTTTTTTATTGCTTGCAGGAGACGAGGGTGTCGGGGATTAGGCGTTCAGTATGTATAGTCAATTTAGATTCAATAAAGGAGTTTGTGTGATTATTTCAAATAAAGGACTTTATTATGGCTGTGTTTATTTATCATATAACTATAGGATTAGTAATGGATAGGTGTCTTATAGACGCCTCTCCACTACTAGCCTGTGGGCTTGATGTCACCTGACAATACAAAGGTGACATCAACCCCACAAATATGAACACCACTTGCCACCTCTACAATGCAAGTGAGAAGAGCATCTGTCTGTGGGTGTCTGCATCTGTCTGCGGGTGTCTGCGTCTGTCTGCGGGGGTCTGTGTCTGTCTGCGTCTCTCTGCATGTGTCTACATCTGTATGCATGTGTCTGTGTCTGTCTGCATGTGTCTGCGGGTGTCTGCGTCTGTCTGCATCTGTCTGCGTCTGTCTGCATGTGTCTGCATCTGTCTGCATGTGTCAGCGTCTGTCTGCATCTGTCTGCGTCTGTCTGCCTCTGTCTGCATCTGTCTGCCTCTGTCTGCGTCTGTCTGCGGGTGTTTGCGTCTGTCTGCGGGTGTCTGCATCTGTCTGCGGGGTGTCTGCATCTGTCTGCGGGTGTCTGCGTCTGTCTGCGGGAGTCTGTGTCTGTCAGCGGGGGTCTGCGTCTGTCTGCGTCTCTCTGCATGTGTCTGCGTCTGTCTGCATGTGTCTGCGGGTGTCTGCATCTGAGAGAAGCAAGTGAATGCTGGAGTCCAAAGCTATCATAAACAATGCAAATTTTATTAGCAATTAGTAGGCACATATAGAGAGACAGGACAATCATAACAGCACAGTAAATAGTGAGTAAATAGCCCGAAAAAAAAGACCTGACAAACCAGCTAACAATTGTCTGCGTCTGTCTGCATCTGTCTGCGTCTGTCTGCATGTGTCTGCATCTGTCTGCATCTGTCTGCATGTGTCTGCATCTGTCTGCATGTGTCTGCGTCTGTCTGCATCTGTTTGCATCTGTCTGCCTCTGTCTGCCTCTGTCTGCATCTGTCTGCCTCTGTCTGCATCTGTCTGCGGGTGTCTGCGTCTGTCTGCGGGTGTCTGCATCTGTCTGCCTCTGTCTGCATGTGTCTGCATGTGTCTGCATGTGTCTGCGTCTGTCTGCGGGTGTCTGCATCTGTCTGCGGTCTGTCTGCAGGTGTCTGCGGGTGTCTGCTGGTGTCTGCTGGTGTCTGCAGGTGTCTGCGGGGGTCTGCGGGTGTCTGCAGTCTGTCTGCGGGGGTCTGCGGGTGTCTGCAGTCTGTCTGCGGGGGTCTGCGGTCTGTCTGCGGGGGTCTGCGGTCTGTCTGCGGGTGTCTGCAGTCTGTCTGCGGGGGTCTGCGGGTGTCTGCAGTCTGTCTGCGGGGGTCTGCGGTCTGTCTGCGGGGGTCTGCGGTCTGTCTGCGGGGGTCTGCGGTCTGTCTGCGGGGGTCTGCGGTCTGTCTGCGGGGGTCTGCGGTCTGTCTGCGGGGGTCTGCGGTCTGTCTGCGGGGGTCTGCGGTCTGTCTGCGGGGGTCTGCGGTCTGTCTGCGGGGGTCTGCGGTCTGTCTGCGGGGGTCTGCGGTCTGTCTGCGGGGGTCTGCATCTGTCTGCGTCTGTCTGCATGTGTCTGCCTCTGTCTGCCTCTGTCTGCGGGTGTCTGCGGGTGTCTGCAGGTGTCTGCTGGTGTCTGCGGGGGTCTGCGGGGGTCTGCGTCTGTCTGCGTCTGTCTGCGTCTGTCTGCATCTGTCTGCGGTCTGTCTGCTGGTGTCTGCTGGTGTCTGCTGGTGTCTGTGTCTGTCTGCAGGTGTCTGCGTCTGTCTGCGGGGGTCTGCGGTCTGTCTGCGGGGGTCTGCGGTCTGTCTGCGGGGGTCTGCGGTCTGTCTGCGGGGGTCTGCGGTCTGTCTGCGGGGGTCTGCGGGTGTCTACGAGTGTCTGCATGTGTCTGCGGGTGTCTGCATCTGTCTGCATCTGTCTGCGGGTGCCTGCGGGTGCCTGCGTCTGTCTGCATGTGTCTGCGTCTGTCTGCATGTGTCTGCGTCTGTCTGCGTCTGTCTGCGTCTGTCTGCATGTGTCTGCGGGTGTCTGCGGGTGTCTGCATGTGTCTGTGGGTGTCTGCGTCTGTCTGCGTCTGTCTGCATCTGTCTGCATCTGTCTGCGTCTGTCTGCATCTGTCTGCGTCTGTCTGCGGGTGTCTGTGTCTGTCTGCGGGTGTCTGTGTCTGTCTGCGGGTGTCTGCATGTGTCTGCGGGTGTCTGCGTCTGTCTGCATGTGTCTTCGTCTGTCTGCGTCTGTCTGCATGTGTCTGCATGTGTCTGCGTCTGTCTGCATGTGTCTGCGTCTGTCTGCGGGTGTCTGCGGTCTGTCTGCGGGTGTCTGCGTCTGAGAGAAGCAAGTGAATGCTGAAGTCCAAAGCGATCATAAACAATACAAATTTTATTAGCAATTAGTAGGCACATATAGAGAGACAGGACAATCATAACAGCACAGTAAATAGTGAGTAAATAGCCCGAAAAAAAGACCTGACAAACCAGCTAACAATTTATGAATGTAAAAACACTCAGGCCCATGGACAAGGGAATCTGATAAGTGCAGGTGGAAAAAGCAAGGAAATATACTAAAGATGATCAGTCCTGCAATGTATTGTATTGCACTAGGCCCTAACAGAGCAGTATAGATGGTGTCGCGGCGGTTAACGTGGCCCCCTGATGGTACAAAATACAATGTAATACACTATAGTCTGTGAGTAGAAATGTATCAGCTGGGGCAACGCTGTCACAGTAACACGTGCAAAGTTATCAAAGCAAAGAAACCACTTGCTACACACATATTATGTATATTGCACAAGGCCCTATAAGAGGTGGAAAAGAATAACTTCATGTCAACATACCCATCATGTCCTGGTGTGAGTGAGGCGCTGGTTTGTGTACCCAGTCTGTCTGCGGGTGTCTTAGTGCGGGTGCCTGCGTATACCCATGCAACAAACAGCCAATAGTGGCTGTACTTAAGCGTTGTCTGATGGGACTACTACTCCCATCTGGCTATGTCTGCTGTCACATATTACAGAGACCCACATGAGCCAATGATGGTAGAATAGTCTCATCATCTGGCGCCTGAGTTCAATTGTAAAAAATATCAAAACACTGACATAATTACATATTCACATATAATATACATACTCACCTAACACCTAATCCCCGACGCCCGCGTCTTCTGCAAGCAAATATGTTAAACCAACATATACTTCCTGTCCGCCATAGTCTATTTAAAACTGAGTGTCCACGTCGATGTGACCTGGTCGCCGGCGATACACTGACAGGAGGTAATCGCTCCCGCATTGTATCATTGAGTCGCCGTGAGAGTTCAGAGTACACCAGCTGAACAGCTCTGGTGCTCTCACTTACAGCACCACTGCGTGAAAAAGATCTCACACAGCGGTAGTACCGTGAGAGCACCAGAGCGGATGAACTCTCATGGCAGTGCAGTGATACACTGATGGAGCAATTACCTCCTGTCAGTGTATCGCCGGCGGCCAGGTAACATCGACGTGGGATACTCCGTATTAAATGGACTATGGTGGACAGGGAGTATATGTTGGTTTTTTTTTTTATTGCTTGCAGGAGACGAGGGTATCGGGGATTAGGCGTTCAGTATGTATAGTCAATTTAGATTCAATAAAGGAGTTTGTGTGATTATTTCAAATAAAGGACTTTATTATGGCTGTGTTTATCATATAACTATAGGATTAGTAATGGATAGGTGTCTTATAGACGCCTCTCCACTACTAACCTGTGGGCTTGATGTCACCTGACAATACAAAGGTGACATCAACCCCACAAATATGAACACCACTTGCCACCTCTACAAGGCAAGTGAGAAGAGCGTGTCTGTGGGTGTCTGCATCTGTCTGCGTCTGTCTGCGGGGGTCTGCATGTGTCTGCGTCTGTCTGCGGGTGTCTGCGTCTGTCTGTGGGTGTCTGCTTCTGTCTGCGGGTGTCTGCGTCTGTCTGCGGGTGTCTGCGTCTGTCTGCGGGTGTCTGCGGGAGTCTGCGTCTGTCTGCATGTGTCTGCGTCTGTCTGCCTCTGTCTGCCTCTGTCTGCGGGTGTTTGCATCTGTCTACATCTGTCTGCGAGTGTCTGCGTCTGTCTGCGTCTGTCTGCGGGTGTCTGCATATGTCTGCGGGTGTCTGCATCTGTTTGCATCTGTCTGCGGTCTGTCTGCGGTCTGTCTGCGGCTGTCTGCGGGGGTCTGCGGTCTGTCTGCGGGGGTCTGCGGTCTGTCTGCGGGGGTCTGCGGTCTGTCTGCGGGGGTCTGCGGTCTGTCTGCGGGGGTCTGCGGTCTGTCTGCGGGGGTCTGCGGTCTGTCTGCGGGGGTCTGCGGTCTGTCTGCGGGGGTCTGCGGTCTGTCTGCGGGGGTCTGCGGTCTGTCTGCGGGGGTCTGCGGTCTGTCGTCTGTCTGCGGGGGTCTGCGGTCTGTCTGCGGGGGTCTGCGGTCTGTCTGCGGGGGTCTGCGGTCTGTCTGCGGGGGTCTGCGGTCTGTCTGCATGTGTCTGCGTCTGTCTGCGTGTGTCTGCGTCTGTCTGCGTGTGTCTGCGTCTGTCTGCGGGTGTCTGCATGTCTGCGGGTGTCTGCATATGTCTGCGGGTGTCTGCATATGTCTGCGGGTGTCTGCATCTGTTTGCATCTGTCTGCGGTCTGTCTGCAGGTGTCTGCGGGTGTCTGCAGGGGTCTGCGGTCTGTCTGCGGGGGTCTGCGGGAGTCTGCGGTCTGTCTGCGGGGGTCTGCGGTCTGTCTGCGGGGGTCTGCGGTCTGTCTGCGGGGGTCTGCGGTCTGTCTGCGGGGGTCTGCGGTCTGTCTGCGGGGGTCTGCGAGTGTCTGCGGGGGTCTGCATCTGTCTGCATCTGTCTGCGGGTGTCTGCCTCTGTCTGCATGTGTCTGCGGGTGTCTGCGTCTGTCTGCATGTGTCTGCGTCTGTCTGCATGTGTCTGCGTCTGTCTGCATGTGTCTGCGTCTGTCTGCATGTGTCTGCGTCTGTCTGCATGTGCCTGCGTCTGTCTGCATGTGCCTGCGTCTGTCTGCATGTGTCTGCGGTCTGTCTGCGGGTGTCTGTGTCTGAGAGAAGCAAGTGAATGCTGAAGTCCAAAGCTATCATAAACAATACAAATTTTATTAGCAATTAGTAGGCACATATAGAGAGACAGGACAATCATAACAGCACAGTAAATAGTGAGTAAATAGCCCGAAAAAAAAGACCTGACAAACCAGCTAACAATTTATGAATGTAAAAACACTCAGGCCCATGGACAAGGGAATCTGATAAGTGCAGGTGGAAAAAGCAAGGAAATATACTAAAGATGATCAGTCCTGCAATGTATTGTATTGCACTAGGCCCTAACAGAGCAGTATAGATGGTGTCGCGGCGGTTAACGTGGCCCCCTGATGGTACAAAATACAATGTAATACATTTCTACTCACAGACTATAGTGTATCAGCTGGGGCAACAGACATCACCACAGGACCAACGCTGTCACAGTAACACGTGCAAAGTTATCAAAGCAAAGAAACCACTTGCTACACACATATTATGTATATTGCACAAGGCCCTATAAGAGGTGGAAAAGAATAACTTCATGTCAACATACCCATCATGTCCTGGTGTGAGTGAGGCGCTGGTTTGTGTACCCCGTCTGTCTGCGGGTGTCTTAGTGCGGGTGCCTGCGTATACCCATGCAACAAACAGCCAATAGTGGTGTCTTATAGACGCCTCTCCACTACTAACCTGTGGGCTTGATGTCACCTGACAATACAAAGGTGACATCAACCCCACAAATATGAACACCACTTGCCACCTCTACAAGGCAAGTGAGAAGAGCATCTGTCTGTGGGTGTCTGCGTCTGTCTGCGGGGGTCTGCGTCGGTCTGCGTCTGTCTGCGAAGGTCTGCGTCTGTCTGCGAAGGTCTGCTTCTGTCTGCGAAGGTCTGCGTCTGTCTGCGAGGGTCTGCGTCTGTCTGCATGTGTCTGCGTCTGTCTGCGTCTGTCTGCGTCTGTCTGCGTCTGTCTGCGTCTGTCTGCATGTGTCTGCGTCTGTCTGCGTCTGTCTGCGGGGGTCTGCGTCTGTCTGCGAAGGTCTGCGTCTGTCTGCATGTGTCTGCGTCTGTCTGCATGTGTCTGCGTCTGTCTGCGTCTGTCTGCGTCTGTCTGCGTCTGTCTGCATGTGTCTGCGTCTGTCTGCATGTGTCTGCGTCTGTCTGCATGTGTCTGCGTCTGTCTGCATGTGTCTGCGTCTGTCTGCATGTGTCTGCGTCTGTCTGCATGTGTCTGCGTCTGTCTGCATGTGTCTGCGTCTGTCTGCATGTGTCTGCGTCTGTCTGCGTCTGTCTGCGTCTGTCTGCATGTGTCTGCGTCTGTCTGCATGTGTCTGCGTCTGTCTGCATGTGTCTGCGTCTGTCTGCATGTGTCTGCGTCTGTCTGCATGTGTCTGCGTCTGTCTGCATGTGTCTGCATCTGTCTGCATGTGTCTGCGTCTGTCTGCATGTGTCTGCATGTGTCTGCATGTGTCTGCGTCTGTCTGCATGTGTCTGCGTCTGTCTGCGGGGGTCTGCGGTCTGTCTGCGGGGGTCTGCGGTCTGTCTGCGGGGGTCTGCGAGTGTCTGCGTCTGTCTGCATCTGTCTGCGGGTGTCTGCCTCTGTCTGCATGTGTCTGCGGGTGTCTGCCTCTGTCTGCATGTGTCTGCGGGTGTCTGCGTCTGTCTGCATGTGTCTGCGTCTGTCTGCATGTGTCTGCGTCTGTCTGCGGGTGTCTGCGGTCTGTCTGCGGGTGTCTGCGGTCTGTCTGCGGGTGTCTGCGGTCTGTCTGCGGGTGTCTGCGGTCTGTCTGCGGGTGTCTGCGTCTGAGAGAAGCAAGTGAATGCTGAAGTCCAAAGCTATCATAAACAATACAAATTTTATTAGCAATTAGTAGGCACATATAGAGAGACAGGACAATCATAACAGCACAGTAAATAGTGAGTAAATAGCCCGAAAAAAAAGACCTGACAAACCAGCTAACAATTTATGAATGTAAAAACACTCAGGCCCATGGACAAGGGAATCTGATAAGTGCAGGTGGAAAAAGCAAGGAAATATACTAAAGATGATCAGTCCTGCAATGTATTGTATTGCACTAGGCCCTAACAGAGCAGTATAGATGGTGTCGCGGCGGTTAACGTGGCCCCCTGATGGTACAAAATACAATGTAATACACTATAGTCTGTGAGTAGAAATGTATCAGCTGGGGCAACAGACATCACCACAGGACCAACGCTGTCACAGTAACACGTGCAAAGTTATCAAAGCAAAGAAACCACTTGCTACACACATATTATGTATATTGCACAAGGCCCTATAAGAGGTGGAAAAGAATAACTTCATGTCAACATACCCATCATGTCCTGGTGTGAGTGAGGCGCTGGTTTGTGTACCCCGTCTGTCTGCGGGTGCCTGCATATACCCATGCAACAAACAGCCAATAGTGGCTGTACTTAAGCGTTGTCTGATGGGACTACTACTCCCATCTGGCTATGTCTGCTGTCCCATATTACAGAGACCCACATGAGCCAATGATGGTAGAATAGTCTCATCATCTGGCGCCTGAGTTCAATTGTAAAAAATATCAAAACACTGACATAATTACATATTCACATACAATATACATACTCACCTAACACCTAATCCCCGACGCCCGCGTCTTCTGCAAGCAAATATGTTAAACCAACATATACTCCCTGTCCGCCATAGTCTATTTAAAACTGAGTGTCCACGTCGATGTGACCTGGTCGCCGGCGATACACTGACAGGAGGTAATCGCTCCCGCATTGTATCATTGAGTCGCCGTGAGAGTTCAGAGTACACCAGCTGAACAGCTCTGGTGCTCTCACTTACAGCACCACTGCGTGAAAAAGATCTCACACAGCGGTAGTACCGTGAGAGCACCAGAGCGGATGAACTCTCATGGCAGTGCAGTGATACACTGATGGAGCAATTACCTCCTGTCAGTGTATCGCCGGCGGCCAGGTAACATCGACGTGGGATACTCCGTATTAAATGGACTATGGTGGACAGGGAGTATATGTTGGGTTTTTTTTTTATTGCTTGCAGGAGACGAGGGTATCGGGGATTAGGCGTTCAGTATGTATAGTCAATTTAGATTCAATAAAGGAGTTTGTGTGATTATTTCAAATAAAGGACTTTATTATGGCTGTGTTTATTTATCATAAAACTATAGGATTAGTAATGGATAGGTGTCTTATAGACGCCTCTCCACTACTAACCTGTGGGCTTGATGTCACCTGACAATACAAAGGTGACATCAACCCCACAAAGATGAACACCACTTGCCACCTCTACAAGGCAAGTGAGAAGAGCGTGTCTGTGGGTGTCTGCATCTGTCTGCGGGGGTCTGCATCTGTCTGCGGGGGTCTGCGTCTGTCTGCGGGGGTCTGCATGTGTCTGCGTCTGTCTGCGGGTGTCTGCGTCTGTCTGCGGGTGTCTGCGTCTGTCTGCGGGAGTCTGCGGGTGTCTGCGGGAGTCTGCGGGTGTCTGCGGGAGTCTGCGGGTGTCTGCGGGAGTCTGCGGGTGTCTTCGGGAGTCTGCGGGTGTCTGCGGGTGTCTGCATCTGTCTGCGGGTGTCTGCCTCTGTCTGCCTCTGTCTGCGGGTGTTTGCATCTGTCTACATCTGTCTGCGAGTGTCTGCGTCTGTCTGCGGGTGTCTGCATGTCTGCGGGTGTCTGCATCTGTTTGCATCTGTCTGCGGTCTGTCTGTGGTCTGTCTGCGGGTGTCTGCGGGGGTCTGCGGTCTGTCTGCGGGGGTCTGCGGTCTGTCTGCGGGGGTCTGCGGTCTGTCTGCGGGGGTCTGCGGTCTGTCTGCGGGGGTCTGCGGTCTGTCTGCGGGGGTGTGCGGTCTGTCTGCGGGGGTCTGCGGTCTGTCTGCGGGGGTCTGCGGTCTGTCTGCGAGGGTCTGCGGTCTGTCTGCGGGGGTCTGCGGTCTGTCTGCGGGGGTCTGCGGTCTGTCTGCGGGGGTCTGCGGTCTGTCTGCGGGGGTCTGCGGTCTGTCTGCGGGGGTCTGCGTTCTGTCTGCATGTGTCTGCGTCTGTCTGCATGTGTCTGCGTCTGTCTGCGTCTGTCTGCGGGTGTCTGCATATATCTGCGGGTGTCTGCATCTGTTTGCATCTGTCTGCGGTCTGTCTGCAGGTGTCTGCGGGTGTCTGCAGGTGTCTGCGGGGGTCTGCCGTCTGTCTGCGGGGGTCTGCTGTCTGTCTGCGGGGGTCTGCGGTCTGTCTGCGGGGGTCTGCGGTCTGTCTGCGGGGGTCTGCGGTCTGTCTGCGGGGGTCTGCATCTGTCTGCATCTGTCTGTGGGTGTCTGCCTCTGTCTGCATGTGTCTGCGGGTGTCTGCGTCTGTCTGCATGTGTCTGCGTCTGTCTGCATGTGTCTGCGTCTGTCTGCGGGTGTCTGCGGTCTGTCTGCGGGTGTCTGCGTCTGAGAGAAGCAAGTGAATGCTGAAGTCCAAAGCTATCATAAACAATACAAATTTTATTAGCAATTAGTAGGCACATATAGAGAGACAGGACAATCATAACAGCACAGTAAATAGTGAGTAAATAGCCCGAAAAAAAAGACCTGACAAACCAGCTAACAATTTATGAATGTAAAAACACTCAGGCCCATGGACAAGGGAATCTGATAAGTGCAGGTGGAAAAAGCAAGGAAATATACTAAAGATGATCAGTCCTGCAATGTATTGTATTGCACTAGGCCCTAACAGAGCAGTATAGATGGTGTCGCGGCGGTTAACGTGGCCCCCTGATGGTACAAAATACAATGTAATACACTATAGTCTGTGAGTAGAAATGTATCAGCTGGGGCAACAGACATCACCACAGGACCAACGCTGTCACAGTAACACGTGCAAAGTTATCAAAGCAAAGAAACCACTTGCTACACACATATTATGTATATTGCACAAGGCCCTATAAGAGGTGGAAAAGAATAACTTCATGTCAACATACCCATCATGTCCTGGTGTGAGTGAGGCGCTGGTTTGTGTACCCAGTCTGTCTGCGGGTGTCTTAGTGCGGGTGCCTGCATATACCCATGCAACAAACAGCCAATAGTGGCTGTACTTAAGCGTTGTCTGATGGGACTACTACTCCCATCTGGCTATGTCTGCTGTCACATATTACAGAGACCCACATGAGCCAATGATGGTAGAATAGTGTCATCAACTGGCGCCTGAGTTCAATTGTAAAAAATATCAAAACACTGACATAATTACATATTCACATACAATATACATACTCACCTAACACCTAATCCCCGACGCCCGCGTCTTCTGCAAGCAATCAAATATGTTAAACCAACATATACTCCCTGTCCGCCATAGTCTATTTAAAACTGAGTGTCCACGTCGATGTGACCTGGTCGCCGGCGATACACTGACAGGAGGTAATCGCTCCCGCAGTGTATCATTGAGTCGCCGTGAGAGTTCAGAGTACACCAGCTGAACAGCTCTGGTGCTCTCACTTACAGCACCACTGCGTGAAAAAGATCTCACACAGCGGTAGTACCGTGAGAGCACCAGAGCGGATGAACTCTCATGGCAGTGCAGTGATACACTGATGGAGCAATTACCTCCTGTCAGTGTATCGCCGGCGGCCAGGTAACATCGACGTGGGATACTCCGTATTAAATGGACTATGGCGGACAGGGAGTATATGTTGGTTTATTTTTTTATTGCTTGCAGGAGACGAGGGCGTCGGGGATTAGGCGTTCAGTATGTATAGTCAATTTAGATTCAATAAAGGAGTTTGTGTGATTATTTCAAATAAAGGACTTTATTACCGCAGACTCCCGCCGACAGACCGCAGACACCCTCCGACAGACCGCAGAAACCCGCCGACAGACCGCAGACCCCCGCCGACAGACCGCAGACCCCCACCGACAGACCGCAGACCCCCGCCGACAGACCGCAGACCCCCGCCGACAGACCGCAGACAGACCGCAGACCCCCGCAGACTGACCGCAGACACCCGCAGACACACCGCAGACACCCGCAGACACATGCAGACAGACGCAGACAGACGCAGACACATGCAGACAGACGCAGACACATGCAGACAGACGCAGACACATGCAGACAGACGCAGACACATGCAGACAGACGCAGACACCCGCAGACAGACGCAGACACCCGCAGACAGACGCAGACACCCGCAGACAGACGCAGACACATGCAGACACATGCAGACAGATGCAGACACCCGCAGACAGACGCAGACACATGCAGACAGACGCAGACAAATGCAGACAGACGCAGACACAGACAGACGCAGACACATGCAGACAGACGCAGACACATGCAGACAGACGCAGACAGACGCAGACACATGCAGACAGATGCAGACACCCGCAGACACATGCAGACAGACGCAGACACATGCAGACAGACGCAGACAGACGCAGACACATGCAGACACCCGCAGACAGATGCAGACACCCGCAGACAGACGCAGACACATGCAGACAGACGCAAACAGACGCAAACAGACGCAGACAGACGCAGACACATGCAGACAGACGCAGACCCCCGCAGACAGACGCAGACACCTGCAGACAGACCGCAGACAGATGCAAACAGATGCAGACACCCGCAGACAGACGCAGACGCAGACAGACGCAGACACATGCAGACAGACGCAGACACATGCAGACAGACGCAGACCCCCGCAGACAGACGCAGACACCTGCAGACAGACCGCAGACAGATGCAAACAGATGCAGACACCCGCAGACATATGCAGACAGACGCAGACAGACGCAGACAGACGCAGACAGATGCAGACAGATGCAGACAGACGCAGACACATGCAGACAGACGCAAACAGATGCAGACACCTGCAGACAGACGCAGACACCTGCAGACAGACGCAGACACCTGCAGACAGACGCAGACACCTGCAGACAGACGCAGACACCTGCAGACAGACGCAGACACATGCAGACAGACGCAGACACATGCAGACAGACGCAGACCTTCGCAGACAGACGCAGACCTTCGCAGACAGACGCAGACCCCCGCAGACAGACGCAGACCCCCGCAGACAGACGCAGACCCCCGCAGACAGACGCAGACCCCCGCAGACAATCTCTCCACTACTAACCTGTGGGCTTGATGTCACCTGACAATACAAAGGTGACATCAACCCCACAAATATGAACACCACTTGCCACCTCTACAAGGCAAGTGAGAAGAGCGTCTGTCTGTGGGTGTCTGCGTCTGTCTGCGGGTGTCTGCGTCTGTCTGCGGGGGTCTGCGTCTGTCTGCGGGGGTCTGCGTCTGTCTGCGTCTGTCTGCATGTGTCTGCGTCTGTCTGCGGGTGTCTGCGTCTGTCTGCGTCTGTCTGCGTCTGTCTGCGGGTGTCTGCGGGTGTCTGCGTCTGTCTGCGGGTGTCTGCGTCTGTCTGCGGGTGTCTGCGTCTGTCTGCGGGTGTCTGCGTCTGTCTGCGGGTGTCTGCGTCTGTCTGCGGGTGTCTGCGTCTGTCTGCGGGTGTCTGCGTCTGTCTGCGGGTGTCTGCGTCTGTCTGCGGGTGTCTGCGTCTGTCTGCGGGTGTCTGCGTCTGTCTGCGGGTGTCTGCGTCTGTCTGCGGGTGTCTGCGGGTGTCTGCGTCTGTCTGCGGGTGTCTGCGTCTGTCTGCGGGTGTCTGCGTCTGTCTGCGGGTGTCTGCGTCTGTCTGCGGGTGTCTGCGGGAGACTGCGGGTGTCTGCGGGAGACTGCGGGTGTCTGCGGGTGTCTGCGTCTGTCTGCGGGTGTTTGCATCTGTCTACATCTGTCTGCGAGTGTCTGCGTCTGTCTGCGGGTGTCTGCATGTCTGCGGGTGTCTGCATCTGTTTGCATCTGTCTGCAGTCTGTCTGCGGGTGTCTGCGGGTGTCTGCAGTCTGTCTGCGGGGGTCTGCGGTCTGTCTGCGGGGGTCTGCGGTCTGTCTGCGGGGGTCTGCGGTCTGTCTGCGGGGGTCTGCGGTCTGCCTGCATGTGTCTGCGTCTGTCTGCGTGTGTCTGCATCTGTCTGCGTCTGTCTGCGTCTGTCTGCGGGTGTCTGCATATGTCTGCGGGTGTCTGCATCTGTTTGCATCTGTCTGCGGTCTGTCTGCAGGTGTCTGCGGGTGTCTGCAGGGGTCTGCGGTCTGTCTGCGGGGGTCTGCGGTCTGTCTGCGGGGGTCTGCGAGTGTCTGCATTTGTCTGCGTCTGTCTGCATCTGTCTGCGGGTGTCTGCCTCTGTCTGCATGTGTCTGCGGGTGTCTGCGTCTGTCTGCGTCTGTCTGCATGTGTCTGCGTCTGTCTGCATGTGTCTGCGTCTGTCTGCATGTGTCTGCGTCTGTCTGCATGTGTCTGCGTCTGTCTGCGGGTGTCTGCGGTCTGTCTGCGGGTGTCTGCGTCTGAGAGAAGCAAGTGAATGCTGAAGTCCAAAGCTATCATAAACAATACAAATTTTATTAGCAATTAGTAGGCACATATAGAGAGACAGGACAATCATAACAGCACAGTAAATAGTGAGTAAATAGCCCGAAAAAAAAGACCTGACAAACCAGCTAACAATTTATGAATGTAAAAACACTCAGGCCCATGGACAAGGGAATCTGATAAGTGCAGGTGGAAAAAGCAAGGAAATATACTAAAGATGATCAGTCCTGCAATGTATTGTATTGCACTAGGCCCTAACAGAGCAGTATAGATGGTGTCGCGGCGGTTAACGTGGCCCCCTGATGGTACAAAATACAATGTAATACACTATAGTCTGTGAGTAGAAATGTATCAGCTGGGGCAACAGACATCACCACAGGACCAACGCTGTCACAGTAACACGTGCAAAGTTATCAAAGCAAAGAAACCACTTGCTACACACATATTATGTATATTGCACAAGGCCCTATAAGAGGTGGAAAAGAATAACTTCATGTCAACATACCCATCATGTCCTGTGTGAGTGAGGCGCTGGTTTGTGTACCCCGTCTGTCTGCGGATGTCTTAGTGCGGGTGCCTGCGTATACCCATGCAACAAACAGCCAATAGTGGCTGTACTTAAGCGTTGTCTGATGGGACTACTACTCCCATCTGGCTATGTCTGCTGTCACATATTACAGAGACCCACATGAGCCAATGATGGTAGAATAGTGTCATCAACTGGCGCCTGAGTTCAATTGTAAAAAATATAAAAACACTGACATAATTACATATTCACATACAATATACATACTCACCTAACACCTAATCCCCGACGCCCGCGTCTTCTGCAAGCAATCAAATATGTTAAACCAACATATACTCCCTGTCCGCCATAGTCTATTTAAAACTGAGTGTCCACGTCGATGTGACCTGGTCACCGGCGATACACTGACAGGAGGTAATCGCTCCCGCAGTGTATCATTGAGTCACCGTGAGAGTTCAGAGTACACCAGCTGAACAGCTCTGGTGCTCTCACTTACAGCACCACTGCGTGAAAAAGATCTCACACAGCGGTAGTACCGTGAGAGCACCAGAGCGGATGAACTCTCATGGCAGTGCAGTGATACACTGATGGAGCAATTACCTCCTGTCAGTGTATCGCCGGCGGCCAGGTAACATCGACGTGGGATACTCCGTATTAAATGGACTATGGCGGACAGGGAGTATATGTTGGTTTATTTTTTTATTGCTTGCAGGAGACGAGGGCGTCGGGGATTAGGCGTTCAGTATGTATAGTCAATTTAGATTCAATAAAGGAGTTTGTGTGATTATTTCAAATAAAGGACTTTATTATGGCTGTGTTTATCATATAACTATAGGATTAGTAATGGATAGGTGTCTTAGGCTGGTTTCACATTTGCGTTTTTTAGCGCTGGAAAAAAACGCACACCTGCGCATGCGTTTTTTCCCCTATATTTAACATGGGTGCGCATACCTGCGCACTGGTCAGCGCATGTATGCGATTTTCATGCGCTGCGTTTTTTTGGGGTGTGCATTGGGATTTTCCAGACGCAGCATGTTGCATTTTTTGGCCCTGCAAAAAAGCACATGCGCACATATGCGCACGTTTTGCGCTAAAAATGGCCATTATAGCCTATGGATGCGCATATGTGCGCACTGGCATGCTCATGTAAGCGTTTTTTTGCATATGCGTTTTTTTTTTTAAACCATGGAATTTAGGGGTTTGGGTTAGAGTTAGGGTTAGTTAAGGGGGTTTAGGGTTAGGGTTATGGTCAGGGTCAGGGTTAGGGTCAGGGTTAGGGTTAAGTATGGTTTTGTTAAGGATTAGGGTCATGGTTAGGGTCAGGATTAGGGTTAAGTATGGTTATGTTAAGGGTTAGGGTCAGGGTTAGGGTTAGGATTAGGGTTAAGTATGGTTTTGTTAAGGATTAGGGTCAGGGTTAGGGTCAGGATTAGGGTAAAGTATGGTTTTGTTAAGGGTTAGGGTCAGGGTTAGGGTTAGGGTCAGGATTAGGGTCAGGGTTAAGTATGGTTTTGTTAAGGGTTAGGGTCAGGGTTAGGGTCAGGGTTAGGGTCAGGGTTAGGGTCAGGGTTAGTTAGGGTTTAGGGTTTGGGTTAGGGTTAGGTATGATTTGGTTAAGGGTTAGGGTCAGGGTTAGGGTCAGGGTTAGGGTTAGTAAAGTCATGGTTTGGGTACTGTGAGGGGCCACCTAAAAATGTTGGAAAAAAACGCAAACGCGGTAAAAACGCGCTAAAAACGCATACAAACGCATAAAAACGCTGCGTTTTTTTCATGCATGCTCATAAAAATGCTTGAAAAAAACGCAGCAGTTGTATGCTTATGTATGCGTTTTTTCAATGCGTTTTTTTGCGGGAAAAACGCGCTGCAAAAAAAGTAAGTGTGAAACTAGCCTTATAGACGCCTCTCCACTACTAACCTGTGGGCTTGATGTCACCTGACAATACAAAGGTGACATCAACCCCACAAATATGAACACCACTTGCCACCTATACAAGGCAAGTGAGAAGAGCATCTGTCTGTGGGTGTCTGCGTCTGTCTGCATGTGTCTGCGTCTGTCTGCATGTGTCTGCGTCTGTCTGCATGTGTCTGCGTCTGTCTGCATGTGTCTGCGTCTGTCTGCATGTGTCTGCGTCTGTCTGCGTGTGTCTGCGTCTGTCTGCGTGTGTCTGCGTCTGTCTGCGTGTGTCTGCGTCTGTCTGCGTCTGTCTGCGGGTGTCTGCATCTGTCTGCATGTGTCTGCGTCTGTCTTCATGTGTCTGCGTCTGTCTGCAGGGGTGTCTGCGTCTGTCTGCATGTGTCTGCGTCTGTCTGCATGTGTCTGCGTCTGTCTGCATGTGTCTGCGTCTGTCTGCATGTGTCTGCGTCTGTCTGCATGTGTCTGCGTCTGTCTGCATGTGTCTGCGTCTGTCTGCATGTGTCTGCGTCTGTCTGCATGTGTCTGCATGTGTCTGCATGTGTCTGCGTCTGTCTGCATGTGTCTGCATGTGTCTGCGTCTGTCTGCATGTGTCTGCGTCTGTCGGCGGGTGTCTGCGGTCTGTCGGCGGGTGTCTGCGGTCTGTCGGCGGGTGTCTGCGGTCTGTCGGCGGGTGTCTGCGGTCTGTCGGCGGGTGTCTGCGGTCTGTCGGCGGGTGTCTGCGGTCTGTCGGCGGGTGTCTGCGGTCTGTCTGCCGGGGTCTGCGGTCTGTCGGCGGGGGTCTGCGGTCTGTCGGCGGGGGTCTGCGGTCTGTCTGCCGGGGCCTGCGGTCTGTCTGCGGTCTGTCTGCCGGGGTCTGCGGTCTGTCGGCGGGGGTCTGCGGTCTGTCGGCGGGGGTCTGCGGTCTGTCGGCGGGGGTCTGCGGTCTGTCGGCGGGGGTCTGCGGTCTGTCGGCGGGGGTCTGCGGTCTGTCGGCGGGGGTCTGCGGTCTGTCGGCGGGGGTCTGCGGTCTGTCGGCGGGTGTCTGCGGTCTGTCGGCGGGTGTCTGCGGTCTGTCTGCGGGGGTCTGCGGTCTGTCTGCGGGGGTCTGCGGTCTGTCGGCGGGTGTCTGCGGTCTGTCGGCGGGTGTCTGCGGTCTGTCGGCGGGTGTCTGCGGTCTGTCTGCGGTCTGTCTGCCGGGGTCTGCGGTCTGTCTGCGGTCTGTCTGCCGGGGTCTGCGGTCTGTCGGCGGGTGTCTGCGGTCTGTCGGCGGGTGTCTGCGGTCTGTCGGCGGGTGTCTGCGGTCTGTCGGCGGGTGTCTGCGGTCTGTCGGCGGGTGTCAGCGGTCTGTCGGCGGGTGTCCGCGGTCTGTCGGCGGGTGTCCGCGGTCTGTCGGCGGGTGTCTGCGGTCTGTCGGCGGGTGTCTGCGGTCTGTCTGCGGGTGTCTGCGTCTGAGAGAAGCAAGTGAATGCTGGAGTCCAAAGCTATCATAAACAATACAAATTTTATTAGCAATTAGTAGGCACATATAGAGAGACAGGACAATCATAACAGCACAGTAAATAGTGAGTAAATAGCCCGAAAAAAAAGACCTGACAAACCAGCTAACAATTTATGAATGTAAAAACACTCAGGCCCATGGACAAGGGAATCTGATAAGTGCAGATGGAAAAAGCAAGGACATATGCTAAGGATGATCAGTCCTGCAATGTATTGTATTGCAGTAGGCCCTAAAAGAGCAGTATAGATGGTGTTGCGGCGGTTAACGTGGCCCCCTGATGGTACAAAATACAATGTAATAGACTATAGTCTGTGAGTAGAAATGTATCAGCTGGGGCAACAGACATCACCACAGGACCAACGCTGTCACAGTAACACGTGCAAAGTTATCAAAGCAAAGAAACCACTTGTTCCACACATATTATGTATATTGCACAAGGCCCTATAAGAGGTGGAAAAGAATAACTTCATGTGAACATACCCATCATGTCCTGGTGTGAGTGAGGCGCTGGTTTGTGTACCCCGTCTGTCTGCGGGTGTCTGTCTGCGGGTGTCTTAGTGCGGGTGCCTGCGTATACCCATGCGACAAACAGCCAATAGTGACTGTACTTAAGCGTTGTCTGATGGGACTACTACTCCCATCTGGCTATGTCTGCTGTCACATATTACAGAGACCCACATGAGCCAATGATGGTAGAATAGTCTCATCATCTGGCGCCTGAGTTCAATTGTAAAAAATATCAAAACACTGACATAATTACATATTCACATACAATATACATACTCACCTAACACCTAATCCCCGACGCCCGCATCTTCTGCAAGCAATCAAATATGTTAAACCAACATATACTCCCTGTGCGCCATAGTCTATTTAAAACTGAGTGTCCACGTCGATGTGACCTGGTCGCCGGCGATACACTGACAGGAGGTAAACGCTCCCGCAGTGTATCATTGAGTCGCCGTGAGAGTTCAGAGTACACCAGCTGAACAGCTCTGGTGCTCTCACTTACAGCACCACTGCGTGAAAAAGATCTCACACAGCGGTAGTACCGTGAGAGCACCAGAGCGGATGAACTCTCATGGCAGTGCAGTGATACACTGATGGAGCAATTACCTCCTGTCAGTGTATCGCCGGTGGCCAGGTAACATCGACGTGGGATACTCCGTATTAAATGGACTATGGCGGACAGGGAGTATATGTTGGTTTATTTTTTTTTATTGCTTGCAGGAGACGAGGGCGTCGGGGATTAGGCGTTCAGTATGTATAGTCAATTTAGATTCAATAAAGGAGTTTGTGTGATTATTTCAAATAAAGGACTTTATTATGGCTGTGTTTATTTATCATATAGACGCCTCTCCACTACTAACCTGTGGGCTTGATGTCACCTGACAATACAAAGGTGACATCAACCCCACAAATATGAACACCACTTGCCACCTCTACAAGGCAAGTGAGAAGAGCGTCTGTCTGTGGGTGTCTGCGGGTGTCTGCGTCTGTCTGCGGGGGTCTGCGTCTGTCTGCATGTGTCTGCGTCTGTCTGCATGTGTCTGCGGGTGTCTGCGTCTGTCTGCATGTGTCTGCGGGTGTCTGCGTCTGTCTGCGGGTGTCTGCGTCTGTCTGCATGTGTCTGCGTCTGTCTGCATGTGTCTGCGGGTGTCTGCATCTGTCTGCGTCTGTCTACGGGTGTCTGCGGGTGTCTGCGTCTGTCTGCGGGTGTCTGCGTCTGTCTGCAGGGGTCTGCGGACTGTCTGCGGGGGTCTGCGGTTTGTCTGAGGGGGTCTGCGGTCTGTCTGAGGGGGTCTGCGGTCTGTCTGCGGGGGTCTGCGGGCTGTCTGTGGGGGTCTGCGGGCTGTCTGCGGGGGTCTGCGGTCTGTCTGCGGGGGGCTGCGGTCTGTCTGGGGGGGGCTGCGGTCTGTTGGCGGGTGTCTGCGGTCTGTCGGCGGGTGTCTGAGGTCTGTCGGCGGGTGTCTGAGGTCTGTCGGCGGGTGTCTGCGGTCTGTCGGCGGGGGTCTGCGGGCTGTCTGCGGGTGTCTGCGTCTGAGAGAAGCAAGTGAATGCTGGAGTCCAAAGCTATCATAAACAATACAAATTTTATTAGCAATTAGTAGGCACATATAGAGAGACAGGACAATCATAACAGCACAGTAAATAGTGAGTAAATAGCCTGAAAAAAAGACCTGACAAACCAGCTAACAATTTATGAATGTAAAAACACTCAGTGCGTCTGTCTGCGGGGGTCTGTGTCTGTCTGCGGGTGTCTGCGTCTGTCTGCGTGTGTGTGCATGTGTCTGCGTCTGTCTGCATGTGTCTGCGTCTGTCTGCGTGTGTCTGCGGGTGTCTGCGGTCTGTCTGCGGGGGTCTGCGATCTGTCTGCATGTGTCTGCATGTGTCTGCGTCTGTCTGCGGGTGTCTGCATGTGTCTGCGGGTGTCTGCATCTGTTTGCATCTGTCTGCGGTCTGTCTGCGGGTGTCTGCAGGGGTCTGCGGGGGTCTGCGGTCTGTCTGCGGGGGTCTGCGGTCTGTCTGCGGGGGTCTGCGGTCTGTCTGCGGGGGTCTGCGGTCTGTCTGCGGGGGTCTGCGGTCTGTCTGCGGTCTGTCTGCGGGGGTCTGCGGTCTGTCTGCGGGGGTCTGCGGTCTGTCTGCGGGGGTCTGCGGTCTGTCTGCGGGGGTCTGCATCTGTCTGCATCTGTCTGCGGGTGTCTGCCTCTGCATGTGTCTGCGGGTGTCTGCGGGTGTCTGCGTCTGTCTGCATGTGTCTGCGTCTGTCTGCATGTGTCTGCGTCTGTCTGCATGTGTCTGCGTCTGTCTGCGTCTGTCTGCATGTGTCTGCGTCTGTCTGCATGTGTCTGCATGTGTCTGCGTCTGTCTGCATGTGTCTGCGTCTGTCTGCATGTGTCTGCGTCTGTCTGCGTCTGTCTGCATGTGTCTGCGTCTGTCTGCGTCTGTCTGCATGTGTCTGCGTCTGTCTGCGTCTGTCTGCATGTGTCTGCGTCTGTCTGCATGTGTCTGCGTCTGTCTGCGTCTGTCTGCATGTGTCTGCGTCTGTCTGCGTCTGTCTGCATGTGTCTGCGTCTGTCTGCGTCTGTCTGCATGTGTCTGCGTCTGTCTGCATGTGTCTGCGTCTGTCTGCATGTGTCTGCATGTGTCTGCGTCTGTCTGCATGTGTCTGCGTCTGTCTGCATGTGTCTGCGTCTGTCTGCGTCTGTCTGCGTCTGTCTGCATGTGTCTGCGTCTGTCTGCGTCTGTCTGCATGTGTCTGCGTCTGTCTGCGTCTGTCTGCATGTGTCTGCGTCTGTCTGCATGTGTCTGCGTCTGTCTGCATGTGTCTGCATGTGTCTGCGTCTGTCTGCATGTGTCTGCGTCTGTCTGCATGTGTCTGCGTCTGTCTGCATGTGTCTGCGTCTGTCTGCGTCTGTCTGCATGTGTCTGCGTCTGTCTGCATGTGTCTGCGTCTGTCTGCATGTGTCTGCATGTGTCTGCATGTGTCTGCGTCTGTCTGCATGTGTCTGCGTCTGTCTGCATGTGTCTGCGTCTGTCTGCATGTGTCTGCGTCTGTCTGCATGTGTCTGCATGTGTCTGCTTCTGTCTGCATGTGTCTGCGTCTGTCTGCATGTGTCTGCCTGCATGTGTCTGCGTCTGCCTGCATGTGTCTGCGTCTGTCTGCATGTGTCTGCGTCTGTCTGCATGTGTCTGCGTCTGTCTGCATGTGTCTGCGTCTGTCTGCATGTGTCTGCGTCTGTCTGCATGTGTCTGCGTCTGTCTGCATGTGTCTGCGTCTGTCTGCATGTGTCTGCGTCTGTCTGCATGTGTCTGCGTCTGTCTGCATGTGTCTGCATGTGTCTGCGTCTGTCTGCATGTGTCTGCGTCTGTCTGCATGTGTCTGCGTCTGTCTGCATGTGTCTGCGTCTGTCTGCATGTGTCTGCGTCTGTCTGCATGTGTCTGCGTCTGTCTGCATGTGTCTGCGTCTGTCTGCGGGTGTCTGCGGTCTGTCTGCGGGTGTCTGCGGTCTGTCTGCGGGTGTCTGCGTCTGAGAGAAGCAAGTGAATGCTGGAGTCCAAAGCTATCATAAACAATACAAATTTTATTAGCAATTAGTAGGCACATATAGAGAGACAGGACAATCATAACAGCACAGTAAATAGTGAGTAAATAGCCCGAAAAAAAGACCTGACAAACCAGCTAACAATTTATGAATGTAAAAACACTCAGGCCCATGGACAAGGGAATCTGATAAGTGCAGGTGGAAAAAGCAAGGAAATATACTAAAGATGATCAGTCCTGCAATGTATTGTATTGCACTAGGTCCTAACAGAGCAGTATAGATGGTGTCGCGGCGGTTAACGTGGCCCCCTGATGGTACAAAATACAATGTAATACACTATAGTCTGTGAGTAGAAATGTATCAGCTGGGGCAACGCTGTCACAGTAACACGTGCAAAGTTATCAAAGCAAAGAAACCACTTGCTACACACATATTATGTATATTGCACAAGGCCCTATAAGAGGTGGAAAAGAATAACTTCATGTCAACATACCCATCATGTCCTGGTGTGAGTGAGGCGCTGGTTTGTGTACCCCGTCTGTCTGCGGGTGTCTTAGTGCGGGTGCCTGCGTATACCCATGCAACAAACAGCCAATAGTGGCTGTACTTAAGCGTTGTCTGATGGGACTACTACTCCCATCTGGCTATGTCTGCTGTCCCATATTACAGAGACCCACATGAGCCAATGATGGTAGAATAGTCTCATCATCTGGCGCCTGAGTTCAATTGTAAAAAATATCAAAACACTGACATAATTACATATTCACATACAATATACATACTCACCTAACACCTAATCCCCGACGCCCGCGTCTTCTGCAAGCAAATATGTTAAACCAACATATACTTCCTGTCCGCCATAGTCTATTTAAAACTGAGTGTCCACGTCGATGTGACCTGGTCGCCGGCGATACACTGACAGGAGGTAATCGCTCCCGCATTGTATCATTGAGTCGCCGTGAGAGTTCAGAGTACACCAGCTGAACAGCTCTGGTGCTCTCACTTACAGCACCACTGCGTGAAAAAGATCTCACACAGCGGTAGTACCGTGAGAGCACCAGAGCGGATGAACTCTCATGGCAGTGCAGTGATACACTGATGGAGCAATTACCTCCTGTCAGTGTATCGCCGGCGGCCAGGTAACATCGACGTGGGATACTCCGTATTAAATGGACTATGGTGGACAGGGAGTATATGTTGGTTTTTTTTTTTATTGCTTGCAGGAGACGAGGGTATCGGGGATTAGGCGTTCAGTATGTATAGTCAATTTAGATTCAATAAAGGAGTTTGTGTGATTATTTCAAATAAAGGACTTTATTATGGCTGTGTTTATCATATAACTATAGGATTAGTAATGGATAGGTGTCTTATAGACGCCTCTCCACTACTAACCTGTGGGCTTGATGTCACCTGACAATACAAAGGTGACATCAACCCCACAAATATGAACACCACTTGCCACCTCTACAAGGCAAGTGAGAAGAGCGTGTCTGTGGGTGTCTGCATCTGTCTGCGTCTGTCTGCGGGGGTCTGCATGTGTCTGCGTCTGTCTGCGGGTGTCTGCGTCTGTCTGTGGGTGTCTGCTTCTGTCTGCGGGTGTCTGCGTCTGTCTGCGGGTGTCTGCGTCTGTCTGCGGGTGTCTGCGGGAGTCTGCGTCTGTCTGCATGTGTCTGCGTCTGTCTGCCTCTGTCTGCGGGTGTTTGCATCTGTCTACATCTGTCTGCGAGTGTCTGCGTCTGTCTGCGTCTGTCTGCGGGTGTCTGCATATGTCTGCGGGTGTCTGCATCTGTTTGCATCTGTCTGCGGTCTGTCTGCGGCTGTCTGCGGGGGTCTGCGGTCTGTCTGCGGGGGTCTGCGGTCTGTCTGCGGGGGTCTGCGGTCTGTCTGCGGGGGTCTGCGGTCTGTCTGCGGGGGTCTGCGGTCTGTCTGCGGGGGTCTGCGGTCTGTCTGCGGGGGTCTGCGGTCTGTCTGCGGGGGTCTGCGGTCTGTCTGCGGGGGTCTGCGTTCTGTCTGCGGGGGTCTGCGGTCTGTCTGCGGGGGTCTGCGGTCTGTCTGCGGGGGTCTGCGGTCTGTCGTCTGTCTGTGGGGGTCTGCGGTCTGTCTGCGGGGGTCTGCGGTCTGTCTGCGGGGGTCTGCGGTCTGTCTGCATGTGTCTGCATCTGTCTGCGTGTGTCTGCATGTGTCTGCATCTGTCTGCGTCTGTCTGCGGGTGTCTGCATGTCTGCGGGTGTCTGCATATGTCTGCGGGTGTCTGCATCTGTTTGCATCTGTCTGCGGTCTGTCTGCAGGTGTCTGCGGGTGTCTGCAGGGGTCTGCGGTCTGTCTGCGGGGGTCTGCGGTCTGTCTGCGGGGGTCTGCGGTCTGTCTGCGGGGGTCTGCGGTCTGTCTGCGGGGGTCTGCGAGTGTCTGCGGGGGTCTGCGAGTGTCTGCGGGGGTCTGCATCTGTCTGCATCTGTCTGCGGGTGTCTGCCTCTGTCTGCATGTGTCTGCGGGTGTCTGCGTCTGTCTGCATGTGTCTGCGTCTGTCTGCATGTGTCTGCGTCTGTCTGCATGTGTCTGCGTCTGTCTGCATGTGTCTGCGTCTGTCTGCATGTGTCTGCGTCTGTCTGCATGTGTCTGCGTCTGTCTGCATGTGTCTGCGTCTGTCTGCATGTGTCTGCGGTCTGTCTGCGGGTGTCTGTGTCTGAGAGAAGCAAGTGAATGCTGAAGTCCAAAGCTATCATAAACAATACAAATTTTATTAGCAATTAGTAGGCACATATAGAGAGACAGGACAATCATAACAGCACAGTAAATAGTGAGTAAATAGCCCGAAAAATAAGACCTGACAAACCAGCTAACAATTTATGAATGTAAAAACACTCAGGCCCATGGACAAGGGAATCTGATAAGTGCAGGTGGAAAAAGCAAGGAAATATACTAAAGATGATCAGTCCTGCAATGTATTGTATTGCACTAGGCCCTAACAGAGCAGTATAGATGGTGTCGCGGCGGTTAACGTGGCCCCCTGATGGTACAAAATACAATGTAATACATTTCTACTCACAGACTATAGTGTATCAGCTGGGGCAACAGACATCACCACAGGACCAACGCTGTCACAGTAACACGTGCAAAGTTATCAAAGCAAAGAAACCACTTGCTACACACATATTATGTATATTGCACAAGGCCCTATAAGAGGTGGAAAAGAATAACTTCATGTCAACATACCCATCATGTCCTGGTGTGAGTGAGGCGCTGGTTTGTGTACCCCGTCTGTCTGCGGGTGTCTTAGTGCGGGTGCCTGCGTATACCCATGCAACAAACAGCCAATAGTGGTGTCTTATAGACGCCTCTCCACTACTAACCTGTGGGCTTGATGTCACCTGACAATACAAAGGTGACATCAACCCCACAAATATGAACACCACTTGCCACCTCTACAAGGCAAGTGAGGAGAGCATCTGTCTGTGGGTGTCTGCGTCTGTCTGCGGGGGTCTGCGTCGGTCTGCGTCTGTCTGCGAAGGTCTGCGTCTGTCTGCGAAGGTCTGCGTCTGTCTGCGAAGGTCTGCGTCTGTCTGCGAAGGTCTGCGTCTGTCTGCGAAGGTCTGCGTCTGTCTGCGAAGGTCTGCGTCTGTCTGCGAAGGTCTGCGTCTGTCTGCGGGGGTCTGCGTCTGTCTGCGAAGGTCTGCGTCTGTCTGCGAAGGTCTGCGTCTGTCTGCGTCTGTCTGCATGTGTCTGCGTCTGTCTGCATGTGTCTGCGTCTGTCTGCATGTGTCTGCGTCTGTCTGCATGTGTCTGCGTCTGTCTGCATGTGTCTGCGTCTGTCTGCGGGTGTCTGCGTCTGTCTGCGGGTGTCTGCGTCTGTCTGCGGGTGTCTGCGTCTGTCTGCGGGTGTCTGCGTCTGTCTGCATGTGTCTGCGTCTGTCTGCATGTGTCTGCGTGTGTCTGCGTCTGTTTGCATCTGTCTGCGGTCTGTCTGCAGGTGTCTGCAGGTGTCTGCGGGTGTCTGCGGGGGTCTGCGGTCTGTCTGCGGGGGTCTGCGGTCTGTCTGCGGGGGTCTGCGGTCTGTCTGCGGGGGTCTGCGGTCTGTCTGCGGGGGTCTGCGAGTGTCTGCGGGTGTCTGCCTCTGTCTGCATGTGTCTGCGGGTGTCTGCGTCTGTCTGCATGTGTCTGCGTCTGTCTGCATGTGTCTGCGTCTGTCTGCGGGTGTCTGCGGTCTGTCTGCGGGTGTCTGCGTCTGAGAGAAGCAAGTGAATGCTGAAGTCCAAAGCTATCATAAACAATACAAATTTTATTAGCAATTAGTAGGCACATATAGAGAGACAGGACAATCATAACAGCACAGTAAATAGTGAGTAAATAGCCCGAAAAAAAGACCTGACAAACCAGCTAACAATTTATGAATGTAAAAACACTCAGGCCCATGGACAAGGGAATCTGATAAGTGCAGGTGGAAAAAGCAAGGAAATATACTAAAGATGATCAGTCCTGCAATGTATTGTATTGCACTAGGCCCTAACAGAGCAGTATAGATGGTGTCGCGGCGGTTAACGTGGCCCCCTGATGGTACAAAATACAATGTAATACACTATAGTCTGTGAGTAGAAATGTATCAGCTGGGGCAACGCTGTCACAGTAACACGTGCAAAGTTATCAAAGCAAAGAAACCACTTGCTACACACATATTATGTATATTGCACAAGGCCCTATAAGAGGTGGAAAAGAATAACTTCATGTCAACATACCCATCATGTCCTGGTGTGAGTGAGGCGCTGGTTTGTGTACCCAGTCTGTCTGCGGGTGTCTTAGTGCGGGTGCCTGCGTATACCCATGCAACAAACAGCCAATAGTGGCTGTACTTAAGCGTTGTCTGATGGGACTACTACTCCCATCTGGCTATGTCTGCTGTCACATATTACAGAGACCCACATGAGCCAATGATGGTAGAATAGTCTCATCATCTGGCGCCTGAGTTCAATTGTAAAAAATATCAAAACACTGACATAATTACATATTCACATACAATATACATACTCACCTAACACCTAATCCCCGACGCCCGCGTCTTCTGCAAGCAATCAAATATGTTAAACCAACATATACTCCCTGTCCGCCATAGTCTATTTAAAACTGAGTGTCCACGTCGATGTGACCTGGTCGCCGGCGATACACTGACAGGAGGTAATCGCTCCCGCAGTGTATCATTGAGTCGCCGTGAGAGTTCAGAGTACACCAGCTGAACAGCTCTGGTGCTCTCACTTACAGCACCACTGCGTGAAAAAGATCTCACACAGCGGTAGTACCGTGAGAGCACCAGAGCGGATGAACTCTCATGGCAGTGCAGTGATACACTGATGGAGTAATTACCTCCTGTCAGTGTATCACCGGCGGCCAGGTAACATCGACGTGGGATACTCCGTATTAAATGGACTATGGCGGACAGGGAGTATATGTTGGTTTATTTTTTTATTGCTTGCAGGAGACGAGGGCGTCGGGGATTAGGCGTTCAGTATGTATAGTCAATTTAGATTCAATAAAGGAGTTTGTGTGATTATTTCAAATAAAGGACTTTATTATGGCTGTGTTTATCATATAACTATAGGATTAGTAATGGATATAGACGCCTCTCCACTACTAACCTGTGGGCCTGACAATACAAAGGTGACATCAACCCCACAAATATGAACACCACTTGCCACCTCTACAAGGCAAGTAAGAAGAGCATCTGTCAGTGGGTGTCTGCGTCTGTCTGCGGGGGTCTGCGTCTGTCTGCGGGGGTCTGCGTCTGTCTGCGGGGGTCTGCGAAGGTCTGCGAAGGTCTGCGAAGGTCTGCGAAGGTCTGCGTCTGTCTGCGAAGGTCTGCGTCTGTCTGCATGTGTCTGCGTCTGTCTGCATGTGTCTGCGTCTGTCTGCATGTGTCTGCGTCTGTCTGCATGTGTCTGCGTCTGTCTGCATGTGTCTGCGTCTGTCTGCGGGGGTCTGCGTCTGTCTGCGAAGGTCTGCGAAGGTCTGCGAAGGTCTGCGTCTGTCTGCGAAGGTCTGCGTCTGTCTGCGAAGGTCTGCGTCTGTCTGCGAAGGTCTGCGTCTGTCTGCGAAGGTCTGCGTCTGTCTGCATGTGTCTGCGTCTGTCTGCATGTGTCTGCGTCTGTCTGCATGTGTCTGCGTCTGTCTGCATGTGTCTGCGTCTGTCTGCATGTGTCTGCGTCTGTCTGCATGTGTCTGCGTCTGTCTGCATGTGTCTGCATGTGTCTGCATGTGTCTGCATGTGTCTGCATGTGTCTGCGTCTGTCTGCATGTGTCTGCGTCTGTCTGCATGTGTCTGCGTCTGTCTGCATGTGTCTGCGTCTGTCTGCATGTGTCTGCATGTGTCTGCATGTGTCTGCGTCTGTCTGCATGTGTCTGCGTCTGTCTGCATGTGTCTGCGTCTGTCTGCATGTGTCTGCGTCTGTCTGCATGTGTCTGCGTCTGTCTGCGCCTGTCTGCGTCTGTCTGCGTCTGTCTGCGTCTGTCTGCGTCTGTCTGCGTGTGTCTGCGTCTGTCTGCGTCTGTCTGCGTCTGTCTGCGTCTGTCTGCGGGTGTCTGCGGGTGTCTGCGTCTGTCTGCGGGTGTCTGCGGGTGTCTGCGGGTGTCTGCGTCTGTCTGCGTCTGTCTGCGTCTGTCTGCGGGTGTCTGCGGGTGTCTGCGTCTGTCTGCGGGTGTCTGCGTCTGTCTGCGTGTGTCTGCGTCTGTCTGCGGGTGTCTGCGTCTGTCGGCGGGTGTCTGCGTCTGTCGGCGGGTGTCTGCGTCTGTCGGCGGGTGTCTGCGTCTGTCGGCGGGTGTCTGCGTCCTGTCGGCGGGTGTCTGCGTCCTGTCGGCGGGTGTCTGCGGTCTGTCGGCGGGTGTCTGCGGTCTGTCGGCGGGTGTCTGCGGTCTGTCGGCGGGTGTCTGCGGTCTGTCGGCGGGTGTCTGCGGTCTGTCGGCGGGTGTCTGCGGTCTGTCGGCGGGTGTCTGCGGTCTGTCGGCGGGTGTCTGCGGTCTGTCGGCGGGTGTCTGCGGTCTGTCGGCGGGTGTCTGCGGTCTGTCGGCGGGTGTCTGCGGTCTGTCGGCGGGTGTCTGCGGTCTGTCGGCGGGTGTCTGCGTCTGAGAGAAGCAAGTGAATGCTGGAGTCCAAAGCTATCATAAACAATACAAATTTTATTAGCAATTAGTAGGCACATATAGAGAGACAGGACAATCATAACAGCACAGTAAATAGTGAGTAAATAGCCCGAAAAAAAAGACCTGACAAACCAGCTAACAATTTATGAATGTAAAAACACTCAGGCCCATGGACAAGGGAATCTGATAAGTGCAGATGGAAAAAGCAAGGAAATATGCTAAGGATGATCAGTCCTGCAATGTATTGTATTGCACTAGGCCCTAAAAGAGCAGTATAGATGGTGTTGCGGCGGTTAACGTGGCCCCCTGATGGTACAAAATACAATGTAATACATTTCTACTCACAGACTATAGTGTATCAGCTGGGGCAACAGACATCACCACAGGACCAACGCTGTCACAGTAACACGTGCAAAGTTATCAAAGCAAAGAAACCACTTGCTACACACATATTATGTATATTGCACAAGGCCCTATAAGAGGTGGAAAAGAATAACTTCATGTCAACATACCCATCATGTCCTGGTGTGAGTGAGGCGCTGGTTTGTGTACCCCGTCTGTCTGCGGGTGTCTTAGTGCGGGTGCCTGCGTATACCCATGCAACAAACAGCCAATAGTGGTGTCTTATAGACGCCTCTCCACTACTAACCTGTGGGCTTGATGTCACCTGACAATACAAAGGTGACATCAACCCCACAAATATGAACACCACTTGCCACCTCTACAAGGCAAGTGAGAAGAGCATCTGTCTGTGGGTGTCTGCGTCTGTCTGCGGGAGTCTGCGTCGGTCTGCGTCTGTCTGCGAAGGTCTGCGTCTGTCTGCGAAGGTCTGCGTCTGTCTGCGAAGGTCTGCGTCTGTCTGCGAAGGTCTGCGTCTGTCTGCGAAGGTCTGCGTCTGTCTGCGAAGGTCTGCGTCTGTCTGCGGGGGTCTGCGTCTGTCTGCGGGGGTCTGCGTCTGTCTGCGAAGGTCTGCGTCTGTCTGCGAAGGTCTGCGTCTGTCTGCGAAGGTCTGCGTCTGTCTGCGAAGGTCTGCTTCTGTCTGCGAAGGTCTGCGTCTGTCTGCGAGGGTCTGCGTCTGTCTGCATGTGTCTGCGTCTGTCTGCGTCTGTCTGCGTCTGTTTGCGTCTGTCTGCATGTGTCTGCGTCTGTCTGCGTCTGTCTGCGGGGGTCTGCGTCTGTCTGCGAAGGTCTGCGTCTGTCTGCATGTGTCTGCGTCTGTCTGCATGTGTCTGCGTCTGTCTGCGTCTGTCTGCGTCTGTCTGCATGTGTCTGCGTCTGTCTGCATGTGTCTGCGTCTGTCTGCATGTGTCTGCGTCTGTCTGCATGTGTCTGCGTCTGTCTGCATGTGTCTGCGTCTGTCTGCATGTGTCTGCGTCTGTCTGCATGTGTCTGCGTCTGTCTGCATGTGTCTGCGTCTGTCTGCATGTGATGTACAATGTCTGTGAGGTATGGGGTTTTGTCTACAAAATATGTTTTCTGTTGTAACTTTCCAGAAAGATCCGGCACATATGACAATCCAGGCTGCTAGCTCTGCAGCTTCACCCCTCCTCCCTTCACACACACACAGAGCAGTGCCACCCCCCCTCCTCTACAGCCTGTGTTCGCACTAGTAATAGGAGACCCCCTGCTGTTACAACCATTTGTTTCCTCTCCACAGCTGAGAGAAAAAAGTGCGGGATGGTTCTTTGTTTGAAACAAAGAGGTTTGAATAAAACTATAAGAGCCTGCCCTGCGAAAACCATACCCAGCAGAAATATAAAAATCATATTTCTGCGATCCGAGCAGACCCAGCTTCGCTGTGGTGCCTGTTGCAAAACTCTCGGATGTCCAGAACCTGAGATATGATTTGCGCCCAAATGGACGGTCATATCGCATAGATGTTTGATGTTTTCTTGATGGGCTCATTACGCTGGGAAACATGATACCACTGATGAGTCCATACCAGCTTCTCCCATAAAGTTATAGCTAATCTAAGTTTTGTAGCCAAAACATAACTTGGATAAGAGAGGTGGGATCAACCCAGAATGCACCTCTCTGTGATGTCACATAGGAAAGTCTATAAGGCATTCCCTGGCAGAACCAGCTCAGAACAGCTCAAGTCGTCGTGCTAGAAGGATCCCAATGAGCGGAGAAGTACAGCTCCGCCTCCACCCACCTTAAAGCCGCATGGTCTGCCTAAGGAACAATATGGAACTGTGAGTGTAATCTCTTTGTTTTCTCCACTTTTATTTTATACCTGTACTGTACATATTTTATGTCTCAATTTTATAGCAACTTTTATCTGTAATCACTGTCCTCTTTCGGAAAATAAATGAAATTATTTAGATCTGTCTCCATGCTCTAAGAATCGAACTATACGCCTTTGATAGATAATCGCTACTAATTCAAAGGGTTTGCCACGGACCCTCTTAATTTAACACTGTGAATTAAGTAACCGTGACTGGTGGCAGCGCGTTGGGCACGGCTATTACGGCTTGCTGGCAGTACAGAAGGGTCTTATATTGCTGAATAAGGGTCTGCAGCCACAGCATTGATAATTCCCTTACTGCAGAAGCCTAATTGCCGGTTCACAACAGGCAGCCCGTCCGGCGACTAATTATCCTAGGTGCAGTTCCCTGACTGACCTGAGGGTAAGGGGGGCGCCGGAGAGCTGCGAGTTCCAAAGTGGAACTGAGAAAGTGGGATATACATAAATCCCCGCAGTACTTGGAAGATTGATAGCAGTGGTGGGGCATCCAAATTAAACTCCCCCTGCGGCAAATTGTAGAGCGAGATTAGCTTGCTGGATATTTTTGGTCACATGGTGCCAGTGTTGGGATAACTAAGATAAGCCCCACTGCGCCTGTGATAGCCGTGTGCCGGCATTGTGTCACGCCCCTCCGTCCGCTGATACACCCGTGTCAGTGGTGGGACTGTGACATAGTGGTGACACAGGGTCCGCTGTCCGTCGCGTTTTGGTGGCAGCGGGACCCCCGTTAGTGTCGCCCGTAAGTAGACGAACGGCGGTGGGCTGTTCGTCACATATTGGTGGCAGAGCGGTGGGATAATCCTAGAGCATTAGTGATTTGGTTTGAGCAATCATTCCTCTCACTAAAAACCTGCACGGTTCCTGCGGGAATCCTGCATCATAGGTTTTGGAGAACAGACTCAGTGGTTACTAGTTCTGAGACATTTGTGTGTACATACAAGTATTCCCTCCCATTTCTTCGTTTTTCTTTTTCTATCTTTTATTTGGCAACCATGGCGGCAAAAGGAGAACCTTGGTACAACCGGCAGACAAAGGAAGTTCTTGCTGGGTTATGCACGTACCAAGGCCTTGACGCCACGAACAAAAACAGAGCTCAAATGATCGCGGCTCTAGTGCAGCTGGACAACGACCAGAATCCAGCGAGCGCAGAAGTTGGCCCAAGTGGCAATGGGGCTGCAGCAGAGGCTCCACTCCTGAGCGCTGGCCCCACATTCAACCAGGACGGGGTGGACCCCTATCTGCAAATGGCCTTGGACGCACTCCCCGCCGAAGACAGTGATGGGCGGGTGAGGCTGATCCAGCAATATCGGCAGGAGGCCCAAGCCGAGCGTCAAGCCCAGGCTGAGAGAGCTGAGCGCCGAGCGGAGGCTGAGAGAGCCGAGCGCCAGGCGCAGAGGGCCCATGAACTGGAGGTACTCCAGCGGGGTGGGAATGCCCCCACAGCCCGAAGCAGTGAGCCCAGCAGCGTCCAGACTCCTAAACCCCGGCCAGAGCATTTTCCCGTGATGGAAAAGGATGGGGACTTGGACACATTTCTGCGAGCCTTTGAGAAAGCCTGCAGACAGTACCAGCTGCCTAGAGACCAATGGGCAAGGTACTTGACCCCAGGGCTAAAAGGCAAAGCCCTGGAGGCATTTGCTTCTCTTCCGCCAGAAGCCGATGACGACTATGACGCCATAAAGCAGGCGCTGATCGCCAAATACCGGCTGACACCTGAGGTATACCGAAAGAAGTTCCGACACCTTCAACGTGGCCCACACGATAGCTACAGTGATGTGGTGCAAGGACTCAGGACCCACTTTGACCAGTGGATCCATGGACTGTCCGTTGAAACCTTTGAGCAGCTACGGGACCTGATGATCAAAGACCAGTTCCTGCATCTCTGCCCAGCTGAGGTCCGACAGTTCATCCTGGACCGCGAACCAACGAACGCGGACAAAGCGGCGCAGATCGCCGACAACCACGAGGCCAACCGGAAGCCCGAGACGCGGAGGCCAGTCGCCACCAGCTGGAAAGGGGGTAAGCCAGCAACCAACCCCAATGCCCCAGCTAGCCGTCCCTCCGGAGGCCCTGTCCCTGTTGCCAACAACAGGCCGGCTACTGACAGTCGCCTGTGTCACCACTGCAAGCGGCCTGGTCACTTCTCTTACACCTGTCCGGATAGGCCGAAGAACCCCCCAGCCAAGGCCCCCGGGCCCAACGCCTCTGTTCTTTTGGTGGGAGGTGTGGTTGGGAGGGCTGACGACAACGTTCAACCTGTTCAGGTGGGGGCCCGTCTTGCTACAGGCCTCAAGGACACCGGGGCTGAACGAACCCTCATCCGTCCTGGACTGGCGGCCCCTGAAGAGTTTGTTGAGGGGAAAACCCTGACTGTCACCGGGATTGGAGGCACCCGTTGTCCCTTGCCAGTGGCACGAGTTTTTCTTGATTGGGGTGCCGGGAGCGGGTTGAGGGAGGTGGGAGTGTCTGAAAACCTGCCCACTGATGTTTTATTGGGGACTGACTTGGGGCGGATGGTTGCATACTATGTCCCTGACACCCTTCCCCGAACTGATAATAAGGGTAACGTTAACCCTGATGATGTTGATGATGGGAAACTGAATGTGTTACCTGCTAATGCCTTGATGAGTAATGATGCAACTAACAACCATTCTTTCCCCAGGTACGATGCTGATGCTGATGTGAATGTACCAAAGCAAACTGATAACCATTCTTCTCCTAGGAAGGATGATGATGAGGTTGATGTATCTGTGCCGACTGAACCCGTTAACCCTTTCTTTGAAGCGGTAGATGTGTCCACAGGTACCGAAGTGCTCAGCCCCGTCACTCTGCGGAGTGAGACGGCTGAGGAACCCCTGGCAGGAGTAAGCAACGGTGCTCAAGGAAATGGGGAGGTGCATGGGGACCATGAGGAAGGTAATGCCATGCAGCTGACCAGTGCCACCGAGGAAGGTAACTGGCCCATAAGTAGCACTGCTCCTGAAGTGTTGGGGGTGGATGGGGAGGTAGAGCCCAGGGCAGCACCAGCTGGTGGGTCTGCAGAAATCCCCAGGGAGACAGCATACATAGCAGCTGTCACACGCAGTCAGAGTGCCCAGATCGCAGGTAACGCACTGTCTTCTGGACCCTCTGCTGCTACAGGAGAGACTGAACCAGAGGTGAACCCAGAGCCGGTTCCAGAGGGTCCCAGTAAAGAGGGGACCCTGACGTCACTTCTGGCAGCCTCCAGCATGGAGTTCCAGGCTGCTCTGCACTCAGATGCCAGCCTGGAGAAATTGAGAGGTCTCGCCGAGACGCCCACCTCCAAGTCTGATAAGGAGAGGGTGTTCTGGGAACGAGGAAGGTTGTACCGGGAGACAGTACCCGGAGATCCTAAAAAGGAGTGGTTGAGGGAAAGACAGCTGGTCGTCCCCTATCAGTTCAGAACTGAGTTGTTGCGGATTGCCCATGAGATTCCACTCGCTGGACACTTGGGGATCAGCAAAACAAAGGCACGGCTGTCTCAACACTTCTATTGGCCCAAGATGGGGACAGATGTAACACACTACTGCCGCTCCTGTGCCACCTGTCAAAAAGTGGGTAAGGCGGGGCCTGCTCTTAAGGCTCCCCTTATTCCTTTGCCGGTGATAGAGGAGCCTTTCCAGAGAATCGCGGTGGACATTGTAGGACCGCTGTCCGTCCCCAGCAGCTCCGGAAAGCGATACATTCTCACCGTGGTAGACTACGCTACCCGGTACCCAGAGGCAGTAGCTCTGTCTTCAACCAGGGCAGATAAGGTGGCTGACGCACTGGTGACCATCTTTTCAAGGGTAGGATTTCCCAGGGAGATGCTTACCGATCAAGGGCCCCAATTCATGTCTCGCCTAATGGAGGCTCTCTGTGAGAAAATGCAGGTGACGCAGCTGGTATCGAGTCCGTATCACCCACAGACTAATGGTTTGTGTGAACGTTTCAACGGTACCCTCAAACAGATGCTCCGCATACTGGTTGAGACCCAAGGGCGCGACTGGGAGCGGTACCTCCCACACCTGCTGTTCGCTTACAGAGAAGTTCCGCAGGCTTCGACCGGGTTCTCCCCCTTCGAGCTCCTGTATGGCAGGCGAGTCCGGGGACCCCTTGGGTTGATAAGAGAATCCTGGGAAGATGAGCCAAACCCCACAGAAGTGTCCATCGTGGATTATGTCATGCGCTTCCGTGACAAGATGCAGACCTTGACGCAGTTGGTGCATGACAACATGACGCAGGCTCAGGCTGACCAGAAGCGCTGGTACGACCAGAACGCCCGGGAGCGGACCTACCAGGTGGGTCAAAAGGTGTGGGTGTTGGTCCCGGTACCAACGGATAAGCTTCAGGCAGCCTGGGAAGGCCCATACGTCGTCCACCAACAGCTCAACCCGGTCACCTACGTGGTCACGCTTGACCATGCTCGGGGTAGGCGCAAGGCCTTTCACGTCGGATGGGGAGGAAGATTCCCTCCTGGACATGCTGGCCCAGGCCAAGGCCAATGGGTCCATTGAGGACATGGAGATAAGTGGTTCGCTCCCCGTGTCCCAGCGGTTGCAGTTGATGGCCACCCTGGAACTCTTCCGGCCCGTGTTCACCAACCGTCCTGGGAGGACGGAGTTAGCGGTTCATGAGGTGGACACCGGGAATCATGCCCCATTACGGCGAACACCTTATCGGATCTCTGAAACGGTGCAACAAGTCATGCGCCAAGAGATCGATGAGATGTTAAGGCTGGGGGTGATTCGACGGTCAAAAGGTGCGTGGGCTTCACCTGTAGTCCTCGTTCCTAAAAAGGATCGGACCACCCGGTTCTGCGTGGACTACAGGGGGCTCAACGCCATCACAACCTCTGATGCCCACCCGATGCCGCGCATCGAGGATCTGCTCGAGCGGTTGACAAACGCCAACTACATATCCATCATGGATTTGAGTCGGGGATACTGGCAGATTCCCCTGAGCCCTGAGGCGCAGGAGAAATCCGCCTTTATCACCCCCTTTGGACTGTACGAGTCCACGGTCATGCCCTTCGGCATGAAGAATGCCCCTGCCACTTTCCAGCGGATGGTCAACCACCTGCTTCGGGGACTGGAGGAGTACGCCGTGGCGTACTTAGACGATATTGCCGTCTTCAGTTCCACCTGGGAGGAACACCTTCAGCACCTCCAGGAGGTGCTCAAGCGTCTTCACCAGGCAGGCCTGACCATCAAGCCGGGGAAGTGCCAGATAGGCATGCGCAAGGTCCACTACCTGGGGCACCGGGTAGGCGGGGGTTCCATGAGTCCGGAGCCAGGAAAAGTGGACGCAATCGTGTCCTGGCCCACCCCCAGGACCAAGAAACAGGTGAAGTCCTTCTTGGGCACTGCAGGGTACTATAGGCGGTTCGTACAGGACTATAGCGCCCTTGCCAAACCCTTGACTGACCTCACCAAGCAGAGGCTACCCCAAACAGTCAACTGGACAGATGACTGTGAGGCGGCTTTCCAAGCTTTGAAAGCAGCCCTGTGCAACTCTCCAGTGTTGAGAGCAGTCGACAGCAGTCGCCCGTTTCTGGTACAGACCGACGCCAGCGAGTTTGGCCTCGGTGCTGTGCTTAGCCAGGTCGACTCGGGGGACCAAGAGCACCCCGTGTTGTACCTGAGCCGGAAACTTTTGCCGAGGGAAGTGGCATACTCGACCATCGAGAAGGAGTGTCTGGCCATGGTGTGGGCACTGCAGCGTTTGCAGCCCTACCTGTATGGGCGCGCCTTCACGGTGGTAACCGACCACAACCCACTGAGCTGGTTGCACACCGTGTCGGGAACCAATGGAAGATTGCTCCGCTGGAGCCTTGCCCTTCAACAGTACGATTTTACTGTAAAACACAGGAAGGGCAGTGAAAACGGCAATGCCGATGGGTTGTCCCGCCGGGGCGAACCCGCTGAGGTGCGCATGGCCGATTACCGAGAGGTAATGCCTCCTTAGCGCCCTCTTAAGGGGGGAGGTGTGATGTACAATGTCTGTGAGGTATGGGGTTTTGTCTACAAAATATGTTTTCTGTTGTAACTTTCCAGAAAGATCCGGCACATATGACAATCCAGGCTGCTAGCTCTGCAGCTTCACCCCTCCTCCCTTCACACACACACAGAGCAGTGCCACCCCCCCTCCTCTACAGCCTGTGTTCGCACTAGTAATAGGAGACCCCCTGCTGTTACAACCATTTGTTTCCTCTCCACAGCTGAGAGAAAAAAGTGCGGGATGGTTCTTTGTTTGAAACAAAGAGGTTTGAATAAAACTATAAGAGCCTGCCCTGCGAAAACCATACCCAGCAGAAATATAAAAATCATATTTCTGCGATCCGAGCAGACCCAGCTTCGCTGTGGTGCCTGTTGCAAAACTCTCGGATGTCCAGAACCTGAGATATGATTTGCGCCCAAATGGACGGTCATATCGCATAGATGTTTGATGTTTTCTTGATGGGCTCATTACGCTGGGAAACATGATACCACTGATGAGTCCATACCAGCTTCTCCCATAAAGTTATAGCTAATCTAAGTTTTGTAGCCAAAACATAACTTGGATAAGAGAGGTGGGATCAACCCAGAATGCACCTCTCTGTGATGTCACATAGGAAAGTCTATAAGGCATTCCCTGGCAGAACCAGCTCAGAACAGCTCAAGTCGTCGTGCTAGAAGGATCCCAATGAGCGGAGAAGTACAGCTCCGCCTCCACCCACCTTAAAGCCGCATGGTCTGCCTAAGGAACAATATGGAACTGTGAGTGTAATCTCTTTGTTTTCTCCACTTTTATTTTATACCTGTACTGTACATATTTTATGTCTCAATTTTATAGCAACTTTTATCTGTAATCACTGTCCTCTTTCGGAAAATAAATGAAATTATTTAGATCTGTCTCCATGCTCTAAGAATCGAACTATACGCCTTTGATAGATAATCGCTACTAATTCAAAGGGTTTGCCACGGACCCTCTTAATTTAACACTGTGAATTAAGTAACCGTGACTGGTGGCAGCGCGTTGGGCACGGCTATTACGGCTTGCTGGCAGTACAGAAGGGTCTTATATTGCTGAATAAGGGTCTGCAGCCACAGCATTGATAATTCCCTTACTGCAGAAGCCTAATTGCCGGTTCACAACAGGCAGCCCGTCCGGCGACTAATTATCCTAGGTGCAGTTCCCTGACTGACCTGAGGGTAAGGGGGGCGCCGGAGAGCTGCGAGTTCCAAAGTGGAACTGAGAAAGTGGGATATACATAAATCCCCGCAGTACTTGGAAGATTGATAGCAGTGGTGGGGCATCCAAATTAAACTCCCCCTGCGGCAAATTGTAGAGCGAGATTAGCTTGCTGGATATTTTTGGTCACATGGTGCCAGTGTTGGGATAACTAAGATAAGCCCCACTGCGCCTGTGATAGCCGTGTGCCGGCATTGTGTCACGCCCCTCCGTCCGCTGATACACCCGTGTCAGTGGTGGGACTGTGACATAGTGGTGACACAGGGTCCGCTGTCCGTCGCGTTTTGGTGGCAGCGGGACCCCCGTTAGTGTCGCCCGTAAGTAGACGAACGGCGGTGGGCTGTTCGTCACACTGCATGTGTCTGCGTCTGTCTGCATGTGTCTGCGTCTGTCTGCATGTGTCTGCATCTGTCTGCATGTGTCTGCGTCTGTCTGCATGTGTCTGCATGTGTCTGCATGTGTCTGCATGTGTCTGCGTCTGTCTGCATGTGTCTGCGTCTGTCTGCGGGGGTCTGCGGTCTGTCTGCGGGGGTCTGCGGTCTGTCTGCGGGGGTCTGCGAGTGTCTGCGTCTGTCTGCATCTGTCTGCGGGTGTCTGCCTCTGTCTGCATGTGTCTGCGGGTGTCTGCCTCTGTCTGCATGTGTCTGCGGGTGTCTGCGTCTGTCTGCATGTGTCTGCGTCTGTCTGCATGTGTCTGCGTCTGTCTGCGGGTGTCTGCGGTCTGTCTGCGGGTGTCTGCGGTCTGTCTGCGGGTGTCTGCGGTCTGTCTGCGGGTGTCTGCGGTCTGTCTGCGGGTGTCTGCGGTCTGTCTGCGGGTGTCTGCGGTCTGTCTGCGGGTGTCTGCGTCTGAGAGAAGCAAGTGAATGCTGAAGTCCAAAGCTATCATAAACAATACAAATTTTATTAGCAATTAGTAGGCACATATAGAGAGACAGGACAATCATAACAGCACAGTAAATAGTGAGTAAATAGCCCGAAAAAAAAGACCTGACAAACCAGCTAACAATTTATGAATGTAAAAACACTCAGGCCCATGGACAAGGGAATCTGATAAGTGCAGGTGGAAAAAGCAAGGAAATATACTAAAGATGATCAGTCCTGCAATGTATTGTATTGCACTAGGCCCTAACAGAGCAGTATAGATGGTGTCGCGGCGGTTAACGTGGCCCCCTGATGGTACAAAATACAATGTAATACACTATAGTCTGTGAGTAGAAATGTATCAGCTGGGGCAACAGACATCACCACAGGACCAACGCTGTCACAGTAACACGTGCAAAGTTATCAAAGCAAAGAAACCACTTGCTACACACATATTATGTATATTGCACAAGGCCCTATAAGAGGTGGAAAAGAATAACTTCATGTCAACATACCCATCATGTCCTGGTGTGAGTGAGGCGCTGGTTTGTGTACCCCGTCTGTCTGCGGGTGTCTTAGTGCGGGTGCCTGCATATACCCATGCAACAAACAGCCAATAGTGGCTGTACTTAAGCGTTGTCTGATGGGACTACTACTCCCATCTGGCTATGTCTGCTGTCCCATATTACAGAGACCCACATGAGCCAATGATGGTAGAATAGTCTCATCATCTGGCGCCTGAGTTCAATTGTAAAAAATATCAAAACACTGACATAATTACATATTCACATACAATATACATACTCACCTAACACCTAATCCCCGACGCCCGCGTCTTCTGCAAGCAAATATGTTAAACCAACATATACTCCCTGTCCGCCATAGTCTATTTAAAACTGAGTGTCCACGTCGATGTGACCTGGTCGCCGGCGATACACTGACAGGAGGTAATCGCTCCCGCATTGTATCATTGAGTCGCCGTGAGAGTTCAGAGTACACCAGCTGAACAGCTCTGGTGCTCTCACTTACAGCACCACTGCGTGAAAAAGATCTCACACAGCGGTAGTACCGTGAGAGCACCAGAGCGGATGAACTCTCATGGCAGTGCAGTGATACACTGATGGAGCAATTACCTCCTGTCAGTGTATCGCCGGCGGCCAGGTAACATCGACGTGGGATACTCCGTATTAAATGGACTATGGTGGACAGGGAGTATATGTTGGGTTTTTTTTTTATTGCTTGCAGGAGACGAGGGTATCGGGGATTAGGCGTTCAGTATGTATAGTCAATTTAGATTCAATAAAGGAGTTTGTGTGATTATTTCAAATAAAGGACTTTATTATGGCTGTGTTTATTTATCATAAAACTATAGGATTAGTAATGGATAGGTGTCTTATAGACGCCTCTCCACTACTAACCTGTGGGCTTGATGTCACCTGACAATACAAAGGTGACATCAACCCCACAAAGATGAACACCACTTGCCACCTCTACAAGGCAAGTGAGAAGAGCGTGTCTGTGGGTGTCTGCATCTGTCTGCGGGGGTCTGCATCTGTCTGCGGGGGTCTGCGTCTGTCTGCGGGGGTCTGCATGTGTCTGCGTCTGTCTGCGGGTGTCTGCGTCTGTCTGCGTCTGTCTGCGGGAGTCTGCGGGTGTCTGCGGGAGTCTGCGGGTGTCTGCGGGAGTCTGCGGGTGTCTTCGGGAGTCTGCGGGTGTCTGCGGGTGTCTGCATCTGTCTGCGGGTGTCTGCCTCTGTCTGCCTCTGTCTGCGGGTGTTTGCATCTGTCTACATCTGTCTGCGAGTGTCTGCGTCTGTCTGCGGGTGTCTGCATGTCTGCGGGTGTCTGCATCTGTTTGCATCTGTCTGCGGTCTGTCTGTGGTCTGTCTGCGGGTGTCTGCGGGGGTCTGCGGTCTGTCTGCGGGGGTCTGCGGTCTGTCTGCGGGGGTCTGCGGTCTGTCTGCGGGGGTCTGCGGTCTGTCTGCGGGGGTCTGCGGTCTGTCTGCGGGGGTGTGCGGTCTGTCTGCGGGGGTCTGCGGTCTGTCTGCGGGGGTCTGCGGTCTGTCTGCGAGGGTCTGCGGTCTGTCTGCGGGGGTCTGCGGTCTGTCTGCGGGGGTCTGCGGTCTGTCTGCGGGGGTCTGCGGTCTGTCTGCGGGGGTCTGCGGTCTGTCTGCGGGGGTCTGCGTTCTGTCTGCATGTGTCTGCGTCTGTCTGCGTCTGTCTGCGGGTGTCTGCATATATCTGCGGGTGTCTGCATCTGTTTGCATCTGTCTGCGGTCTGTCTGCAGGTGTCTGCGGGTGTCTGCAGGTGTCTGCGGGGGTCTGCCGTCTGTCTGCGGGGGTCTGCTGTCTGTCTGCGGGGGTCTGCGGTCTGTCTGCGGGGGTCTGCGGTCTGTCTGCGGGGGTCTGCGGTCTGTCTGCGGGGGTCTGCATCTGTCTGCATCTGTCTGTGGGTGTCTGCCTCTGTCTGCATGTGTCTGCGGGTGTCTGCGTCTGTCTGCATGTGTCTGCGTCTGTCTGCATGTGTCTGCGTCTGTCTGCATGTGTCTGCGGTCTGTCTGCGGGTGTCTGCGTCTGAGAGAAGCAAGTGAATGCTGAAGTCCAAAGCTATCATAAACAATACAAATTTTATTAGCAATTAGTAGGCACATATAGAGAGACAGGACAATCATAACAGCACAGTAAATAGTGAGTAAATAGCCCGAAAAAAAAGACCTGACAAACCAGCTAACAATTTATGAATGTAAAAACACTCAGGCCCATGGACAAGGGAATCTGATAAGTGCAGGTGGAAAAAGCAAGGAAATATACTAAAGATGATCAGTCCTGCAATGTATTGTATTGCACTAGGCCCTAACAGAGCAGTATAGATGGTGTCGCGGCGGTTAACGTGGCCCCCTGATGGTACAAAATACAATGTAATACACTATAGTCTGTGAGTAGAAATGTATCAGCTGGGGCAACAGACATCACCACAGGACCAACGCTGTCACAGTAACACGTGCAAAGTTATCAAAGCAAAGAAACCACTTGCTACACACATATTATGTATATTGCACAAGGCCCTATAAGAGGTGGAAAAGAATAACTTCATGTCAACATACCCATCATGTCCTGGTGTGAGTGAGGCGCTGGTTTGTGTACCCAGTCTGTCTGCGGGTGTCTTAGTGCGGGTGCCTGCATATACCCATGCAACAAACAGCCAATAGTGGCTGTACTTAAGCGTTGTCTGATGGGACTACTACTCCCATCTGGCTATGTCTGCTGTCACATATTACAGAGACCCACATGAGCCAATGATGGTAGAATAGTGTCATCAACTGGCGCCTGAGTTCAATTGTAAAAAATATCAAAACACTGACATAATTACATATTCACATACAATATACATACTCACCTAACACCTAATCCCCGACGCCCGCGTCTTCTGCAAGCAATCAAATATGTTAAACCAACATATACTCCCTGTCCGCCATAGTCTATTTAAAACTGAGTGTCCACGTCGATGTGACCTGGTCGCCGGCGATACACTGACAGGAGGTAATCGCTCCCGCAGTGTATCATTGAGTCGCCGTGAGAGTTCAGAGTACACCAGCTGAACAGCTCTGGTGCTCTCACTTACAGCACCACTGCGTGAAAAAGATCTCACACAGCGGTAGTACCGTGAGAGCACCAGAGCGGATGAACTCTCATGGCAGTGCAGTGATACACTGATGGAGCAATTACCTCCTGTCAGTGTATCGCCGGCGGCCAGGTAACATCGACGTGGGATACTCCGTATTAAATGGACTATGGCGGACAGGGAGTATATGTTGGTTTATTTTTTTATTGCTTGCAGGAGACGAGGGCGTCGGGGATTAGGCGTTCAGTATGTATAGTCAATTTAGATTCAATAAAGGAGTTTGTGTGATTATTTCAAATAAAGGACTTTATTACCGCAGACTCCCGCCGACAGACCGCAGACACCCTCCGACAGACCGCAGAAACCCGCCGACAGACCGCAGACCCCCGCCGACAGACCGCAGACCCCCGCCGACAGACCGCAGACCCCCGCCGACAGACCGCAGACCCCCGCCGACAGACCGCAGACAGACCGCAGACCCCCGCAGACTGACCGCAGACACCCGCAGACACACCGCAGACACCCGCAGACACATGCAGACAGACGCAGACAGACGCAGACACATGCAGACAGACGCAGACACATGCAGACAGACGCAGACACATGCAGACAGACGCAGACACATGCAGACAGACGCAGACACATGCAGACAGACGCAGACACCCGCAGACAGACGCAGACACCCGCAGACAGACGCAGACACATGCAGACACATGCAGACAGATGCAGACACCCGCAGACAGACGCAGACACATGCAGACAGACGCAGACAAATGCAGACAGACGCAGACACAGACAGACGCAGACACATGCAGACAGACGCAGACACATGCAGACAGACGCAGACAGACGCAGACACATGCAGACAGATGCAGACACCCGCAGACACATGCAGACAGACGCAGACACATGCAGACAGACGCAGACAGACGCAGACACATGCAGACACCCGCAGACAGATGCAGACACCCGCAGACAGACGCAGACACATGCAGACAGACGCAAACAGACGCAAACAGACGCAGACAGACGCAGACACATGCAGACAGACGCAGACCCCCGCAGACAGACGCAGACACCTGCAGACAGACCGCAGACAGATGCAAACAGATGCAGACACCCGCAGACAGACGCAGACGCAGACAGACGCAGACACATGCAGACAGACGCAGACCTTCGCAGACAGACGCAGACCCCCGCAGACAGACGCAGACACCTGCAGACAGACCGCAGACAGATGCAAACAGATGCAGACACCCGCAGACATATGCAGACAGACGCAGACAGACGCAGACAGATGCAGACAGATGCAGACAGACGCAGACACATGCAGACAGACGCAAACAGATGCAGACACCTGCAGACAGACGCAGACACCTGCAGACAGACGCAGACACCTGCAGACAGACGCAGACACATGCAGACAGACGCAGACACATGCAGACAGACGCAGACCTTCGCAGACAGACGCAGACCTTCGCAGACAGACGCAGACCCCCGCAGACAGACGCAGACCCCCGCAGACAGACGCAGACCCCCGCAGACAGACGCAGACCCCCGCAGACAATCTCTCCACTACTAACCTGTGGGCTTGATGTCACCTGACAATACAAAGGTGACATCAACCCCACAAATATGAACACCACTTGCCACCTCTACAAGGCAAGTGAGAAGAGCGTCTGTCTGTGGGTGTCTGCGTCTGTCTGCGGGTGTCTGCGTCTGTCTGCGGGGGTCTGCGTCTGTCTGCGGGGGTCTGCGTCTGTCTGCGTCTGTCTGCATGTGTCTGCGTCTGTCTGCGGGTGTCTGCGTCTGTCTGCGTCTGTCTGCGTCTGTCTGCGGGTGTCTGCGGGTGTCTGCGTCTGTCTGCGGGTGTCTGCGTCTGTCTGCGGGTGTCTGCGTCTGTCTGCGGGTGTCTGCGTCTGTCTGCGGGTGTCTGCGTCTGTCTGCGTCTGTCTGCGTCTGTCTGCGGGTGTCTGCGTCTGTCTGCGGGTGTCTGCGTCTGTCTGCGGGTGTCTGCGTCTGTCTGCGGGTGTCTGCGTCTGTCTGCGGGTGTCTGCGTCTGTCTGCGGGTGTCTGCGTCTGTCTGCGGGTGTCTGCGTCTGTCTGCGGGTGTCTGCGTCTGTCTGCGGGTGTCTGCGTCTGTCTGCGTCTGTCTGCGTCTGTCTGCGGGTGTCTGCGGGTGTCTGCGTCTGTCTGCGGGTGTCTGCGTCTGTCTGCGGGTGTCTGCGTCTGTCTGCGGGTGTCTGCGTCTGTCTGCGGGTGTCTGCGGGTGTCTGCGTCTGTCTGCGGGTGTCTGCGGGTGTCTGCGTCTGTCTGCGGGTGTCTGCGTCTGTCTGCGGGTGTCTGCGTCTGTCTGCGGGTGTCTGCGTCTGTCTGCGGGTGTCTGCGTCTGTCTGCGGGTGTCTGCGTCTGTCTGCGGGTGTCTGCGGGTGTCTGCGTCTGTCTGCGGGTGTCTGCGTCTGTCTGCGGGTGTCTGCGTCTGTCTGCGGGTGTCTGCGTCTGTCTGCGTCTGTCTGCGGGTGTCTGCGGGAGACTGCGGGTGTCTGCGGGAGACTGCGGGTGTCTGCGGGTGTCTGCGTCTGTCTGCGGGTGTTTGCATCTGTCTACATCTGTCTGCGAGTGTCTGCGTCTGTCTGCGGGTGTCTGCATGTCTGCGGGTGTCTGCATCTGTTTGCATCTGTCTGCAGTCTGTCTGCGGGTGTCTGCAGTCTGTCTGCGGGGGTCTGCGGTCTGTCTGCGGGGGTCTGCGGTCTGTCTGCGGGGGTCTGCGGTCTGTCTGCGGGGGTCTGCGGTCTGCCTGCATGTGTCTGCGTCTGTCTGCGTGTGTCTGCATCTGTCTGCGTCTGTCTGCGTCTGTCTGCGGGTGTCTGCATATGTCTGCGGGTGTCTGCATCTGTTTGCATCTGTCTGCGGTCTGTCTGCAGGTGTCTGCGGGTGTCTGCGGGTGTCTGCAGGGGTCTGCGGTCTGTCTGCGGGGGTCTGCGGTCTGTCTGCGGGGGTCTGCGAGTGTCTGCATTTGTCTGCGTCTGTCTGCATCTGTCTGCGGGTGTCTGCCTCTGTCTGCATGTGTCTGCGGGTGTCTGCGTCTGTCTGCGTCTGTCTGCATGTGTCTGCGTCTGTCTGCATGTGTCTGCGTCTGTCTGCATGTGTCTGCGTCTGTCTGCATGTGTCTGCGTCTGTCTGCGGGTGTCTGCGGTCTGTCTGCGGGTGTCTGCGTCTGAGAGAAGCAAGTGAATGCTGAAGTCCAAAGCTATCATAAACAATACAAATTTTATTAGCAATTAGTAGGCACATATAGAGAGACAGGACAATCATAACAGCACAGTAAATAGTGAGTAAATAGCCCGAAAAAAAAGACCTGACAAACCAGCTAACAATTTATGAATGTAAAAACACTCAGGCCCATGGACAAGGGAATCTGATAAGTGCAGGTGGAAAAAGCAAGGAAATATACTAAAGATGATCAGTCCTGCAATGTATTGTATTGCACTAGGCCCTAACAGAGCAGTATAGATGGTGTCGCGGCGGTTAACGTGGCCCCCTGATGGTACAAAATACAATGTAATACACTATAGTCTGTGAGTAGAAATGTATCAGCTGGGGCAACAGACATCACCACAGGACCAACGCTGTCACAGTAACACGTGCAAAGTTATCAAAGCAAAGAAACCACTTGCTACACACATATTATGTATATTGCACAAGGCCCTATAAGAGGTGGAAAAGAATAACTTCATGTCAACATACCCATCATGTCCTGTGTGAGTGAGGCGCTGGTTTGTGTACCCCGTCTGTCTGCGGATGTCTTAGTGCGGGTGCCTGCGTATACCCATGCAACAAACAGCCAATAGTGGCTGTACTTAAGCGTTGTCTGATGGGACTACTACTCCCATCTGGCTATGTCTGCTGTCACATATTACAGAGACCCACATGAGCCAATGATGGTAGAATAGTGTCATCAACTGGCGCCTGAGTTCAATTGTAAAAAATATAAAAACACTGACATAATTACATATTCACATACAATATACATACTCACCTAACACCTAATCCCCGACGCCCGCGTCTTCTGCAAGCAATCAAATATGTTAAACCAACATATACTCCCTGTCCGCCATAGTCTATTTAAAACTGAGTGTCCACGTCGATGTGACCTGGTCACCGGCGATACACTGACAGGAGGTAATCGCTCCCGCAGTGTATCATTGAGTCACCGTGAGAGTTCAGAGTACACCAGCTGAACAGCTCTGGTGCTCTCACTTACAGCACCACTGCGTGAAAAAGATCTCACACAGCGGTAGTACCGTGAGAGCACCAGAGCGGATGAACTCTCATGGCAGTGCAGTGATACACTGATGGAGCAATTACCTCCTGTCAGTGTATCGCCGGCGGCCAGGTAACATCGACGTGGGATACTCCGTATTAAATGGACTATGGCGGACAGGGAGTATATGTTGGTTTATTTTTTTATTGCTTGCAGGAGACGAGGGCGTCGGGGATTAGGCGTTCAGTATGTATAGTCAATTTAGATTCAATAAAGGAGTTTGTGTGATTATTTCAAATAAAGGACTTTATTATGGCTGTGTTTATCATATAACTATAGGATTAGTAATGGATAGGTGTCTTAGGCTGGTTTCACATTTGCGTTTTTTAGCGCTGGAAAAAAACGCACACCTGCGCATGCGTTTTTTCCCCTATATTTAACATGGGTGCGCATACCTGCGCACTGGTCAGCGCATGTATGCGATTTTCATGCGCTGCGTTTTTTTGGGGTGTGCATTGGGATTTTCCAGACGCAGCATGTTGCATTTTTTGGCCCTGCAAAAAAGCACATGCGCACATATGCGCACGTTTTGCGCTAAAAATGGCCATTATAGCCTATGGATGCGCATATGTGCGCACTGGCATGCTCATGTAAGCGTTTTTTTGCATATGCGTTTTTTTTTTTAAACCATGGAATTTAGGGGTTTGGGTTAGAGTTAGGGTTAGTTAAGGGGGTTTAGGGTTAGGGTTATGGTCAGGGTCAGGGTTAGGGTCAGGGTTAGGGTTAAGTATGGTTTTGTTAAGGATTAGGGTCATGGTTAGGGTCAGGATTAGGGTTAAGTATGGTTATGTTAAGGGTTAGGGTCAGGGTTAGGGTTAGGATTAGGGTTAAGTATGGTTTTGTTAAGGATTAGGGTCAGGGTTAGGGTCAGGATTAGGGTAAAGTATGGTTTTGTTAAGGGTTAGGGTCAGGGTTAGGGTTAGGGTCAGGATTAGGGTCAGGGTTAAGTATGGTTTTGTTAAGGGTTAGGGTCAGGGTTAGGGTCAGGGTTAGGGTCAGGGTTAGGGTCAGGGTTAGTTAGGGTTTAGGGTTTGGGTTAGGGTTAGGTATGATTTGGTTAAGGGTTAGGGTCAGGGTTAGGGTTAGTAAAGTCATGGTTTGGGTACTGTGAGGGGCCACCTAAAAATGTTGGAAAAAAACGCAAACGCGGTAAAAACGCGCTAAAAACGCATACAAACGCATAAAAACGCTGCGTTTTTTTCATGCATGCTCATAAAAATGCTTGAAAAAAACGCAGCAGTTGTATGCTTATGTATGCGTTTTTTCAATGCGTTTTTTTGCGGGAAAAACGCGCTGCAAAAAAAGTAAGTGTGAAACTAGCCTTATAGACGCCTCTCCACTACTAACCTGTGGGCTTGATGTCACCTGACAATACAAAGGTGACATCAACCCCACAAATATGAACACCACTTGCCACCTATACAAGGCAAGTGAGAAGAGCATCTGTCTGTGGGTGTCTGCGTCTGTCTGCATGTGTCTGCGTCTGTCTGCATGTGTCTGCGTCTGTCTGCATGTGTCTGCGTCTGTCTGCATGTGTCTGCGTCTGTCTGCATGTGTCTGCGTCTGTCTGCATGTGTCTGCGTCTGTCTGCGTGTGTCTGCGTCTGTCTGCGTGTGTCTGCGTCTGTCTGCGGGTGTCTGCGTCTGTCTTCATGTGTCTGCGTCTGTCTGCAGGGGTGTCTGCGTCTGTCTGCATGTGTCTGCGTCTGTCTGCATGTGTCTGCGTCTGTCTGCATGTGTCTGCGTCTGTCTGCATGTGTCTGCGTCTGTCTGCATGTGTCTGCGTCTGTCTGCATGTGTCTGCGTCTGTCTGCATGTGTCTGCGTCTGTCTGCATGTGTCTGCGTCTGTCTGCATGTGTCTGCATGTGTCTGCATGTGTCTGCGTCTGTCTGCATGTGTCTGCATGTGTCTGCGTCTGTCTGCATGTGTCTGCGTCTGTCGGCGGGTGTCTGCGGTCTGTCGGCGGGTGTCTGCGGTCTGTCGGCGGGTGTCTGCGGTCTGTCGGCGGGTGTCTGCGGTCTGTCGGCGGGTGTCTGCGGTCTGTCGGCGGGTGTCTGCGGTCTGTCGGCGGGTGTCTGCGGTCTGTCGGCGGGTGTCTGCGGTCTGTCGGCGGGTGTCTGCGGTCTGTCTGCCGGGGTCTGCGGTCTGTCGGCGGGGGTCTGCGGTCTGTCGGCGGGGGTCTGCGGTCTGTCTGCCGGGGCCTGCGGTCTGTCTGCGGTCTGTCTGCCGGGGTCTGCGGTCTGTCGGCGGGGGTCTGCGGTCTGTCGGCGGGGGTCTGCGGTCTGTCGGCGGGGGTCTGCGGTCTGTCGGCGGGGGTCTGCGGTCTGTCGGCGGGGGTCTGCGGTCTGTCGGCGGGTGTCTGCGGTCTGTCGGCGGGTGTCTGCGGTCTGTCGGCGGGTGTCTGCGGTCTGTCTGCGGTCTGTCTGCGGGGGTCTGCGGTCTGTCGGCGGGTGTCTGCGGTCTGTCGGCGGGTGTCTGCGGTCTGTCGGCGGGTGTCTGCGGTCTGTCTGCGGTCTGTCTGCCGGGGTCTGCGGTCTGTCTGCGGTCTGTCTGCCGGGGTCTGCGGTCTGTCGGCGGGTGTCTGCGGTCTGTCGGCGGGTGTCTGCGGTCTGTCGGCGGGTGTCTGCGGTCTGTCGGCGGGTGTCTGCGGTCTGTCGGCGGGTGTCAGCGGTCTGTCGGCGGGTGTCCGCGGTCTGTCGGCGGGTGTCCGCGGTCTGTCGGCGGGTGTCCGCGGTCTGTCGGCGGGTGTCTGCGGTCTGTCGGCGGGAGTCTGCGGTCTGTGGTCTGTCTGCGGGTGTCTGCGTCTGAGAGAAGCAAGTGAATGCTGGAGTCCAAAGCTATCATAAACAATACAAATTTTATTAGCAATTAGTAGGCACATATAGAGAGACAGGACAATCATAACAGCACAGTAAATAGTGAGTAAATAGCCCGAAAAAAAAGACCTGACAAACCAGCTAACAATTTATGAATGTAAAAACACTCAGGCCCATGGACAAGGGAATCTGATAAGTGCAGATGGAAAAAGCAAGGACATATGCTAAGGATGATCAGTCCTGCAATGTATTGTATTGCACTAGGCCCTAAAAGAGCAGTATAGATGGTGTTGCGGCGGTTAACGTGGCCCCCTGATGGTACAAAATACAATGTAATAGACTATAGTCTGTGAGTAGAAATGTATCAGCTGGGGCAACAGACATCACCACAGGACCAACGCTGTCACAGTAACACGTGCAAAGTTATCAAAGCAAAGAAACCACTTGTTCCACACATATTATGTATATTGCACAAGGCCCTATAAGAGGTGGAAAAGAATAACTTCATGTGAACATACCCATCATGTCCTGGTGTGAGTGAGGCGCTGGTTTGTGTACCCCGTCTGTCTGCGGGTGTCTGTCTGCGGGTGTCTTAGTGCGGGTGCCTGCGTATACCCATGCGACAAACAGCCAATAGTGACTGTACTTAAGCGTTGTCTGATGGGACTACTACTCCCATCTGGCTATGTCTGCTGTCACATATTACAGAGACCCACATGAGCCAATGATGGTAGAATAGTCTCATCATCTGGCGCCTGAGTTCAATTGTAAAAAATATCAAAACACTGACATAATTACATATTCACATACAATATACATACTCACCTAACACCTAATCCCCGACGCCCGCATCTTCTGCAAGCAATCAAATATGTTAAACCAACATATACTCCCTGTGCGCCATAGTCTATTTAAAACTGAGTGTCCACGTCGATGTGACCTGGTCGCCGGCGATACACTGACAGGAGGTAAACGCTCCCGCAGTGTATCATTGAGTCGCCGTGAGAGTTCAGAGTACACCAGCTGAACAGCTCTGGTGCTCTCACTTACAGCACCACTGCGTGAAAAAGATCTCACACAGCGGTAGTACCGTGAGAGCACCAGAGCGGATGAACTCTCATGGCAGTGCAGTGATACACTGATGGAGCAATTACCTCCTGTCAGTGTATCGCCGGTGGCCAGGTAACATCGACGTGGGATACTCCGTATTAAATGGACTATGGCGGACAGGGAGTATATGTTGGTTTATTTTTTTTTATTGCTTGCAGGAGACGAGGGCGTCGGGGATTAGGCGTTCAGTATGTATAGTCAATTTAGATTCAATAAAGGAGTTTGTGTGATTATTTCAAATAAAGGACTTTATTATGGCTGTGTTTATTTATCATATAGACGCCTCTCCACTACTAACCTGTGGGCTTGATGTCACCTGACAATACAAAGGTGACATCAACCCCACAAATATGAACACCACTTGCCACCTCTACAAGGCAAGTGAGAAGAGCGTCTGTCTGTGGGTGTCTGCGGGTGTCTGCGTCTGTCTGCGGGGGTCTGCGTCTGTCTGCATGTGTCTGCGTCTGTCTGCATGTGTCTGCGGGTGTCTGCGTCTGTCTGCATGTGTCTGCGGGTGTCTGCGTCTGTCTGCGGGTGTCTGCGTCTGTCTGCATGTGTCTGCGTCTGTCTGCATGTGTCTGCGGGTGTCTGCATCTGTCTGCGTCTGTCTACGGGTGTCTGCGGGTGTCTGCGTCTGTCTGCGGGTGTCTGCGTCTGTCTGCGTCTGTCTGCAGGGGTCTGCGGACTGTCTGCGGGGGTCTGCGGTTTGTCTGAGGGGGTCTGCGGTCTGTCTGAGGGGGTCTGCGGTCTGTCTGAGGGGGTCTGCGGTCTGTCTGCGGGGGTCTGCGGGCTGTCTGTGGGGGTCTGCGGGCTGTCTGCGGGGGTCTGCGGTCTGTCTGCGGGGGGCTGCGGTCTGTCTGGGGGGGGCTGCGGTCTGTTGGCGGGTGTCTGCGGTCTGTCGGCGGGTGTCTGAGGTCTGTCGGCGGGTGTCTGAGGTCTGTCGGCGGGTGTCTGAGGTCTGTCGGCGGGGGTCTGCGGGCTGTCTGCGGGTGTCTGCGTCTGAGAGAAGCAAGTGAATGCTGGAGTCCAAAGCTATCATAAACAATACAAATTTTATTAGCAATTAGTAGGCACATATAGAGAGACAGGACAATCATAACAGCACAGTAAATAGTGAGTAAATAGCCTGAAAAAAAGACCTGACAAACCAGCTAACAATTTATGAATGTAAAAACACTCAGTGCGTCTGTCTGCGGGGGTCTGTGTCTGTCTGCGGGTGTCTGCGTCTGTCTGCGTGTGTGTGCATGTGTCTGCGTCTGTCTGCATGTGTCTGCGTCTGTCTGCGTGTGTCTGCGGGTGTCTGCGGGTGTCTGCGGTCTGTCTGCGGGGGTCTGCGGTCTGTCTGCATGTGTCTGCATGTGTCTGCGTCTGTCTGCGGGTGTCTGCATGTGTCTGCGGGTGTCTGCATCTGTTTGCATCTGTCTGCGGTCTGTCTGCGGGTGTCTGCAGGGATCTGCGGGGGTCTGCGGTCTGTCTGCGGGGGTCTGCGGTCTGTCTGCGGGGGTCTGCGGTCTGTCTGCGGGGGTCTGCGGTCTGTCTGCGGGGGTCTGCGGTCTGTCTGCGGGGGTCTGCGGTCTGTCTGCGGGGGTCTGCGGTCTGTCTGCGGGGGTCTGCGGTCTGTCTGCGGGGGTCTGCATCTGTCTGCATCTGTCTGCGGGTGTCTGCCTCTGCATGTGTCTGCGGGTGTCTGCGGGTGTCTGTGTCTGTCTGCGTCTGTATGTGTCTGCATGTGTCTGCATGTGTCTGCATGTGTCTGCATGTGTCTGCGTCTGTCTGCATGTGTCTGCGTCTGTCTGCATGTGTCTGCGTCTGTCTGCATGTGTCTGCGTCTGTCTGCATGTGTCTGCGTCTGTCTGCGTCTGTCTGCATGTGTCTGCGTCTGTCTGCATGTGTCTGCATGTGTCTGCGTCTGTCTGCATGTGTCTGCGTCTGTCTGCATGTGTCTGCGTCTGTCTGCGTCTGTCTGCATGTGTCTGCGTCTGTCTGCATGTGTCTGCATGTGTCTGCGTCTGTCTGCATGTGTCTGCGTCTGTCTGCATGTGTCTGCGTCTGTCTGCGTCTGTCTGCATGTGTCTGCGTCTGTCTGCATGTGTCTGCATGTGTCTGCGTCTGTCTGCATGTGTCTGCGTCTGTCTGCATGTGTCTGCGTCTGTCTGCGTCTGTCTGCATGTGTCTGCGTCTGTCTGCATGTGTCTGCGTCTGTCTGCGTCTGTCTGCATGTGTCTGCGTCTGTCTGCATGTGTCTGCGTCTGTCTGCATGTGTCTGCGTCTGTCTGCATGTGTCTGCGTCTGTCTGCATGTGTCTGCGTCTGTCTGCATGTGTCTGCATGTGTCTGCGTCTGTCTGCATGTGTCTGCGTCTGTCTGCATGTGTCTGCGTCTGTCTGCATGTGTCTGCGTCTGTCTGCATGTGTCTGCGTCTGTCTGCATGTGTCTGCGTCTGTCTGCGTCTGTCTGCATGTGTCTGCGTCTGTCTGCATGTGTCTGCATGTGTCTGCGTCTGTCTGCATGTGTCTGCGTCTGTCTGCATGTGTCTGCGTCTGTCTGCGTCTGTCTGCATGTGTCTGCGTCTGTCTGCATGTGTCTGCATGTGTCTGCGTCTGTCTGCATGTGTCTGCGTCTGTCTGCATGTGTCTGCGTCTGTCTGCGTCTGTCTGCATGTGTCTGCGTCTGTCTGCATGTGTCTGCATGTGTCTGCGTCTGTCTGCATGTGTCTGCGTCTGTCTGCATGTGTCTGCGTCTGTCTGCGTCTGTCTGCATGTGTCTGCGTCTGTCTGCATGTGTCTGCGTCTGTCTGCGTCTGTCTGCATGTGTCTGCGTCTGTCTGCATGTGTCTGCGTCTGTCTGCATGTGTCTGCATCTGTCTGCATGTGTCTGCGTCTGTCTGCATGTGTCTGCATGTGTCTGCATGTGTCTGCATGTGTCTGCGTCTGTCTGCATGTGTCTGCGTCTGTCTGCGGGGGTCTGCGGTCTGTCTGCGGGGGTCTGCGGTCTGTCTGCGGGGGTCTGCGAGTGTCTGCGTCTGTCTGCATCTGTCTGCGGGTGTCTGCCTCTGTCTGCATGTGTCTGCGGGTGTCTGCCTCTGTCTGCATGTGTCTGCGGGTGTCTGCGTCTGTCTGCATGTGTCTGCGTCTGTCTGCATGTGTCTGCGTCTGTCTGCGGGTGTCTGCGGTCTGTCTGCGGGTGTCTGCGGTCTGTCTGCGGGTGTCTGCGGTCTGTCTGCGGGTGTCTGCGGTCTGTCTGCGGGTGTCTGCGGTCTGTCTGCGGGTGTCTGCGGTCTGTCTGCGGGTGTCTGCGTCTGAGAGAAGCAAGTGAATGCTGAAGTCCAAAGCTATCATAAACAATACAAATTTTATTAGCAATTAGTAGGCACATATAGAGAGACAGGACAATCATAACAGCACAGTAAATAGTGAGTAAATAGCCCGAAAAAAAAGACCTGACAAACCAGCTAACAATTTATGAATGTAAAAACACTCAGGCCCATGGACAAGGGAATCTGATAAGTGCAGGTGGAAAAAGCAAGGAAATATACTAAAGATGATCAGTCCTGCAATGTATTGTATTGCACTAGGCCCTAACAGAGCAGTATAGATGGTGTCGCGGCGGTTAACGTGGCCCCCTGATGGTACAAAATACAATGTAATACACTATAGTCTGTGAGTAGAAATGTATCAGCTGGGGCAACAGACATCACCACAGGACCAACGCTGTCACAGTAACACGTGCAAAGTTATCAAAGCAAAGAAACCACTTGCTACACACATATTATGTATATTGCACAAGGCCCTATAAGAGGTGGAAAAGAATAACTTCATGTCAACATACCCATCATGTCCTGGTGTGAGTGAGGCGCTGGTTTGTGTACCCCGTCTGTCTGCGGGTGTCTTAGTGCGGGTGCCTGCATATACCCATGCAACAAACAGCCAATAGTGGCTGTACTTAAGCGTTGTCTGATGGGACTACTACTCCCATCTGGCTATGTCTGCTGTCCCATATTACAGAGACCCACATGAGCCAATGATGGTAGAATAGTCTCATCATCTGGCGCCTGAGTTCAATTGTAAAAAATATCAAAACACTGACATAATTACATATTCACATACAATATACATACTCACCTAACACCTAATCCCCGACGCCCGCGTCTTCTGCAAGCAAATATGTTAAACCAACATATACTCCCTGTCCGCCATAGTCTATTTAAAACTGAGTGTCCACGTCGATGTGACCTGGTCGCCGGCGATACACTGACAGGAGGTAATCGCTCCCGCATTGTATCATTGAGTCGCCGTGAGAGTTCAGAGTACACCAGCTGAACAGCTCTGGTGCTCTCACTTACAGCACCACTGCGTGAAAAAGATCTCACACAGCGGTAGTACCGTGAGAGCACCAGAGCGGATGAACTCTCATGGCAGTGCAGTGATACACTGATGGAGCAATTACCTCCTGTCAGTGTATCGCCGGCGGCCAGGTAACATCGACGTGGGATACTCCGTATTAAATGGACTATGGTGGACAGGGAGTATATGTTGGGTTTTTTTTTTATTGCTTGCAGGAGACGAGGGTATCGGGGATTAGGCGTTCAGTATGTATAGTCAATTTAGATTCAATAAAGGAGTTTGTGTGATTATTTCAAATAAAGGACTTTATTATGGCTGTGTTTATTTATCATAAAACTATAGGATTAGTAATGGATAGGTGTCTTATAGACGCCTCTCCACTACTAACCTGTGGGCTTGATGTCACCTGACAATACAAAGGTGACATCAACCCCACAAAGATGAACACCACTTGCCACCTCTACAAGGCAAGTGAGAAGAGCGTGTCTGTGGGTGTCTGCATCTGTCTGCGGGGGTCTGCATCTGTCTGCGGGGGTCTGCGTCTGTCTGCGGGGGTCTGCATGTGTCTGCGTCTGTCTGCGGGTGTCTGCGTCTGTCTGCGGGTGTCTGCGTCTGTCTGCGGGAGTCTGCGGGTGTCTGCGGGAGTCTGCGGGTGTCTGCGGGAGTCTGCGGGTGTCTGCGGGAGTCTGCGGGTGTCTTCGGGAGTCTGCGGGTGTCTGCGGGTGTCTGCATCTGTCTGCGGGTGTCTGCCTCTGTCTGCCTCTGTCTGCGGGTGTTTGCATCTGTCTACATCTGTCTGCGAGTGTCTGCGTCTGTCTGCGGGTGTCTGCATGTCTGCGGGTGTCTGCATCTGTTTGCATCTGTCTGCGGTCTGTCTGTGGTCTGTCTGCGGGTGTCTGCGGGGGTCTGCGGTCTGTCTGCGGGGGTCTGCGGTCTGTCTGCGGGGGTCTGCGGTCTGTCTGCGGGGGTCTGCGGTCTGTCTGCGGGGGTCTGCGGTCTGTCTGCGGGGGTGTGCGGTCTGTCTGCGGGGGTCTGCGGTCTGTCTGCGGGGGTCTGCGGTCTGTCTGCGAGGGTCTGCGGTCTGTCTGCGGGGGTCTGCGGTCTGTCTGCGGGGGTCTGCGGTCTGTCTGCGGGGGTCTGCGGTCTGTCTGCGGGGGTCTGCGGTCTGTCTGCGGGGGTCTGCGTTCTGTCTGCATGTGTCTGCGTCTGTCTGCATGTGTCTGCGTCTGTCTGCGTCTGTCTGCGGGTGTCTGCATATATCTGCGGGTGTCTGCATCTGTTTGCATCTGTCTGCGGTCTGTCTGCAGGTGTCTGCGGGTGTCTGCAGGTGTCTGCGGGGGTCTGCCGTCTGTCTGCGGGGGTCTGCTGTCTGTCTGCGGGGGTCTGCGGTCTGTCTGCGGGGGTCTGCGGTCTGTCTGCGGGGGTCTGCGGTCTGTCTGCGGGGGTCTGCATCTGTCTGCATCTGTCTGTGGGTGTCTGCCTCTGTCTGCATGTGTCTGCGGGTGTCTGCGTCTGTCTGCATGTGTCTGCGTCTGTCTGCATGTGTCTGCGTCTGTCTGCGGGTGTCTGCGGTCTGTCTGCGGGTGTCTGCGTCTGAGAGAAGCAAGTGAATGCTGAAGTCCAAAGCTATCATAAACAATACAAATTTTATTAGCAATTAGTAGGCACATATAGAGAGACAGGACAATCATAACAGCACAGTAAATAGTGAGTAAATAGCCCGAAAAAAAAGACCTGACAAACCAGCTAACAATTTATGAATGTAAAAACACTCAGGCCCATGGACAAGGGAATCTGATAAGTGCAGGTGGAAAAAGCAAGGAAATATACTAAAGATGATCAGTCCTGCAATGTATTGTATTGCACTAGGCCCTAACAGAGCAGTATAGATGGTGTCGCGGCGGTTAACGTGGCCCCCTGATGGTACAAAATACAATGTAATACACTATAGTCTGTGAGTAGAAATGTATCAGCTGGGGCAACAGACATCACCACAGGACCAACGCTGTCACAGTAACACGTGCAAAGTTATCAAAGCAAAGAAACCACTTGCTACACACATATTATGTATATTGCACAAGGCCCTATAAGAGGTGGAAAAGAATAACTTCATGTCAACATACCCATCATGTCCTGGTGTGAGTGAGGCGCTGGTTTGTGTACCCAGTCTGTCTGCGGGTGTCTTAGTGCGGGTGCCTGCATATACCCATGCAACAAACAGCCAATAGTGGCTGTACTTAAGCGTTGTCTGATGGGACTACTACTCCCATCTGGCTATGTCTGCTGTCACATATTACAGAGACCCACATGAGCCAATGATGGTAGAATAGTGTCATCAACTGGCGCCTGAGTTCAATTGTAAAAAATATCAAAACACTGACATAATTACATATTCACATACAATATACATACTCACCTAACACCTAATCCCCGACGCCCGCGTCTTCTGCAAGCAATCAAATATGTTAAACCAACATATACTCCCTGTCCGCCATAGTCTATTTAAAACTGAGTGTCCACGTCGATGTGACCTGGTCGCCGGCGATACACTGACAGGAGGTAATCGCTCCCGCAGTGTATCATTGAGTCGCCGTGAGAGTTCAGAGTACACCAGCTGAACAGCTCTGGTGCTCTCACTTACAGCACCACTGCGTGAAAAAGATCTCACACAGCGGTAGTACCGTGAGAGCACCAGAGCGGATGAACTCTCATGGCAGTGCAGTGATACACTGATGGAGCAATTACCTCCTGTCAGTGTATCGCCGGCGGCCAGGTAACATCGACGTGGGATACTCCGTATTAAATGGACTATGGCGGACAGGGAGTATATGTTGGTTTATTTTTTTATTGCTTGCAGGAGACGAGGGCGTCGGGGATTAGGCGTTCAGTATGTATAGTCAATTTAGATTCAATAAAGGAGTTTGTGTGATTATTTCAAATAAAGGACTTTATTACCGCAGACTCCCGCCGACAGACCGCAGACACCCTCCGACAGACCGCAGAAACCCGCCGACAGACCGCAGACCCCCGCCGACAGACCGCAGACCCCCACCGACAGACCGCAGACCCCCGCCGACAGACCGCAGACCCCCGCCGACAGACCGCAGACAGACCGCAGACCCCCGCAGACTGACCGCAGACACCCGCAGACACACCGCAGACACCCGCAGACACATGCAGACAGACGCAGACAGACGCAGACACATGCAGACAGACGCAGACACATGCAGACAGACGCAGACACATGCAGACAGACGCAGACACATGCAGACAGACGCAGACACCCGCAGACAGACGCAGACACCCGCAGACAGACGCAGACACCCGCAGACAGACGCAGACACATGCAGACACATGCAGACAGATGCAGACACCCGCAGACAGACGCAGACACATGCAGACAGACGCAGACAAATGCAGACAGACGCAGACACAGACAGACGCAGACACATGCAGACAGACGCAGACACATGCAGACAGACGCAGACAGACGCAGACACATGCAGACAGATGCAGACACCCGCAGACACATGCAGACAGACGCAGACACATGCAGACAGACGCAGACAGACGCAGACACATGCAGACACCCGCAGACAGATGCAGACACCCGCAGACAGACGCAGACACATGCAGACAGACGCAAACAGACGCAAACAGACGCAGACAGACGCAGACACATGCAGACAGACGCAGACCCCCGCAGACAGACGCAGACACCTGCAGACAGACCGCAGACAGATGCAAACAGATGCAGACACCCGCAGACAGACGCAGACGCAGACAGACGCAGACACATGCAGACAGACGCAGACACATGCAGACAGACGCAGACCCCCGCAGACAGACGCAGACACCTGCAGACAGACCGCAGACAGATGCAAACAGATGCAGACACCCGCAGACATATGCAGACAGACGCAGACAGACGCAGACAGACGCAGACAGATGCAGACAGATGCAGACAGACGCAGACACATGCAGACAGACGCAAACAGATGCAGACACCTGCAGACAGACGCAGACACCTGCAGACAGACGCAGACACCTGCAGACAGACGCAGACACCTGCAGACAGACGCAGACACCTGCAGACAGACGCAGACACATGCAGACAGACGCAGACACATGCAGACAGACGCAGACCTTCGCAGACAGACGCAGACCTTCGCAGACAGACGCAGACCCCCGCAGACAGACGCAGACCCCCGCAGACAGACGCAGACCCCCGCAGACAGACGCAGACCCCCGCAGACAATCTCTCCACTACTAACCTGTGGGCTTGATGTCACCTGACAATACAAAGGTGACATCAACCCCACAAATATGAACACCACTTGCCACCTCTACAAGGCAAGTGAGAAGAGCGTCTGTCTGTGGGTGTCTGCGTCTGTCTGCGGGTGTCTGCGTCTGTCTGCGGGGGTCTGCGTCTGTCTGCGGGGGTCTGCGTCTGTCTGCGTCTGTCTGCATGTGTCTGCGTCTGTCTGCGGGTGTCTGCGTCTGTCTGCGTCTGTCTGCGTCTGTCTGCGGGTGTCTGCGTCTGTCTGCGGGTGTCTGCGTCTGTCTGCGGGTGTCTGCGTCTGTCTGCGGGTGTCTGCGTCTGTCTGCGGGTGTCTGCGTCTGTCTGCGGGTGTCTGCGTCTGTCTGCGGGTGTCTGCGTCTGTCTGCGGGTGTCTGCGTCTGTCTGCGGGTGTCTGCGTCTGTCTGCGGGTGTCTGCGTCTGTCTGCGGGTGTCTGCGTCTGTCTGCGGGTGTCTGCGTCTGTCTGCGGGTGTCTGCGTCTGTCTGCGGGTGTCTGCGGGTGTCTGCGTCTGTCTGCGGGTGTCTGCGTCTGTCTGCGGGTGTCTGCGTCTGTCTGCGGGTGTCTGCGTCTGTCTGCGGGTGTCTGCGGGAGACTGCGGGTGTCTGCGGGAGACTGCGGGTGTCTGCGGGTGTCTGCGTCTGTCTGCGGGTGTTTGCATCTGTCTACATCTGTCTGCGAGTGTCTGCGTCTGTCTGCGGGTGTCTGCATGTCTGCGGGTGTCTGCATCTGTTTGCATCTGTCTGCAGTCTGTCTGCGGGTGTCTGCGGGTGTCTGCAGTCTGTCTGCGGGGGTCTGCGGTCTGTCTGCGGGGGTCTGCGGTCTGTCTGCGGGGGTCTGCGGTCTGTCTGCGGGGGTCTGCGGTCTGCCTGCATGTGTCTGCGTCTGTCTGCGTGTGTCTGCATCTGTCTGCGTCTGTCTGCGTCTGTCTGCGGGTGTCTGCATATGTCTGCGGGTGTCTGCATCTGTTTGCATCTGTCTGCGGTCTGTCTGCAGGTGTCTGCGGGTGTCTGCAGGGGTCTGCGGTCTGTCTGCGGGGGTCTGCGGTCTGTCTGCGGGGGTCTGCGAGTGTCTGCATTTGTCTGCGTCTGTCTGCATCTGTCTGCGGGTGTCTGCCTCTGTCTGCATGTGTCTGCGGGTGTCTGCGTCTGTCTGCGTCTGTCTGCATGTGTCTGCGTCTGTCTGCATGTGTCTGCGTCTGTCTGCATGTGTCTGCGTCTGTCTGCATGTGTCTGCGTCTGTCTGCATGTGTCTGCGTCTGTCTGCATGTGTCTGCGTCTGTCTGCATGTGTCTGCGTCTGTCTGCGGATGTCTTAGTGCGGGTGCCTGCGTATACCCATGCAACAAACAGCCAATAGTGGCTGTACTTAAGCGTTGTCTGATGGGACTACTACTCCCATCTGGCTATGTCTGCTGTCACATATTACAGAGACCCACATGAGCCAATGATGGTAGAATAGTGTCATCAACTGGCGCCTGAGTTCAATTGTAAAAAATATAAAAACACTGACATAATTACATATTCACATACAATATACATACTCACCTAACACCTAATCCCCGACGCCCGCGTCTTCTGCAAGCAATCAAATATGTTAAACCAACATATACTCCCTGTCCGCCATAGTCTATTTAAAACTGAGTGTCCACGTCGATGTGACCTGGTCACCGGCGATACACTGACAGGAGGTAATCGCTCCCGCAGTGTATCATTGAGTCACCGTGAGAGTTCAGAGTACACCAGCTGAACAGCTCTGGTGCTCTCACTTACAGCACCACTGCGTGAAAAAGATCTCACACAGCGGTAGTACCGTGAGAGCACCAGAGCGGATGAACTCTCATGGCAGTGCAGTGATACACTGATGGAGCAATTACCTCCTGTCAGTGTATCGCCGGCGGCCAGGTAACATCGACGTGGGATACTCCGTATTAAATGGACTATGGCGGACAGGGAGTATATGTTGGTTTATTTTTTTATTGCTTGCAGGAGACGAGGGCGTCGGGGATTAGGCGTTCAGTATGTATAGTCAATTTAGATTCAATAAAGGAGTTTGTGTGATTATTTCAAATAAAGGACTTTATTATGGCTGTGTTTATCATATAACTATAGGATTAGTAATGGATAGGTGTCTTAGGCTGGTTTCACATTTGCGTTTTTTAGCGCTGGAAAAAAACGCACACCTGCGCATGCGTTTTTTCCCCTATATTTAACATGGGTGCGCATACCTGCGCACTGGTCAGCGCATGTATGCGATTTTCATGCGCTGCGTTTTTTTGGGGTGTGCATTGGGATTTTCCAGACGCAGCATGTTGCATTTTTTGGCCCTGCAAAAAAGCACATGCGCACATATGCGCACGTTTTGCGCTAAAAATGGCCATTATAGCCTATGGATGCGCATATGTGCGCACTGGCATGCTCATGTAAGCGTTTTTTTGCATATGCGTTTTTTTTTTTAAACCATGGAATTTAGGGGTTTGGGTTAGAGTTAGGGTTAGTTAAGGGGGTTTAGGGTTAGGGTTATGGTCAGGGTCAGGGTTAGGGTCAGGGTTAGGGTTAAGTATGGTTTTGTTAAGGATTAGGGTCATGGTTAGGGTCAGGATTAGGGTTAAGTATGGTTATGTTAAGGGTTAGGGTCAGGGTTAGGGTTAGGATTAGGGTTAAGTATGGTTTTGTTAAGGATTAGGGTCAGGGTTAGGGTCAGGATTAGGGTAAAGTATGGTTTTGTTAAGGGTTAGGGTCAGGGTTAGGGTTAGGGTCAGGATTAGGGTCAGGGTTAAGTATGGTTTTGTTAAGGGTTAGGGTCAGGGTTAGGGTCAGGGTTAGGGTCAGGGTTAGGGTCAGGGTTAGTTAGGGTTTAGGGTTTGGGTTAGGGTTAGGTATGATTTGGTTAAGGGTTAGGGTCAGGGTTAGGGTCAGGGTTAGGGTTAGTAAAGTCATGGTTTGGGTACTGTGAGGGGCCACCTAAAAATGTTGGAAAAAAACGCAAACGCGGTAAAAACGCGCTAAAAACGCATACAAACGCATAAAAACGCTGCGTTTTTTTCATGCATGCTCATAAAAATGCTTGAAAAAAACGCAGCAGTTGTATGCTTATGTATGCGTTTTTTCAATGCGTTTTTTTGCGGGAAAAACGCGCTGCAAAAAAAGTAAGTGTGAAACTAGCCTTATAGACGCCTCTCCACTACTAACCTGTGGGCTTGATGTCACCTGACAATACAAAGGTGACATCAACCCCACAAATATGAACACCACTTGCCACCTATACAAGGCAAGTGAGAAGAGCATCTGTCTGTGGGTGTCTGCGTCTGTCTGCATGTGTCTGCGTCTGTCTGCATGTGTCTGCGTCTGTCTGCATGTGTCTGCGTCTGTCTGCATGTGTCTGCGTCTGTCTGCATGTGTCTGCGTCTGTCTGCATGTGTCTGCGTCTGTCTGCGTGTGTCTGCGTCTGTCTGCGTGTGTCTGCGTCTGTCTGCGTGTGTCTGCGTCTGTCTGCGTCTGTCTGCGGGTGTCTGCATCTGTCTGCATGTGTCTGCGTCTGTCTTCATGTGTCTGCGTCTGTCTGCAGGGGTGTCTGCGTCTGTCTGCATGTGTCTGCGTCTGTCTGCATGTGTCTGCGTCTGTCTGCATGTGTCTGCGTCTGTCTGCATGTGTCTGCGTCTGTCTGCATGTGTCTGCGTCTGTCTGCATGTGTCTGCGTCTGTCTGCATGTGTCTGCGTCTGTCTGCATGTGTCTGCATGTGTCTGCATGTGTCTGCATGTGTCTGCATGTGTCTGCGTCTGTCTGCATGTGTCTGCATGTGTCTGCGTCTGTCTGCATGTGTCTGCGTCTGTCGGCGGGTGTCTGCGGTCTGTCGGCGGGTGTCTGCGGTCTGTCGGCGGGTGTCTGCGGTCTGTCGGCGGGTGTCTGCGGTCTGTCGGCGGGTGTCTGCGGTCTGTCGGCGGGTGTCTGCGGTCTGTCGGCGGGTGTCTGCGGTCTGTCTGCCGGGGTCTGCGGTCTGTCGGCGGGGGTCTGCGGTCTGTCGGCGGGGGTCTGCGGTCTGTCTGCCGGGGCCTGCGGTCTGTCTGCGGTCTGTCTGCCGGGGTCTGCGGTCTGTCGGCGGGGGTCTGCGGTCTGTCGGCGGGGGTCTGCGGTCTGTCGGCGGGGGTCTGCGGTCTGTCGGCGGGGGTCTGCGGTCTGTCGGCGGGGGTCTGCGGTCTGTCGGCGGGGGTCTGCGGTCTGTCGGCGGGGGTCTGCGGTCTGTCGGCGGGTGTCTGCGGTCTGTCGGCGGGTGTCTGCGGTCTGTCTGCGGGGGTCTGCGGTCTGTCTGCGGGGGTCTGCGGTCTGTCGGCGGGTGTCTGCGGTCTGTCGGCGGGTGTCTGCGGTCTGTCGGCGGGTGTCTGCGGTCTGTCTGCGGTCTGTCTGCCGGGGTCTGCGGTCTGTCTGCGGTCTGTCTGCCGGGGTCTGCGGTCTGTCTGCGGTCTGTCTGCCGGGGTCTGCGGTCTGTCGGCGGGTGTCTGCGGTCTGTCGGCGGGTGTCTGCGGTCTGTCGGCGGGTGTCTGCGGTCTGTCGGCGGGTGTCTGCGGTCTGTCGGCGGGTGTCAGCGGTCTGTCGGCGGGTGTCCGCGGTCTGTCGGCGGGTGTCCGCGGTCTGTCGGCGGGTGTCTGCGGTCTGTCGGCGGGTGTCTGCGGTCTGTCTGCGGGTGTCTGCGTCTGAGAGAAGCAAGTGAATGCTGGAGTCCAAAGCTATCATAAACAATACAAATTTTATTAGCAATTAGTAGGCACATATAGAGAGACAGGACAATCATAACAGCACAGTAAATAGTGAGTAAATAGCCCGAAAAAAAAGACCTGACAAACCAGCTAACAATTTATGAATGTAAAAACACTCAGGCCCATGGACAAGGGAATCTGATAAGTGCAGATGGAAAAAGCAAGGACATATGCTAAGGATGATCAGTCCTGCAATGTATTGTATTGCAGTAGGCCCTAAAAGAGCAGTATAGATGGTGTTGCGGCGGTTAACGTGGCCCCCTGATGGTACAAAATACAATGTAATAGACTATAGTCTGTGAGTAGAAATGTATCAGCTGGGGCAACAGACATCACCACAGGACCAACGCTGTCACAGTAACACGTGCAAAGTTATCAAAGCAAAGAAACCACTTGTTCCACACATATTATGTATATTGCACAAGGCCCTATAAGAGGTGGAAAAGAATAACTTCATGTGAACATACCCATCATGTCCTGGTGTGAGTGAGGCGCTGGTTTGTGTACCCCGTCTGTCTGCGGGTGTCTGTCTGCGGGTGTCTTAGTGCGGGTGCCTGCGTATACCCATGCGACAAACAGCCAATAGTGACTGTACTTAAGCGTTGTCTGATGGGACTACTACTCCCATCTGGCTATGTCTGCTGTCACATATTACAGAGACCCACATGAGCCAATGATGGTAGAATAGTCTCATCATCTGGCGCCTGAGTTCAATTGTAAAAAATATCAAAACACTGACATAATTACATATTCACATACAATATACATACTCACCTAACACCTAATCCCCGACGCCCGCATCTTCTGCAAGCAATCAAATATGTTAAACCAACATATACTCCCTGTGCGCCATAGTCTATTTAAAACTGAGTGTCCACGTCGATGTGACCTGGTCGCCGGCGATACACTGACAGGAGGTAAACGCTCCCGCAGTGTATCATTGAGTCGCCGTGAGAGTTCAGAGTACACCAGCTGAACAGCTCTGGTGCTCTCACTTACAGCACCACTGCGTGAAAAAGATCTCACACAGCGGTAGTACCGTGAGAGCACCAGAGCGGATGAACTCTCATGGCAGTGCAGTGATACACTGATGGAGCAATTACCTCCTGTCAGTGTATCGCCGGTGGCCAGGTAACATCGACGTGGGATACTCCGTATTAAATGGACTATGGCGGACAGGGAGTATATGTTGGTTTATTTTTTTTTATTGCTTGCAGGAGACGAGGGCGTCGGGGATTAGGCGTTCAGTATGTATAGTCAATTTAGATTCAATAAAGGAGTTTGTGTGATTATTTCAAATAAAGGACTTTATTATGGCTGTGTTTATTTATCATATAGACGCCTCTCCACTACTAACCTGTGGGCTTGATGTCACCTGACAATACAAAGGTGACATCAACCCCACAAATATGAACACCACTTGCCACCTCTACAAGGCAAGTGAGAAGAGCGTCTGTCTGTGGGTGTCTGCGGGTGTCTGCGTCTGTCTGCGGGGGTCTGCGTCTGTCTGCATGTGTCTGCGTCTGTCTGCATGTGTCTGCGGGTGTCTGCGTCTGTCTGCATGTGTCTGCGGGTGTCTGCGTCTGTCTGCGGGTGTCTGCGTCTGTCTGCATGTGTCTGCGTCTGTCTGCATGTGTCTGCGGGTGTCTGCATCTGTCTGCGTCTGTCTACGGGTGTCTGCGGGTGTCTGCGTCTGTCTGCGGGTGTCTGCGTCTGTCTGCAGGGGTCTGCGGACTGTCTGCGGGGGTCTGCGGTTTGTCTGAGGGGGTCTGCGGTCTGTCTGAGGGGGTCTGCGGTCTGTCTGCGGGGGTCTGCGGGCTGTCTGTGGGGGTCTGCGGGCTGTCTGCGGGGGTCTGCGGTCTGTCTGCGGGGGGCTGCGGTCTGTCTGGGGGGGGCTGCGGTCTGTTGGCGGGTGTCTGCGGTCTGTCGGCGGGTGTCTGAGGTCTGTCGGCGGGTGTCTGAGGTCTGTCGGCGGGTGTCTGCGGTCTGTCGGCGGGGGTCTGCGGGCTGTCTGCGGGTGTCTGCGTCTGAGAGAAGCAAGTGAATGCTGGAGTCCAAAGCTATCATAAACAATACAAATTTTATTAGCAATTAGTAGGCACATATAGAGAGACAGGACAATCATAACAGCACAGTAAATAGTGAGTAAATAGCCTGAAAAAAAGACCTGACAAACCAGCTAACAATTTATGAATGTAAAAACACTCAGTGCGTCTGTCTGCGGGGGTCTGTGTCTGTCTGCGGGTGTCTGCGTCTGTCTGCGTGTGTGTGCATGTGTCTGCGTCTGTCTGCATGTGTCTGCGTCTGTCTGCGTGTGTCTGCGGGTGTCTGCGGTCTGTCTGCGGGGGTCTGCGATCTGTCTGCATGTGTCTGCATGTGTCTGCGTCTGTCTGCGGGTGTCTGCATGTGTCTGCGGGTGTCTGCATCTGTTTGCATCTGTCTGCGGTCTGTCTGCGGGTGTCTGCAGGGGTCTGCGGGGGTCTGCGGTCTGTCTGCGGGGGTCTGCGGTCTGTCTGCGGGGGTCTGCGGTCTGTCTGCGGGGGTCTGCGGTCTGTCTGCGGGGGTCTGCGGTCTGTCTGCGGTCTGTCTGCGGGGGTCTGCGGTCTGTCTGCGGGGGTCTGCGGTCTGTCTGCGGGGGTCTGCGGTCTGTCTGCGGGGGTCTGCATCTGTCTGCATCTGTCTGCGGGTGTCTGCCTCTGCATGTGTCTGCGGGTGTCTGCGGGTGTCTGCGTCTGTCTGCATGTGTCTGCGTCTGTCTGCATGTGTCTGCGTCTGTCTGCATGTGTCTGCGTCTGTCTGCGTCTGTCTGCATGTGTCTGCGTCTGTCTGCATGTGTCTGCATGTGTCTGCGTCTGTCTGCATGTGTCTGCGTCTGTCTGCATGTGTCTGCGTCTGTCTGCGTCTGTCTGCATGTGTCTGCGTCTGTCTGCGTCTGTCTGCATGTGTCTGCGTCTGTCTGCGTCTGTCTGCATGTGTCTGCGTCTGTCTGCATGTGTCTGCGTCTGTCTGCGTCTGTCTGCATGTGTCTGCGTCTGTCTGCGTCTGTCTGCATGTGTCTGCGTCTGTCTGCGTCTGTCTGCATGTGTCTGCGTCTGTCTGCATGTGTCTGCGTCTGTCTGCATGTGTCTGCATGTGTCTGCGTCTGTCTGCATGTGTCTGCGTCTGTCTGCATGTGTCTGCGTCTGTCTGCGTCTGTCTGCGTCTGTCTGCATGTGTCTGCGTCTGTCTGCGTCTGTCTGCATGTGTCTGCGTCTGTCTGCGTCTGTCTGCATGTGTCTGCGTCTGTCTGCATGTGTCTGCGTCTGTCTGCATGTGTCTGCATGTGTCTGCGTCTGTCTGCATGTGTCTGCGTCTGTCTGCATGTGTCTGCGTCTGTCTGCATGTGTCTGCGTCTGTCTGCGTCTGTCTGCATGTGTCTGCGTCTGTCTGCATGTGTCTGCGTCTGTCTGCATGTGTCTGCATGTGTCTGCATGTGTCTGCGTCTGTCTGCATGTGTCTGCGTCTGTCTGCATGTGTCTGCGTCTGTCTGCATGTGTCTGCGTCTGTCTGCATGTGTCTGCATGTGTCTGCTTCTGTCTGCATGTGTCTGCGTCTGTCTGCATGTGTCTGCCTGCATGTGTCTGCGTCTGCCTGCATGTGTCTGCGTCTGTCTGCATGTGTCTGCGTCTGTCTGCATGTGTCTGCGTCTGTCTGCATGTGTCTGCGTCTGTCTGCATGTGTCTGCGTCTGTCTGCATGTGTCTGCGTCTGTCTGCATGTGTCTGCGTCTGTCTGCATGTGTCTGCGTCTGTCTGCATGTGTCTGCGTCTGTCTGCATGTGTCTGCGTCTGTCTGCATGTGTCTGCATGTGTCTGCGTCTGTCTGCATGTGTCTGCGTCTGTCTGCATGTGTCTGCGTCTGTCTGCATGTGTCTGCGTCTGTCTGCATGTGTCTGCGTCTGTCTGCATGTGTCTGCGTCTGTCTGCATGTGTCTGCGTCTGTCTGCGGGTGTCTGCGGTCTGTCTGCGGGTGTCTGCGGTCTGTCTGCGGGTGTCTGCGTCTGAGAGAAGCAAGTGAATGCTGGAGTCCAAAGCTATCATAAACAATACAAATTTTATTAGCAATTAGTAGGCACATATAGAGAGACAGGACAATCATAACAGCACAGTAAATAGTGAGTAAATAGCCCGAAAAAAAGACCTGACAAACCAGCTAACAATTTATGAATGTAAAAACACTCAGGCCCATGGACAAGGGAATCTGATAAGTGCAGGTGGAAAAAGCAAGGAAATATACTAAAGATGATCAGTCCTGCAATGTATTGTATTGCACTAGGTCCTAACAGAGCAGTATAGATGGTGTCGCGGCGGTTAACGTGGCCCCCTGATGGTACAAAATACAATGTAATACACTATAGTCTGTGAGTAGAAATGTATCAGCTGGGGCAACGCTGTCACAGTAACACGTGCAAAGTTATCAAAGCAAAGAAACCACTTGCTACACACATATTATGTATATTGCACAAGGCCCTATAAGAGGTGGAAAAGAATAACTTCATGTCAACATACCCATCATGTCCTGGTGTGAGTGAGGCGCTGGTTTGTGTACCCCGTCTGTCTGCGGGTGTCTTAGTGCGGGTGCCTGCGTATACCCATGCAACAAACAGCCAATAGTGGCTGTACTTAAGCGTTGTCTGATGGGACTACTACTCCCATCTGGCTATGTCTGCTGTCCCATATTACAGAGACCCACATGAGCCAATGATGGTAGAATAGTCTCATCATCTGGCGCCTGAGTTCAATTGTAAAAAATATCAAAACACTGACATAATTACATATTCACATACAATATACATACTCACCTAACACCTAATCCCCGACGCCCGCGTCTTCTGCAAGCAAATATGTTAAACCAACATATACTTCCTGTCCGCCATAGTCTATTTAAAACTGAGTGTCCACGTCGATGTGACCTGGTCGCCGGCGATACACTGACAGGAGGTAATCGCTCCCGCATTGTATCATTGAGTCGCCGTGAGAGTTCAGAGTACACCAGCTGAACAGCTCTGGTGCTCTCACTTACAGCACCACTGCGTGAAAAAGATCTCACACAGCGGTAGTACCGTGAGAGCACCAGAGCGGATGAACTCTCATGGCAGTGCAGTGATACACTGATGGAGCAATTACCTCCTGTCAGTGTATCGCCGGCGGCCAGGTAACATCGACGTGGGATACTCCGTATTAAATGGACTATGGTGGACAGGGAGTATATGTTGGTTTTTTTTTTTATTGCTTGCAGGAGACGAGGGTATCGGGGATTAGGCGTTCAGTATGTATAGTCAATTTAGATTCAATAAAGGAGTTTGTGTGATTATTTCAAATAAAGGACTTTATTATGGCTGTGTTTATCATATAACTATAGGATTAGTAATGGATAGGTGTCTTATAGACGCCTCTCCACTACTAACCTGTGGGCTTGATGTCACCTGACAATACAAAGGTGACATCAACCCCACAAATATGAACACCACTTGCCACCTCTACAAGGCAAGTGAGAAGAGCGTGTCTGTGGGTGTCTGCATCTGTCTGCGTCTGTCTGCGGGGGTCTGCATGTGTCTGCGTCTGTCTGCGGGTGTCTGCGTCTGTCTGTGGGTGTCTGCTTCTGTCTGCGGGTGTCTGCGTCTGTCTGCGGGTGTCTGCGTCTGTCTGCGGGTGTCTGCGGGAGTCTGCGTCTGTCTGCATGTGTCTGCGTCTGTCTGCCTCTGTCTGCGGGTGTTTGCATCTGTCTACATCTGTCTGCGAGTGTCTGCGTCTGTCTGCGTCTGTCTGCGGGTGTCTGCATATGTCTGCGGGTGTCTGCATCTGTTTGCATCTGTCTGCGGTCTGTCTGCGGCTGTCTGCGGGGGTCTGCGGTCTGTCTGCGGGGGTCTGCGGTCTGTCTGCGGGGGTCTGCGGTCTGTCTGCGGGGGTCTGCGGTCTGTCTGCGGGGGTCTGCGGTCTGTCTGCGGGGGTCTGCGGTCTGTCTGCGGGGGTCTGCGGTCTGTCTGCGGGGGTCTGCGGTCTGTCTGCGGGGGTCTGCGTTCTGTCTGCGGGGGTCTGCGGTCTGTCTGCGGGGGTCTGCGGTCTGTCTGCGGGGGTCTGCGGTCTGTCGTCTGTCTGTGGGGGTCTGCGGTCTGTCTGCGGGGGTCTGCGGTCTGTCTGCGGGGGTCTGCGGTCTGTCTGCATGTGTCTGCATCTGTCTGCGTGTGTCTGCATGTGTCTGCATCTGTCTGCGTCTGTCTGCGGGTGTCTGCATGTCTGCGGGTGTCTGCATATGTCTGCGGGTGTCTGCATCTGTTTGCATCTGTCTGCGGTCTGTCTGCAGGTGTCTGCGGGTGTCTGCAGGGGTCTGCGGGGGTCTGCGGTCTGTCTGCGGGGGTCTGCGGTCTGTCTGCGGGGGTCTGCGGTCTGTCTGCGGGGGTCTGCGGTCTGTCTGCGGGGGTCTGCGAGTGTCTGCGGGGGTCTGCGAGTGTCTGCGGGGGTCTGCATCTGTCTGCATCTGTCTGCGGGTGTCTGCCTCTGTCTGCATGTGTCTGCGGGTGTCTGCGTCTGTCTGCATGTGTCTGCGTCTGTCTGCATGTGTCTGCGTCTGTCTGCATGTGTCTGCGTCTGTCTGCATGTGTCTGCGTCTGTCTGCATGTGTCTGCGTCTGTCTGCATGTGTCTGCGTCTGTCTGCATGTGTCTGCGTCTGTCTGCATGTGTCTGCGTCTGTCTGCATGTGTCTGCGTCTGTCTGCATGTGTCTGCGGTCTGTCTGCGGGTGTCTGTGTCTGAGAGAAGCAAGTGAATGCTGAAGTCCAAAGCTATCATAAACAATACAAATTTTATTAGCAATTAGTAGGCACATATAGAGAGACAGGACAATCATAACAGCACAGTAAATAGTGAGTAAATAGCCCGAAAAATAAGACCTGACAAACCAGCTAACAATTTATGAATGTAAAAACACTCAGGCCCATGGACAAGGGAATCTGATAAGTGCAGGTGGAAAAAGCAAGGAAATATACTAAAGATGATCAGTCCTGCAATGTATTGTATTGCACTAGGCCCTAACAGAGCAGTATAGATGGTGTCGCGGCGGTTAACGTGGCCCCCTGATGGTACAAAATACAATGTAATACATTTCTACTCACAGACTATAGTGTATCAGCTGGGGCAACAGACATCACCACAGGACCAACGCTGTCACAGTAACACGTGCAAAGTTATCAAAGCAAAGAAACCACTTGCTACACACATATTATGTATATTGCACAAGGCCCTATAAGAGGTGGAAAAGAATAACTTCATGTCAACATACCCATCATGTCCTGGTGTGAGTGAGGCGCTGGTTTGTGTACCCCGTCTGTCTGCGGGTGTCTTAGTGCGGGTGCCTGCGTATACCCATGCAACAAACAGCCAATAGTGGTGTCTTATAGACGCCTCTCCACTACTAACCTGTGGGCTTGATGTCACCTGACAATACAAAGGTGACATCAACCCCACAAATATGAACACCACTTGCCACCTCTACAAGGCAAGTGAGGAGAGCATCTGTCTGTGGGTGTCTGCGTCTGTCTGCGGGGGTCTGCGTCGGTCTGCGTCTGTCTGCGAAGGTCTGCGTCTGTCTGCGAAGGTCTGCGTCTGTCTGCGAAGGTCTGCGTCTGTCTGCGAAGGTCTGCGTCTGTCTGCGAAGGTCTGCGTCTGTCTGCGAAGGTCTGCGTCTGTCTGCGAAGGTCTGCGTCTGTCTGCGGGGGTCTGCGTCTGTCTGCGAAGGTCTGCGTCTGTCTGCGAAGGTCTGCGTCTGTCTGCGTCTGTCTGCATGTGTCTGCGTCTGTCTGCATGTGTCTGCGTCTGTCTGCATGTGTCTGCGTCTGTCTGCATGTGTCTGCGTCTGTCTGCATGTGTCTGCGTCTGTCTGCATGTGTCTGCGTCTGTCTGCGGGTGTCTGCGTCTGTCTGCGGGTGTCTGCGTCTGTCTGCGGGTGTCTGCGTCTGTCTGCGGGTGTCTGCGTCTGTCTGCATGTGTCTGCGTCTGTCTGCATGTGTCTGCGTGTGTCTGCGTCTGTTTGCATCTGTCTGCGGTCTGTCTGCAGGTGTCTGCAGGTGTCTGCGGGTGTCTGCGGGGGTCTGCGGTCTGTCTGCGGGGGTCTGCGGTCTGTCTGCGGGGGTCTGCGGTCTGTCTGCGGGGGTCTGCGGTCTGTCTGCGGGGGTCTGCGAGTGTCTGCGGGTGTCTGCCTCTGTCTGCATGTGTCTGCGGGTGTCTGCGTCTGTCTGCATGTGTCTGCGTCTGTCTGCATGTGTCTGCGTCTGTCTGCGGGTGTCTGCGGTCTGTCTGCGGGTGTCTGCGTCTGAGAGAAGCAAGTGAATGCTGAAGTCCAAAGCTATCATAAACAATACAAATTTTATTAGCAATTAGTAGGCACATATAGAGAGACAGGACAATCATAACAGCACAGTAAATAGTGAGTAAATAGCCCGAAAAAAAGACCTGACAAACCAGCTAACAATTTATGAATGTAAAAACACTCAGGCCCATGGACAAGGGAATCTGATAAGTGCAGGTGGAAAAAGCAAGGAAATATACTAAAGATGATCAGTCCTGCAATGTATTGTATTGCACTAGGCCCTAACAGAGCAGTATAGATGGTGTCGCGGCGGTTAACGTGGCCCCCTGATGGTACAAAATACAATGTAATACACTATAGTCTGTGAGTAGAAATGTATCAGCTGGGGCAACGCTGTCACAGTAACACGTGCAAAGTTATCAAAGCAAAGAAACCACTTGCTACACACATATTATGTATATTGCACAAGGCCCTATAAGAGGTGGAAAAGAATAACTTCATGTCAACATACCCATCATGTCCTGGTGTGAGTGAGGCGCTGGTTTGTGTACCCAGTCTGTCTGCGGGTGTCTTAGTGCGGGTGCCTGCGTATACCCATGCAACAAACAGCCAATAGTGGCTGTACTTAAGCGTTGTCTGATGGGACTACTACTCCCATCTGGCTATGTCTGCTGTCACATATTACAGAGACCCACATGAGCCAATGATGGTAGAATAGTCTCATCATCTGGCGCCTGAGTTCAATTGTAAAAAATATCAAAACACTGACATAATTACATATTCACATACAATATACATACTCACCTAACACCTAATCCCCGACGCCCGCGTCTTCTGCAAGCAATCAAATATGTTAAACCAACATATACTCCCTGTCCGCCATAGTCTATTTAAAACTGAGTGTCCACGTCGATGTGACCTGGTCGCCGGCGATACACTGACAGGAGGTAATCGCTCCCGCAGTGTATCATTGAGTCGCCGTGAGAGTTCAGAGTACACCAGCTGAACAGCTCTGGTGCTCTCACTTACAGCACCACTGCGTGAAAAAGATCTCACACAGCGGTAGTACCGTGAGAGCACCAGAGCGGATGAACTCTCATGGCAGTGCAGTGATACACTGATGGAGTAATTACCTCCTGTCAGTGTATCACCGGCGGCCAGGTAACATCGACGTGGGATACTCCGTATTAAATGGACTATGGCGGACAGGGAGTATATGTTGGTTTATTTTTTTATTGCTTGCAGGAGACGAGGGCGTCGGGGATTAGGCGTTCAGTATGTATAGTCAATTTAGATTCAATAAAGGAGTTTGTGTGATTATTTCAAATAAAGGACTTTATTATGGCTGTGTTTATCATATAACTATAGGATTAGTAATGGATATAGACGCCTCTCCACTACTAACCTGTGGGCCTGACAATACAAAGGTGACATCAACCCCACAAATATGAACACCACTTGCCACCTCTACAAGGCAAGTAAGAAGAGCATCTGTCAGTGGGTGTCTGCGTCTGTCTGCGGGGGTCTGCGTCTGTCTGCGGGGGTCTGCGTCTGTCTGCGGGGGTCTGCGAAGGTCTGCGAAGGTCTGCGAAGGTCTGCGAAGGTCTGCGTCTGTCTGCGAAGGTCTGCGTCTGTCTGCATGTGTCTGCGTCTGTCTGCATGTGTCTGCGTCTGTCTGCATGTGTCTGCGTCTGTCTGCATGTGTCTGCGTCTGTCTGCATGTGTCTGCGTCTGTCTGCGGGGGTCTGCGTCTGTCTGCGAAGGTCTGCGAAGGTCTGCGAAGGTCTGCGTCTGTCTGCGAAGGTCTGCGTCTGTCTGCGAAGGTCTGCGTCTGTCTGCGAAGGTCTGCGTCTGTCTGCGAAGGTCTGCGTCTGTCTGCATGTGTCTGCGTCTGTCTGCATGTGTCTGCGTCTGTCTGCATGTGTCTGCGTCTGTCTGCATGTGTCTGCGTCTGTCTGCATGTGTCTGCGTCTGTCTGCATGTGTCTGCGTCTGTCTGCATGTGTCTGCATGTGTCTGCATGTGTCTGCATGTGTCTGCATGTGTCTGCGTCTGTCTGCATGTGTCTGCGTCTGTCTGCATGTGTCTGCGTCTGTCTGCATGTGTCTGCGTCTGTCTGCATGTGTCTGCATGTGTCTGCATGTGTCTGCGTCTGTCTGCATGTGTCTGCGTCTGTCTGCATGTGTCTGCGTCTGTCTGCATGTGTCTGCGTCTGTCTGCATGTGTCTGCGTCTGTCTGCGCCTGTCTGCGTCTGTCTGCGTCTGTCTGCGTCTGTCTGCGTCTGTCTGCGTCTGTCTGCGTGTGTCTGCGGGTGTCTGCGTCTGTCTGCGTCTGTCTGCGTCTGTCTGCGGGTGTCTGCGGGTGTCTGCGTCTGTCTGCGGGTGTCTGCGGGTGTCTGCGGGTGTCTGCGTCTGTCTGCGTCTGTCTGCGTCTGTCTGCGGGTGTCTGCGGGTGTCTGCGTCTGTCTGCGGGTGTCTGCGTCTGTCTGCGTGTGTCTGCGTCTGTCTGCGGGTGTCTGCGTCTGTCGGCGGGTGTCTGCGTCTGTCGGCGGGTGTCTGCGTCTGTCGGCGGGTGTCTGCGTCTGTCGGCGGGTGTCTGCGTCCTGTCGGCGGGTGTCTGCGTCCTGTCGGCGGGTGTCTGCGGTCTGTCGGCGGGTGTCTGCGGTCTGTCGGCGGGTGTCTGCGGTCTGTCGGCGGGTGTCTGCGGTCTGTCGGCGGGTGTCTGCGGTCTGTCGGCGGGTGTCTGCGGTCTGTCGGCGGGTGTCTGCGGTCTGTCGGCGGGTGTCTGCGGTCTGTCGGCGGGTGTCTGCGGTCTGTCGGCGGGTGTCTGCGGTCTGTCGGCGGGTGTCTGCGGTCTGTCGGCGGGTGTCTGCGGTCTGTCGGCGGGTGTCTGCGTCTGAGAGAAGCAAGTGAATGCTGGAGTCCAAAGCTATCATAAACAATACAAATTTTATTAGCAATTAGTAGGCACATATAGAGAGACAGGACAATCATAACAGCACAGTAAATAGTGAGTAAATAGCCCGAAAAAAAAGACCTGACAAACCAGCTAACAATTTATGAATGTAAAAACACTCAGGCCCATGGACAAGGGAATCTGATAAGTGCAGATGGAAAAAGCAAGGAAATATGCTAAGGATGATCAGTCCTGCAATGTATTGTATTGCACTAGGCCCTAAAAGAGCAGTATAGATGGTGTTGCGGCGGTTAACGTGGCCCCCTGATGGTACAAAATACAATGTAATACATTTCTACTCACAGACTATAGTGTATCAGCTGGGGCAACAGACATCACCACAGGACCAACGCTGTCACAGTAACACGTGCAAAGTTATCAAAGCAAAGAAACCACTTGCTACACACATATTATGTATATTGCACAAGGCCCTATAAGAGGTGGAAAAGAATAACTTCATGTCAACATACCCATCATGTCCTGGTGTGAGTGAGGCGCTGGTTTGTGTACCCCGTCTGTCTGCGGGTGTCTTAGTGCGGGTGCCTGCGTATACCCATGCAACAAACAGCCAATAGTGGTGTCTTATAGACGCCTCTCCACTACTAACCTGTGGGCTTGATGTCACCTGACAATACAAAGGTGACATCAACCCCACAAATATGAACACCACTTGCCACCTCTACAAGGCAAGTGAGAAGAGCATCTGTCTGTGGGTGTCTGCGTCTGTCTGCGGGAGTCTGCGTCGGTCTGCGTCTGTCTGCGAAGGTCTGCGTCTGTCTGCGAAGGTCTGCGTCTGTCTGCGAAGGTCTGCGTCTGTCTGCGAAGGTCTGCGTCTGTCTGCGAAGGTCTGCGTCTGTCTGCGAAGGTCTGCGTCTGTCTGCGGGGGTCTGCGTCTGTCTGCGGGGGTCTGCGTCTGTCTGCGAAGGTCTGCGTCTGTCTGCGAAGGTCTGCGTCTGTCTGCGAAGGTCTGCGTCTGTCTGCGAAGGTCTGCTTCTGTCTGCGAAGGTCTGCGTCTGTCTGCGAGGGTCTGCGTCTGTCTGCATGTGTCTGCGTCTGTCTGCGTCTGTCTGCGTCTGTTTGCGTCTGTCTGCATGTGTCTGCGTCTGTCTGCGTCTGTCTGCGGGGGTCTGCGTCTGTCTGCGAAGGTCTGCGTCTGTCTGCATGTGTCTGCGTCTGTCTGCATGTGTCTGCGTCTGTCTGCGTCTGTCTGCGTCTGTCTGCATGTGTCTGCGTCTGTCTGCATGTGTCTGCGTCTGTCTGCATGTGTCTGCGTCTGTCTGCATGTGTCTGCGTCTGTCTGCATGTGTCTGCGTCTGTCTGCATGTGTCTGCGTCTGTCTGCATGTGTCTGCGTCTGTCTGCATGTGTCTGCGTCTGTCTGCATGTGTCTGCGTCTGTCTGCATGTGTCTGCGTCTGTCTGCATGTGTCTGCATCTGTCTGCATGTGTCTGCGTCTGTCTGCATGTGTCTGCATGTGTCTGCATGTGTCTGCATGTGTCTGCGTCTGTCTGCATGTGTCTGCGTCTGTCTGCGGGGGTCTGCGGTCTGTCTGCGGGGGTCTGCGGTCTGTCTGCGGGGGTCTGCGAGTGTCTGCGTCTGTCTGCATCTGTCTGCGGGTGTCTGCCTCTGTCTGCATGTGTCTGCGGGTGTCTGCCTCTGTCTGCATGTGTCTGCGGGTGTCTGCGTCTGTCTGCATGTGTCTGCGTCTGTCTGCATGTGTCTGCGTCTGTCTGCGGGTGTCTGCGGTCTGTCTGCGGGTGTCTGCGGTCTGTCTGCGGGTGTCTGCGGTCTGTCTGCGGGTGTCTGCGGTCTGTCTGCGGGTGTCTGCGGTCTGTCTGCGGGTGTCTGCGGTCTGTCTGCGGGTGTCTGCGTCTGAGAGAAGCAAGTGAATGCTGAAGTCCAAAGCTATCATAAACAATACAAATTTTATTAGCAATTAGTAGGCACATATAGAGAGACAGGACAATCATAACAGCACAGTAAATAGTGAGTAAATAGCCCGAAAAAAAAGACCTGACAAACCAGCTAACAATTTATGAATGTAAAAACACTCAGGCCCATGGACAAGGGAATCTGATAAGTGCAGGTGGAAAAAGCAAGGAAATATACTAAAGATGATCAGTCCTGCAATGTATTGTATTGCACTAGGCCCTAACAGAGCAGTATAGATGGTGTCGCGGCGGTTAACGTGGCCCCCTGATGGTACAAAATACAATGTAATACACTATAGTCTGTGAGTAGAAATGTATCAGCTGGGGCAACAGACATCACCACAGGACCAACGCTGTCACAGTAACACGTGCAAAGTTATCAAAGCAAAGAAACCACTTGCTACACACATATTATGTATATTGCACAAGGCCCTATAAGAGGTGGAAAAGAATAACTTCATGTCAACATACCCATCATGTCCTGGTGTGAGTGAGGCGCTGGTTTGTGTACCCCGTCTGTCTGCGGGTGTCTTAGTGCGGGTGCCTGCATATACCCATGCAACAAACAGCCAATAGTGGCTGTACTTAAGCGTTGTCTGATGGGACTACTACTCCCATCTGGCTATGTCTGCTGTCCCATATTACAGAGACCCACATGAGCCAATGATGGTAGAATAGTCTCATCATCTGGCGCCTGAGTTCAATTGTAAAAAATATCAAAACACTGACATAATTACATATTCACATACAATATACATACTCACCTAACACCTAATCCCCGACGCCCGCGTCTTCTGCAAGCAAATATGTTAAACCAACATATACTCCCTGTCCGCCATAGTCTATTTAAAACTGAGTGTCCACGTCGATGTGACCTGGTCGCCGGCGATACACTGACAGGAGGTAATCGCTCCCGCATTGTATCATTGAGTCGCCGTGAGAGTTCAGAGTACACCAGCTGAACAGCTCTGGTGCTCTCACTTACAGCACCACTGCGTGAAAAAGATCTCACACAGCGGTAGTACCGTGAGAGCACCAGAGCGGATGAACTCTCATGGCAGTGCAGTGATACACTGATGGAGCAATTACCTCCTGTCAGTGTATCGCCGGCGGCCAGGTAACATCGACGTGGGATACTCCGTATTAAATGGACTATGGTGGACAGGGAGTATATGTTGGGTTTTTTTTTTATTGCTTGCAGGAGACGAGGGTATCGGGGATTAGGCGTTCAGTATGTATAGTCAATTTAGATTCAATAAAGGAGTTTGTGTGATTATTTCAAATAAAGGACTTTATTATGGCTGTGTTTATTTATCATAAAACTATAGGATTAGTAATGGATAGGTGTCTTATAGACGCCTCTCCACTACTAACCTGTGGGCTTGATGTCACCTGACAATACAAAGGTGACATCAACCCCACAAAGATGAACACCACTTGCCACCTCTACAAGGCAAGTGAGAAGAGCGTGTCTGTGGGTGTCTGCATCTGTCTGCGGGGGTCTGCATCTGTCTGCGGGGGTCTGCGTCTGTCTGCGGGGGTCTGCATGTGTCTGCGTCTGTCTGCGGGTGTCTGCGTCTGTCTGCGTCTGTCTGCGGGAGTCTGCGGGTGTCTGCGGGAGTCTGCGGGTGTCTGCGGGAGTCTGCGGGTGTCTTCGGGAGTCTGCGGGTGTCTGCGGGTGTCTGCATCTGTCTGCGGGTGTCTGCCTCTGTCTGCCTCTGTCTGCGGGTGTTTGCATCTGTCTACATCTGTCTGCGAGTGTCTGCGTCTGTCTGCGGGTGTCTGCATGTCTGCGGGTGTCTGCATCTGTTTGCATCTGTCTGCGGTCTGTCTGTGGTCTGTCTGCGGGTGTCTGCGGGGGTCTGCGGTCTGTCTGCGGGGGTCTGCGGTCTGTCTGCGGGGGTCTGCGGTCTGTCTGCGGGGGTCTGCGGTCTGTCTGCGGGGGTCTGCGGTCTGTCTGCGGGGGTGTGCGGTCTGTCTGCGGGGGTCTGCGGTCTGTCTGCGGGGGTCTGCGGTCTGTCTGCGAGGGTCTGCGGTCTGTCTGCGGGGGTCTGCGGTCTGTCTGCGGGGGTCTGCGGTCTGTCTGCGGGGGTCTGCGGTCTGTCTGCGGGGGTCTGCGGTCTGTCTGCGGGGGTCTGCGTTCTGTCTGCATGTGTCTGCGTCTGTCTGCGTCTGTCTGCGGGTGTCTGCATATATCTGCGGGTGTCTGCATCTGTTTGCATCTGTCTGCGGTCTGTCTGCAGGTGTCTGCGGGTGTCTGCAGGTGTCTGCGGGGGTCTGCCGTCTGTCTGCGGGGGTCTGCTGTCTGTCTGCGGGGGTCTGCGGTCTGTCTGCGGGGGTCTGCGGTCTGTCTGCGGGGGTCTGCGGTCTGTCTGCGGGGGTCTGCATCTGTCTGCATCTGTCTGTGGGTGTCTGCCTCTGTCTGCATGTGTCTGCGGGTGTCTGCGTCTGTCTGCATGTGTCTGCGTCTGTCTGCATGTGTCTGCGTCTGTCTGCATGTGTCTGCGGTCTGTCTGCGGGTGTCTGCGTCTGAGAGAAGCAAGTGAATGCTGAAGTCCAAAGCTATCATAAACAATACAAATTTTATTAGCAATTAGTAGGCACATATAGAGAGACAGGACAATCATAACAGCACAGTAAATAGTGAGTAAATAGCCCGAAAAAAAAGACCTGACAAACCAGCTAACAATTTATGAATGTAAAAACACTCAGGCCCATGGACAAGGGAATCTGATAAGTGCAGGTGGAAAAAGCAAGGAAATATACTAAAGATGATCAGTCCTGCAATGTATTGTATTGCACTAGGCCCTAACAGAGCAGTATAGATGGTGTCGCGGCGGTTAACGTGGCCCCCTGATGGTACAAAATACAATGTAATACACTATAGTCTGTGAGTAGAAATGTATCAGCTGGGGCAACAGACATCACCACAGGACCAACGCTGTCACAGTAACACGTGCAAAGTTATCAAAGCAAAGAAACCACTTGCTACACACATATTATGTATATTGCACAAGGCCCTATAAGAGGTGGAAAAGAATAACTTCATGTCAACATACCCATCATGTCCTGGTGTGAGTGAGGCGCTGGTTTGTGTACCCAGTCTGTCTGCGGGTGTCTTAGTGCGGGTGCCTGCATATACCCATGCAACAAACAGCCAATAGTGGCTGTACTTAAGCGTTGTCTGATGGGACTACTACTCCCATCTGGCTATGTCTGCTGTCACATATTACAGAGACCCACATGAGCCAATGATGGTAGAATAGTGTCATCAACTGGCGCCTGAGTTCAATTGTAAAAAATATCAAAACACTGACATAATTACATATTCACATACAATATACATACTCACCTAACACCTAATCCCCGACGCCCGCGTCTTCTGCAAGCAATCAAATATGTTAAACCAACATATACTCCCTGTCCGCCATAGTCTATTTAAAACTGAGTGTCCACGTCGATGTGACCTGGTCGCCGGCGATACACTGACAGGAGGTAATCGCTCCCGCAGTGTATCATTGAGTCGCCGTGAGAGTTCAGAGTACACCAGCTGAACAGCTCTGGTGCTCTCACTTACAGCACCACTGCGTGAAAAAGATCTCACACAGCGGTAGTACCGTGAGAGCACCAGAGCGGATGAACTCTCATGGCAGTGCAGTGATACACTGATGGAGCAATTACCTCCTGTCAGTGTATCGCCGGCGGCCAGGTAACATCGACGTGGGATACTCCGTATTAAATGGACTATGGCGGACAGGGAGTATATGTTGGTTTATTTTTTTATTGCTTGCAGGAGACGAGGGCGTCGGGGATTAGGCGTTCAGTATGTATAGTCAATTTAGATTCAATAAAGGAGTTTGTGTGATTATTTCAAATAAAGGACTTTATTACCGCAGACTCCCGCCGACAGACCGCAGACACCCTCCGACAGACCGCAGAAACCCGCCGACAGACCGCAGACCCCCGCCGACAGACCGCAGACCCCCGCCGACAGACCGCAGACCCCCGCCGACAGACCGCAGACCCCCGCCGACAGACCGCAGACAGACCGCAGACCCCCGCAGACTGACCGCAGACACCCGCAGACACACCGCAGACACCCGCAGACACATGCAGACAGACGCAGACAGACGCAGACACATGCAGACAGACGCAGACACATGCAGACAGACGCAGACACATGCAGACAGACGCAGACACATGCAGACAGACGCAGACACATGCAGACAGACGCAGACACCCGCAGACAGACGCAGACACCCGCAGACAGACGCAGACACCCGCAGACAGACGCAGACACATGCAGACACATGCAGACAGATGCAGACACCCGCAGACAGACGCAGACACATGCAGACAGACGCAGACAAATGCAGACAGACGCAGACACAGACAGACGCAGACACATGCAGACAGACGCAGACACATGCAGACAGACGCAGACAGACGCAGACACATGCAGACAGATGCAGACACCCGCAGACACATGCAGACAGACGCAGACACATGCAGACAGACGCAGACAGACGCAGACACATGCAGACACCCGCAGACAGATGCAGACACCCGCAGACAGACGCAGACACATGCAGACAGACGCAAACAGACGCAAACAGACGCAGACAGACGCAGACACATGCAGACAGACGCAGACCCCCGCAGACAGACGCAGACACCTGCAGACAGACCGCAGACAGATGCAAACAGATGCAGACACCCGCAGACAGACGCAGACGCAGACAGACGCAGACACATGCAGACAGACGCAGACCTTCGCAGACAGACGCAGACCCCCGCAGACAGACGCAGACCCCCGCAGACAGACGCAGACACCTGCAGACAGACCGCAGACAGATGCAAACAGATGCAGACACCCGCAGACATATGCAGACAGACGCAGACAGACGCAGACAGATGCAGACAGATGCAGACAGACGCAGACACATGCAGACAGACGCAAACAGATGCAGACACCTGCAGACAGACGCAGACACCTGCAGACAGACGCAGACACCTGCAGACAGACGCAGACACATGCAGACAGACGCAGACACATGCAGACAGACGCAGACCTTCGCAGACAGACGCAGACCTTCGCAGACAGACGCAGACCCCCGCAGACAGACGCAGACCCCCGCAGACAGACGCAGACCCCCGCAGACAGACGCAGACCCCCGCAGACAATCTCTCCACTACTAACCTGTGGGCTTGATGTCACCTGACAATACAAAGGTGACATCAACCCCACAAATATGAACACCACTTGCCACCTCTACAAGGCAAGTGAGAAGAGCGTCTGTCTGTGGGTGTCTGCGTCTGTCTGCGGGTGTCTGCGTCTGTCTGCGGGGGTCTGCGTCTGTCTGCGGGGGTCTGCGTCTGTCTGCGTCTGTCTGCATGTGTCTGCGTCTGTCTGCGGGTGTCTGCGTCTGTCTGCGTCTGTCTGCGTCTGTCTGCGGGTGTCTGCGGGTGTCTGCGTCTGTCTGCGGGTGTCTGCGTCTGTCTGCGGGTGTCTGCGTCTGTCTGCGGGTGTCTGCGTCTGTCTGCGGGTGTCTGCGTCTGTCTGCGGGTGTCTGCGTCTGTCTGCGGGTGTCTGCGTCTGTCTGCGGGTGTCTGCGTCTGTCTGCGTCTGTCTGCGTCTGTCTGCGGGTGTCTGCGGGTGTCTGCGTCTGTCTGCGGGTGTCTGCGTCTGTCTGCGGGTGTCTGCGTCTGTCTGCGGGTGTCTGCGTCTGTCTGCGGGTGTCTGCGGGTGTCTGCGTCTGTCTGCGGGTGTCTGCGGGTGTCTGCGTCTGTCTGCGGGTGTCTGCGTCTGTCTGCGGGTGTCTGCGTCTGTCTGCGGGTGTCTGCGTCTGTCTGCGGGTGTCTGCGTCTGTCTGCGGGTGTCTGCGTCTGTCTGCGGGTGTCTGCGTCTGTCTGCGGGTGTCTGCGGGTGTCTGCGTCTGTCTGCGGGTGTCTGCGTCTGTCTGCGGGTGTCTGCGTCTGTCTGCGGGTGTCTGCGTCTGTCTGCGTCTGTCTGCGGGTGTCTGCGGGAGACTGCGGGTGTCTGCGGGAGACTGCGGGTGTCTGCGGGTGTCTGCGTCTGTCTGCGGGTGTTTGCATCTGTCTACATCTGTCTGCGAGTGTCTGCGTCTGTCTGCGGGTGTCTGCATGTCTGCGGGTGTCTGCATCTGTTTGCATCTGTCTGCAGTCTGTCTGCGGGTGTCTGCAGTCTGTCTGCGGGGGTCTGCGGTCTGTCTGCGGGGGTCTGCGGTCTGTCTGCGGGGGTCTGCGGTCTGTCTGCGGGGGTCTGCGGTCTGCCTGCATGTGTCTGCGTCTGTCTGCGTGTGTCTGCATCTGTCTGCGTCTGTCTGCGTCTGTCTGCGGGTGTCTGCATATGTCTGCGGGTGTCTGCATCTGTTTGCATCTGTCTGCGGTCTGTCTGCAGGTGTCTGCGGGTGTCTGCGGGTGTCTGCAGGGGTCTGCGGTCTGTCTGCGGGGGTCTGCGGTCTGTCTGCGGGGGTCTGCGAGTGTCTGCATTTGTCTGCGTCTGTCTGCATCTGTCTGCGGGTGTCTGCCTCTGTCTGCATGTGTCTGCGGGTGTCTGCGTCTGTCTGCGTCTGTCTGCATGTGTCTGCGTCTGTCTGCATGTGTCTGCGTCTGTCTGCATGTGTCTGCGTCTGTCTGCATGTGTCTGCGTCTGTCTGCGGGTGTCTGCGGTCTGTCTGCGGGTGTCTGCGTCTGAGAGAAGCAAGTGAATGCTGAAGTCCAAAGCTATCATAAACAATACAAATTTTATTAGCAATTAGTAGGCACATATAGAGAGACAGGACAATCATAACAGCACAGTAAATAGTGAGTAAATAGCCCGAAAAAAAAGACCTGACAAACCAGCTAACAATTTATGAATGTAAAAACACTCAGGCCCATGGACAAGGGAATCTGATAAGTGCAGGTGGAAAAAGCAAGGAAATATACTAAAGATGATCAGTCCTGCAATGTATTGTATTGCACTAGGCCCTAACAGAGCAGTATAGATGGTGTCGCGGCGGTTAACGTGGCCCCCTGATGGTACAAAATACAATGTAATACACTATAGTCTGTGAGTAGAAATGTATCAGCTGGGGCAACAGACATCACCACAGGACCAACGCTGTCACAGTAACACGTGCAAAGTTATCAAAGCAAAGAAACCACTTGCTACACACATATTATGTATATTGCACAAGGCCCTATAAGAGGTGGAAAAGAATAACTTCATGTCAACATACCCATCATGTCCTGTGTGAGTGAGGCGCTGGTTTGTGTACCCCGTCTGTCTGCGGATGTCTTAGTGCGGGTGCCTGCGTATACCCATGCAACAAACAGCCAATAGTGGCTGTACTTAAGCGTTGTCTGATGGGACTACTACTCCCATCTGGCTATGTCTGCTGTCACATATTACAGAGACCCACATGAGCCAATGATGGTAGAATAGTGTCATCAACTGGCGCCTGAGTTCAATTGTAAAAAATATAAAAACACTGACATAATTACATATTCACATACAATATACATACTCACCTAACACCTAATCCCCGACGCCCGCGTCTTCTGCAAGCAATCAAATATGTTAAACCAACATATACTCCCTGTCCGCCATAGTCTATTTAAAACTGAGTGTCCACGTCGATGTGACCTGGTCACCGGCGATACACTGACAGGAGGTAATCGCTCCCGCAGTGTATCATTGAGTCACCGTGAGAGTTCAGAGTACACCAGCTGAACAGCTCTGGTGCTCTCACTTACAGCACCACTGCGTGAAAAAGATCTCACACAGCGGTAGTACCGTGAGAGCACCAGAGCGGATGAACTCTCATGGCAGTGCAGTGATACACTGATGGAGCAATTACCTCCTGTCAGTGTATCGCCGGCGGCCAGGTAACATCGACGTGGGATACTCCGTATTAAATGGACTATGGCGGACAGGGAGTATATGTTGGTTTATTTTTTTATTGCTTGCAGGAGACGAGGGCGTCGGGGATTAGGCGTTCAGTATGTATAGTCAATTTAGATTCAATAAAGGAGTTTGTGTGATTATTTCAAATAAAGGACTTTATTATGGCTGTGTTTATCATATAACTATAGGATTAGTAATGGATAGGTGTCTTAGGCTGGTTTCACATTTGCGTTTTTTAGCGCTGGAAAAAAACGCACACCTGCGCATGCGTTTTTTCCCCTATATTTAACATGGGTGCGCATACCTGCGCACTGGTCAGCGCATGTATGCGATTTTCATGCGCTGCGTTTTTTTGGGGTGTGCATTGGGATTTTCCAGACGCAGCATGTTGCATTTTTTGGCCCTGCAAAAAAGCACATGCGCACATATGCGCACGTTTTGCGCTAAAAATGGCCATTATAGCCTATGGATGCGCATATGTGCGCACTGGCATGCTCATGTAAGCGTTTTTTTGCATATGCGTTTTTTTTTTTAAACCATGGAATTTAGGGGTTTGGGTTAGAGTTAGGGTTAGTTAAGGGGGTTTAGGGTTAGGGTTATGGTCAGGGTCAGGGTTAGGGTCAGGGTTAGGGTTAAGTATGGTTTTGTTAAGGATTAGGGTCATGGTTAGGGTCAGGATTAGGGTTAAGTATGGTTATGTTAAGGGTTAGGGTCAGGGTTAGGGTTAGGATTAGGGTTAAGTATGGTTTTGTTAAGGATTAGGGTCAGGGTTAGGGTCAGGATTAGGGTAAAGTATGGTTTTGTTAAGGGTTAGGGTCAGGGTTAGGGTTAGGGTCAGGATTAGGGTCAGGGTTAAGTATGGTTTTGTTAAGGGTTAGGGTCAGGGTTAGGGTCAGGGTTAGGGTCAGGGTTAGGGTCAGGGTTAGTTAGGGTTTAGGGTTTGGGTTAGGGTTAGGTATGATTTGGTTAAGGGTTAGGGTCAGGGTTAGGGTTAGTAAAGTCATGGTTTGGGTACTGTGAGGGGCCACCTAAAAATGTTGGAAAAAAACGCAAACGCGGTAAAAACGCGCTAAAAACGCATACAAACGCATAAAAACGCTGCGTTTTTTTCATGCATGCTCATAAAAATGCTTGAAAAAAACGCAGCAGTTGTATGCTTATGTATGCGTTTTTTCAATGCGTTTTTTTGCGGGAAAAACGCGCTGCAAAAAAAGTAAGTGTGAAACTAGCCTTATAGACGCCTCTCCACTACTAACCTGTGGGCTTGATGTCACCTGACAATACAAAGGTGACATCAACCCCACAAATATGAACACCACTTGCCACCTATACAAGGCAAGTGAGAAGAGCATCTGTCTGTGGGTGTCTGCGTCTGTCTGCATGTGTCTGCGTCTGTCTGCATGTGTCTGCGTCTGTCTGCATGTGTCTGCGTCTGTCTGCATGTGTCTGCGTCTGTCTGCATGTGTCTGCGTCTGTCTGCATGTGTCTGCGTCTGTCTGCGTGTGTCTGCGTCTGTCTGCGTGTGTCTGCGTCTGTCTGCGGGTGTCTGCGTCTGTCTTCATGTGTCTGCGTCTGTCTGCAGGGGTGTCTGCGTCTGTCTGCATGTGTCTGCATGTGTCTGCGTCTGTCTGCATGTGTCTGCGTCTGTCGGCGGGTGTCTGCGGTCTGTCGGCGGGTGTCTGCGGTCTGTCGGCGGGTGTCTGCGGTCTGTCGGCGGGTGTCTGCGGTCTGTCGGCGGGTGTCTGCGGTCTGTCGGCGGGTGTCTGCGGTCTGTCGGCGGGTGTCTGCGGTCTGTCGGCGGGTGTCTGCGGTCTGTCGGCGGGTGTCTGCGGTCTGTCGGCGGGTGTCTGCGGTCTGTCTGCCGGGGTCTGCGGTCTGTCGGCGGGGGTCTGCGGTCTGTCGGCGGGGGTCTGCGGTCTGTCTGCCGGGGCCTGCGGTCTGTCTGCGGTCTGTCTGCCGGGGTCTGCGGTCTGTCGGCGGGGGTCTGCGGTCTGTCGGCGGGGGTCTGCGGTCTGTCGGCGGGGGTCTGCGGTCTGTCGGCGGGGGTCTGCGGTCTGTCGGCGGGGGTCTGCGGTCTGTCGGCGGGTGTCTGCGGTCTGTCGGCGGGTGTCTGCGGTCTGTCGGCGGGTGTCTGCGGTCTGTCTGCGGGGGTCTGCGGTCTGTCTGCGGGGGTCTGCGGTCTGTCGGCGGGTGTCTGCGGTCTGTCGGCGGGTGTCTGCGGTCTGTCGGCGGGTGTCTGCGGTCTGTCTGCGGTCTGTCTGCCGGGGTCTGCGGTCTGTCTGCGGTCTGTCTGCCGGGGTCTGCGGTCTGTCGGCGGGTGTCTGCGGTCTGTCGGCGGGTGTCTGCGGTCTGTCGGCGGGTGTCTGCGGTCTGTCGGCGGGTGTCTGCGGTCTGTCGGCGGGTGTCAGCGGTCTGTCGGCGGGTGTCCGCGGTCTGTCGGCGGGTGTCCGCGGTCTGTCGGCGGGTGTCCGCGGTCTGTCGGCGGGTGTCTGCGGTCTGTCGGCGGGAGTCTGCGGTCTGTGGTCTGTCTGCGGGTGTCTGCGTCTGAGAGAAGCAAGTGAATGCTGGAGTCCAAAGCTATCATAAACAATACAAATTTTATTAGCAATTAGTAGGCACATATAGAGAGACAGGACAATCATAACAGCACAGTAAATAGTGAGTAAATAGCCCGAAAAAAAAGACCTGACAAACCAGCTAACAATTTATGAATGTAAAAACACTCAGGCCCATGGACAAGGGAATCTGATAAGTGCAGATGGAAAAAGCAAGGACATATGCTAAGGATGATCAGTCCTGCAATGTATTGTATTGCACTAGGCCCTAAAAGAGCAGTATAGATGGTGTTGCGGCGGTTAACGTGGCCCCCTGATGGTACAAAATACAATGTAATAGACTATAGTCTGTGAGTAGAAATGTATCAGCTGGGGCAACAGACATCACCACAGGACCAACGCTGTCACAGTAACACGTGCAAAGTTATCAAAGCAAAGAAACCACTTGTTCCACACATATTATGTATATTGCACAAGGCCCTATAAGAGGTGGAAAAGAATAACTTCATGTGAACATACCCATCATGTCCTGGTGTGAGTGAGGCGCTGGTTTGTGTACCCCGTCTGTCTGCGGGTGTCTGTCTGCGGGTGTCTTAGTGCGGGTGCCTGCGTATACCCATGCGACAAACAGCCAATAGTGACTGTACTTAAGCGTTGTCTGATGGGACTACTACTCCCATCTGGCTATGTCTGCTGTCACATATTACAGAGACCCACATGAGCCAATGATGGTAGAATAGTCTCATCATCTGGCGCCTGAGTTCAATTGTAAAAAATATCAAAACACTGACATAATTACATATTCACATACAATATACATACTCACCTAACACCTAATCCCCGACGCCCGCATCTTCTGCAAGCAATCAAATATGTTAAACCAACATATACTCCCTGTGCGCCATAGTCTATTTAAAACTGAGTGTCCACGTCGATGTGACCTGGTCGCCGGCGATACACTGACAGGAGGTAAACGCTCCCGCAGTGTATCATTGAGTCGCCGTGAGAGTTCAGAGTACACCAGCTGAACAGCTCTGGTGCTCTCACTTACAGCACCACTGCGTGAAAAAGATCTCACACAGCGGTAGTACCGTGAGAGCACCAGAGCGGATGAACTCTCATGGCAGTGCAGTGATACACTGATGGAGCAATTACCTCCTGTCAGTGTATCGCCGGTGGCCAGGTAACATCGACGTGGGATACTCCGTATTAAATGGACTATGGCGGACAGGGAGTATATGTTGGTTTATTTTTTTTTATTGCTTGCAGGAGACGAGGGCGTCGGGGATTAGGCGTTCAGTATGTATAGTCAATTTAGATTCAATAAAGGAGTTTGTGTGATTATTTCAAATAAAGGACTTTATTATGGCTGTGTTTATTTATCATATAGACGCCTCTCCACTACTAACCTGTGGGCTTGATGTCACCTGACAATACAAAGGTGACATCAACCCCACAAATATGAACACCACTTGCCACCTCTACAAGGCAAGTGAGAAGAGCGTCTGTCTGTGGGTGTCTGCGGGTGTCTGCGTCTGTCTGCGGGGGTCTGCGTCTGTCTGCATGTGTCTGCGTCTGTCTGCATGTGTCTGCGGGTGTCTGCGTCTGTCTGCATGTGTCTGCGGGTGTCTGCGTCTGTCTGCGGGTGTCTGCGTCTGTCTGCATGTGTCTGCGTCTGTCTGCATGTGTCTGCGGGTGTCTGCATCTGTCTGCGTCTGTCTACGGGTGTCTGCGGGTGTCTGCGTCTGTCTGCGGGTGTCTGCGTCTGTCTGCGTCTGTCTGCAGGGGTCTGCGGACTGTCTGCGGGGGTCTGCGGTTTGTCTGAGGGGGTCTGCGGTCTGTCTGAGGGGGTCTGCGGTCTGTCTGAGGGGGTCTGCGGTCTGTCTGCGGGGGTCTGCGGGCTGTCTGTGGGGGTCTGCGGGCTGTCTGCGGGGGTCTGCGGTCTGTCTGCGGGGGGCTGCGGTCTGTCTGGGGGGGGCTGCGGTCTGTTGGCGGGTGTCTGCGGTCTGTCGGCGGGTGTCTGCGGTCTGTCGGCGGGTGTCTGAGGTCTGTCGGCGGGTGTCTGAGGTCTGTCGGCGGGGGTCTGCGGGCTGTCTGCGGGTGTCTGCGTCTGAGAGAAGCAAGTGAATGCTGGAGTCCAAAGCTATCATAAACAATACAAATTTTATTAGCAATTAGTAGGCACATATAGAGAGACAGGACAATCATAACAGCACAGTAAATAGTGAGTAAATAGCCTGAAAAAAAGACCTGACAAACCAGCTAACAATTTATGAATGTAAAAACACTCAGTGCGTCTGTCTGCGGGGGTCTGTGTCTGTCTGCGGGTGTCTGCGTCTGTCTGCGTGTGTGTGCATGTGTCTGCGTCTGTCTGCATGTGTCTGCGTCTGTCTGCGTGTGTCTGCGGGTGTCTGCGGGTGTCTGCGGTCTGTCTGCGGGGGTCTGCGGTCTGTCTGCATGTGTCTGCATGTGTCTGCGTCTGTCTGCGGGTGTCTGCATGTGTCTGCGGGTGTCTGCATCTGTTTGCATCTGTCTGCGGTCTGTCTGCGGGTGTCTGCAGGGATCTGCGGGGGTCTGCGGTCTGTCTGCGGGGGTCTGCGGTCTGTCTGCGGGGGTCTGCGGTCTGTCTGCGGGGGTCTGCGGTCTGTCTGCGGGGGTCTGCGGTCTGTCTGCGGGGGTCTGCGGTCTGTCTGCGGGGGTCTGCGGTCTGTCTGCGGGGGTCTGCGGTCTGTCTGCGGGGGTCTGCATCTGTCTGCATCTGTCTGCGGGTGTCTGCCTCTGCATGTGTCTGCGGGTGTCTGCGGGTGTCTGCGTCTGTCTGCGTCTGTATGTGTCTGCATGTGTCTGCATGTGTCTGCATGTGTCTGCATGTGTCTGCGTCTGTCTGCATGTGTCTGCGTCTGTCTGCATGTGTCTGCGTCTGTCTGCATGTGTCTGCGTCTGTCTGCATGTGTCTGCGTCTGTCTGCGTCTGTCTGCATGTGTCTGCGTCTGTCTGCATGTGTCTGCATGTGTCTGCGTCTGTCTGCATGTGTCTGCGTCTGTCTGCATGTGTCTGCGTCTGTCTGCGTCTGTCTGCATGTGTCTGCGTCTGTCTGCATGTGTCTGCATGTGTCTGCGTCTGTCTGCATGTGTCTGCGTCTGTCTGCATGTGTCTGCGTCTGTCTGCGTCTGTCTGCATGTGTCTGCGTCTGTCTGCATGTGTCTGCATGTGTCTGCGTCTGTCTGCATGTGTCTGCGTCTGTCTGCATGTGTCTGCGTCTGTCTGCGTCTGTCTGCATGTGTCTGCGTCTGTCTGCATGTGTCTGCGTCTGTCTGCGTCTGTCTGCATGTGTCTGCGTCTGTCTGCATGTGTCTGCGTCTGTCTGCATGTGTCTGCGTCTGTCTGCATGTGTCTGCGTCTGTCTGCATGTGTCTGCGTCTGTCTGCATGTGTCTGCATGTGTCTGCGTCTGTCTGCATGTGTCTGCGTCTGTCTGCATGTGTCTGCGTCTGTCTGCATGTGTCTGCGTCTGTCTGCATGTGTCTGCGTCTGTCTGCATGTGTCTGCGTCTGTCTGCGTCTGTCTGCATGTGTCTGCGTCTGTCTGCATGTGTCTGCATGTGTCTGCGTCTGTCTGCATGTGTCTGCGTCTGTCTGCATGTGTCTGCGTCTGTCTGCGTCTGTCTGCATGTGTCTGCGTCTGTCTGCATGTGTCTGCATGTGTCTGCGTCTGTCTGCATGTGTCTGCGTCTGTCTGCATGTGTCTGCGTCTGTCTGCGTCTGTCTGCATGTGTCTGCGTCTGTCTGCATGTGTCTGCATGTGTCTGCGTCTGTCTGCATGTGTCTGCGTCTGTCTGCATGTGTCTGCGTCTGTCTGCATGTGTCTGCGTCTGTCTGCGTCTGTCTGCATGTGTCTGCGTCTGTCTGCATGTGTCTGCGTCTGTCTGCGTCTGTCTGCATGTGTCTGCGTCTGTCTGCATGTGTCTGCGTCTGTCTGCATGTGTCTGCGTCTGTCTGCGTCTGTCTGCATGTGTCTGCGTCTGTCTGCATGTGTCTGCATGTGTCTGCGTCTGTCTGCATGTGTCTGCGTCTGTCTGCATGTGTCTGCGTCTGTCTGCATGTGTCTGCGTCTGTCTGCATGTGTCTGCGTCTGTCTGCATGTGTCTGCATGTGTCTGCGTCTGTCTGCATGTGTCTGCGTCTGTCTGCATGTGTCTGCGTCTGTCTGCATGTGTCTGCGTCTGTCTGCATGTGTCTGCGTCTGTCTGCATGTGTCTGCATGTGTCTGCGTCTGTCTGCATGTGTCTGCGTCTGTCTGCATGTGTCTGCGTCTGTCTGCATGTGTCTGCATGTGTCTGCGTCTGTCTGCATGTGTCTGCGTCTGTCTGCATGTGTCTGCGTCTGTCTGCATGTGTCTGCCTGTGTCTGCGTCTGTCTGCATGTGTCTGCGTCTGTCTGCATGTGTCTGCGTCTGTCTGCATGTGTCTGCGTCTGTCTGCATGTGTCTGCATGTGTCTGCTTCTGTCTGCATGTGTCTGCGTCTGTCTGCATGTGTCTGCCTGCATGTGTCTGCGTCTGCCTGCATGTGTCTGCGTCTGTCTGCATGTGTCTGCGTCTGTCTGCATGTGTCTGCGTCTGTCTGCATGTGTCTGCGTCTGTCTGCATGTGTCTGCGGTCTGTCTGCGGGTGTCTGCGGTCTGTCTGCGGGTGTCTGCGTCTGAGAGAAGCAAGTGAATGCTGGAGTCCAAAGCTATCATAAACAATACAAATTTTATTAGCAATTAGTAGGCACATATAGAGAGACAGGACAATCATAACAGCACAGTAAATAGTGAGTAAATAGCCCGAAAAAAAGACCTGACAAACCAGCTAACAATTTATGAATGTAAAAACACTCAGGCCCATGGACAAGGGAATCTGATAAGTGCAGGTGGAAAAAGCAAGGAAATATACTAAAGATGATCAGTCCTGCAATGTATTGTATTGCACTAGGCCCTAACAGAGCAGTATAGATGGTGTCGCGGCGGTTAACGTGGCCCCCTGATGGTACAAAATACAATGTAATACACTATAGTCTGTGAGTAGAAATGTATCAGCTGGGGCAACGCTGTCACAGTAACACGTGCAAAGTTATCAAAGCAAAGAAACCACTTGCTACACACATATTATGTATATTGCACAAGGCCCTATAAGAGGTGGAAAAGAATAACTTCATGTCAACATACCCATCATGTCCTGGTGTGAGTGAGGCGCTGGTTTGTGTACCCCGTCTGTCTGCGGGTGTCTTAGTGCGGGTGCCTGCGTATACCCATGCAACAAACAGCCAATAGTGGCTGTACTTAAGCGTTGTCTGATGGGACTACTACTCCCATCTGGCTATGTCTGCTGTCCCATATTACAGAGACCCACATGAGCCAATGATGGTAGAATAGTCTCATCATCTGGCGCCTGAGTTCAATTGTAAAAAATATCAAAACACTGACATAATTACATATTCACATACAATATACATACTCACCTAACACCTAATCCCCGACGCCCGCGTCTTCTGCAAGCAAATATGTTAAACCAACATATACTTCCTGTCCGCCATAGTCTATTTAAAACTGAGTGTCCACGTCGATGTGACCTGGTCGCCGGCGATACACTGACAGGAGGTAATCGCTCCCGCATTGTATCATTGAGTCGCCGTGAGAGTTCAGAGTACACCAGCTGAACAGCTCTGGTGCTCTCACTTACAGCACCACTGCGTGAAAAAGATCTCACACAGCGGTAGTACCGTGAGAGCACCAGAGCGGATGAACTCTCATGGCAGTGCAGTGATACACTGATGGAGCAATTACCTCCTGTCAGTGTATCGCCGGCGGCCAGGTAACATCGACGTGGGATACTCCGTATTAAATGGACTATGGTGGACAGGGAGTATATGTTGGTTTTTTTTTTTATTGCTTGCAGGAGACGAGGGTATCGGGGATTAGGCGTTCAGTATGTATAGTCAATTTAGATTCAATAAAGGAGTTTGTGTGATTATTTCAAATAAAGGACTTTATTATGGCTGTGTTTATCATATAACTATAGGATTAGTAATGGATAGGTGTCTTATAGACGCCTCTCCACTACTAACCTGTGGGCTTGATGTCACCTGACAATACAAAGGTGACATCAACCCCACAAATATGAACACCACTTGCCACCTCTACAAGGCAAGTGAGAAGAGCGTGTCTGTGGGTGTCTGCATCTGTCTGCGTCTGTCTGCGGGGGTCTGCATGTGTCTGCGTCTGTCTGCGGGTGTCTGCGTCTGTCTGTGGGTGTCTGCTTCTGTCTGCGGGTGTCTGCGTCTGTCTGCGGGTGTCTGCGTCTGTCTGCGGGTGTCTGCGGGAGTCTGCGTCTGTCTGCATGTGTCTGCGTCTGTCTGCCTCTGTCTGCGGGTGTTTGCATCTGTCTACATCTGTCTGCGAGTGTCTGCGTCTGTCTGCGTCTGTCTGCGGGTGTCTGCATATGTCTGCGGGTGTCTGCATCTGTTTGCATCTGTCTGCGGTCTGTCTGCGGCTGTCTGCGGGGGTCTGCGGTCTGTCTGCGGGGGTCTGCGGTCTGTCTGCGGGGGTCTGCGGTCTGTCTGCGGGGGTCTGCGGTCTGTCTGCGGGGGTCTGCGGTCTGTCTGCGGGGGTCTGCGGTCTGTCTGCGGGGGTCTGCGGTCTGTCTGCGGGGGTCTGCGGTCTGTCTGCGGGGGTCTGCGGTCTGTCTGCGGGGGTCTGCGGTCTGTCGTCTGTCTGCGGGGGTCTGCGGTCTGTCTGCGGGGGTCTGCGGTCTGTCTGCGGGGGTCTGCGGTCTGTCTGCATGTGTCTGCGTCTGTCTGCGTGTGTCTGCATGTGTCTGCATCTGTCTGCGTCTGTCTGCGGGTGTCTGCATGTCTGCGGGTGTCTGCATATGTCTGCGGGTGTCTGCATCTGTTTGCATCTGTCTGCGGTCTGTCTGCAGGTGTCTGCGGGTGTCTGCAGGGGTCTGCGGGGGTCTGCGGTCTGTCTGCGGGGGTCTGCGGTCTGTCTGCGGGGGTCTGCGGTCTGTCTGCGGGGGTCTGCGGTCTGTCTGCGGGGGTCTGCGAGTGTCTGCGGGGGTCTGCGAGTGTCTGCGGGGGTCTGCATCTGTCTGCATCTGTCTGCGGGTGTCTGCCTCTGTCTGCATGTGTCTGCGGGTGTCTGCGTCTGTCTGCATGTGTCTGCGTCTGTCTGCATGTGTCTGCGTCTGTCTGCATGTGTCTGCGTCTGTCTGCATGTGTCTGCGTCTGTCTGCATGTGTCTGCGTCTGTCTGCATGTGTCTGCGTCTGTCTGCATGTGTCTGCGTCTGTCTGCATGTGTCTGCGTCTGTCTGCATGTGTCTGCGGTCTGTCTGCGGGTGTCTGTGTCTGAGAGAAGCAAGTGAATGCTGAAGTCCAAAGCTATCATAAACAATACAAATTTTATTAGCAATTAGTAGGCACATATAGAGAGACAGGACAATCATAACAGCACAGTAAATAGTGAGTAAATAGCCCGAAAAATAAGACCTGACAAACCAGCTAACAATTTATGAATGTAAAAACACTCAGGCCCATGGACAAGGGAATCTGATAAGTGCAGGTGGAAAAAGCAAGGAAATATACTAAAGATGATCAGTCCTGCAATGTATTGTATTGCACTAGGCCCTAACAGAGCAGTATAGATGGTGTCGCGGCGGTTAACGTGGCCCCCTGATGGTACAAAATACAATGTAATACATTTCTACTCACAGACTATAGTGTATCAGCTGGGGCAACAGACATCACCACAGGACCAACGCTGTCACAGTAACACGTGCAAAGTTATCAAAGCAAAGAAACCACTTGCTACACACATATTATGTATATTGCACAAGGCCCTATAAGAGGTGGAAAAGAATAACTTCATGTCAACATACCCATCATGTCCTGGTGTGAGTGAGGCGCTGGTTTGTGTACCCCGTCTGTCTGCGGGTGTCTTAGTGCGGGTGCCTGCGTATACCCATGCAACAAACAGCCAATAGTGGTGTCTTATAGACGCCTCTCCACTACTAACCTGTGGGCTTGATGTCACCTGACAATACAAAGGTGACATCAACCCCACAAATATGAACACCACTTGCCACCTCTACAAGGCAAGTGAGAAGAGCATCTGTCTGTGGGTGTCTGCGTCTGTCTGCGGGGGTCTGCGTCGGTCTGCGTCTGTCTGCGAAGGTCTGCGTCTGTCTGCGAAGGTCTGCGTCTGTCTGCGAAGGTCTGCGTCTGTCTGCGAAGGTCTGCGTCTGTCTGCGAAGGTCTGCGTCTGTCTGCGAAGGTCTGCGTCTGTCTGCGAAGGTCTGCGTCTGTCTGCGAAGGTCTGCGTCTGTCTGCGGGGGTCTGCGTCTGTCTGCGAAGGTCTGCGTCTGTCTGCGAAGGTCTGCGTCTGTCTGCGTCTGTCTGCATGTGTCTGCGTCTGTCTGCATGTGTCTGCGTCTGTCTGCATGTGTCTGCGTCTGTCTGCATGTGTCTGCGTCTGTCTGCATGTGTCTGCGTCTGTCTGCGGGTGTCTGCGTCTGTCTGCGGGTGTCTGCGTCTGTCTGCGGGTGTCTGCGTCTGTCTGCGGGTGTCTGCGTCTGTCTGCATGTGTCTGCGTCTGTCTGCATGTGTCTGCGTGTGTCTGCGTCTGTTTGCATCTGTCTGCGGTCTGTCTGCAGGTGTCTGCAGGTGTCTGCGGGTGTCTGCAGGGGTCTGCGGTCTGTCTGCGGGGGTCTGCGGTCTGTCTGCGGGGGTCTGCGGTCTGTCTGCGGGGGTCTGCGGTCTGTCTGCGGGGGTCTGCGGTCTGTCTGCGGGGGTCTGCGGTCTGTCTGCGGGGGTCTGCGAGTGTCTGCGGGTGTCTGCCTCTGTCTGCATGTGTCTGCGGGTGTCTGCGTCTGTCTGCATGTGTCTGCGTCTGTCTGCATGTGTCTGCGTCTGTCTGCGGGTGTCTGCGGTCTGTCTGCGGGTGTCTGCGTCTGAGAGAAGCAAGTGAATGCTGAAGTCCAAAGCTATCATAAACAATACAAATTTTATTAGCAATTAGTAGGCACATATAGAGAGACAGGACAATCATAACAGCACAGTAAATAGTGAGTAAATAGCCCGAAAAAAAGACCTGACAAACCAGCTAACAATTTATGAATGTAAAAACACTCAGGCCCATGGACAAGGGAATCTGATAAGTGCAGGTGGAAAAAGCAAGGAAATATACTAAAGATGATCAGTCCTGCAATGTATTGTATTGCACTAGGCCCTAACAGAGCAGTATAGATGGTGTCGCGGCGGTTAACGTGGCCCCCTGATGGTACAAAATACAATGTAATACACTATAGTCTGTGAGTAGAAATGTATCAGCTGGGGCAACGCTGTCACAGTAACACGTGCAAAGTTATCAAAGCAAAGAAACCACTTGCTACACACATATTATGTATATTGCACAAGGCCCTATAAGAGGTGGAAAAGAATAACTTCATGTCAACATACCCATCATGTCCTGGTGTGAGTGAGGCGCTGGTTTGTGTACCCAGTCTGTCTGCGGGTGTCTTAGTGCGGGTGCCTGCGTATACCCATGCAACAAACAGCCAATAGTGGCTGTACTTAAGCGTTGTCTGATGGGACTACTACTCCCATCTGGCTATGTCTGCTGTCACATATTACAGAGACCCACATGAGCCAATGATGGTAGAACAGTGTCATCAACTGGCGCCTGAGTTCAATTGTAAAAAATATCAAAACACTGACATAATTACATATTCACATACAATATACATACTCACCTAACACCTAATCCCCGACGCCCGCGTCTTCTGCAAGCAATCAAATATGTTAAACCAACATATACTCCCTGTCCGCCATAGTCTATTTAAAACTGAGTGTCCACGTCGATGTGACCTGGTCGCCGGCGATACACTGACAGGAGGTAATCGCTCCCGCAGTGTATCATTGAGTCGCCGTGAGAGTTCAGAGTACACCAGCTGAACAGCTCTGGTGCTCTCACTTACAGCACCACTGCGTGAAAAAGATCTCACACAGCGGTAGTACCGTGAGAGCACCAGAGCGGATGAACTCTCATGGCAGTGCAGTGATACACTGATGGAGTAATTACCTCCTGTCAGTGTATCACCGGCGGCCAGGTAACATCGACGTGGGATACTCCGTATTAAATGGACTATGGCGGACAGGGAGTATATGTTGGTTTATTTTTTTATTGCTTGCAGGAGACGAGGGCGTCGGGGATTAGGCGTTCAGTATGTATAGTCAATTTAGATTCAATAAAGGAGTTTGTGTGATTATTTCAAATAAAGGACTTTATTATGGCTGTGTTTATCATATAACTATAGGATTAGTAATGGATATAGACGCCTCTCCACTACTAACCTGTGGGCCTGACAATACAAAGGTGACATCAACCCCACAAATATGAACACCACTTGCCACCTCTACAAGGCAAGTAAGAAGAGCATCTGTCAGTGGGTGTCTGCGTCTGTCTGCGGGGGTCTGCGTCTGTCTGCGGGGGTCTGCGTCTGTCTGCGGGGGTCTGCGAAGGTCTGCGAAGGTCTGCGAAGGTCTGCGTCTGTCTGCGAAGGTCTGCGTCTGTCTGCATGTGTCTGCGTCTGTCTGCATGTGTCTGCGTCTGTCTGCATGTGTCTGCGTCTGTCTGCATGTGTCTGCGTCTGTCTGCATGTGTCTGCGTCTGTCTGCATGTGTCTGCGTCTGTCTGCGGGGGTCTGCGTCTGTCTGCGAAGGTCTGCGAAGGTCTGCGAAGGTCTGCGTCTGTCTGCGAAGGTCTGCGTCTGTCTGCGAAGGTCTGCGTCTGTCTGCGAAGGTCTGCGTCTGTCTGCGAAGGTCTGCGTCTGTCTGCATGTGTCTGCGTCTGTCTGCATGTGTCTGCGTCTGTCTGCATGTGTCTGCGTCTGTCTGCATGTGTCTGCGTCTGTCTGCATGTGTCTGCGTCTGTCTGCATGTGTCTGCGTCTGTCTGCATGTGTCTGCGTCTGTCTGCATGTGTCTGCGTCTGTCTGCATGTGTCTGCGTCTGTCTGCATGTGTCTGCGTCTGTCTGCATGTGTCTGCGTCTGTCTGCATGTGTCTGCGTCTGTCCGCATGTGTCTGCGTCTGTCCGCATGTGTCTGCGTCTGTCCGCATGTGTCTGCATGTGTCTGCATGTGTCTGCATGTGTCTGCATGTGTCTGCGTCTGTCTGCATGTGTCTGCGTCTGTCTGCATGTGTCTGCGTCTGTCTGCATGTGTCTGCGTCTGTCTGCATGTGTCTGCGTCTGTCTGCGTCTGTCTGCGTCTGTCTGCGGGTGTCTGCGGGTGTCTGCGGGTGTCTGCGGGTGTCTGCGTCTGTCTGCGTCTGTCTGCATCTGTCTGCATGTGTCTGCATGTGTCTGCGTCTGTCTGCATGTGTCTGCGTCTGTCTGCATGTGTCTGCGTCTGTCTGCATGTGTCTGCGTCTGTCTGCGTCTGTCTGCGTCTGTCTGCGTCTGTCTGCGTCTGTCTGCGTCTGTCTGCGTCTGTCTGCGGGTGTCTGCGTCTGTCTGCGGGTGTCTGCGGGTGTCTGCGTCTGTCTGCATGTGTCTGCGTCTGTCTGCATGTGTCTGCGTCTGTCTGCATGTGTCTGCGTCTGTCTGCATGTGTCTGCGTCTGTCTGCATGTGTCTGCGTCTGTCTGCATGTGTCTGCGTCTGTCTGCATGTGTCTGCGTCTGTCTGCATGTGTCTGCGTCTGTCTGCATGTGTCTGCGTCTGTCTGCATGTGTCTGCGTCTGTCTGCGCCTGTCTGCGTCTGTCTGCGTCTGTCTGCGTCTGTCTGCGTCTGTCTGCGTCTGTCTGCGTCTGTCGGCGGGTGTCTGCGTCTGTCGGCGGGTGTCTGCGTCCTGTCGGCGGGTGTCTGCGTCCTGTCGGCGGGTGTCTGCGGTCTGTCGGCGGGTGTCTGCGGTCTGTCGGCGGGTGTCTGCGGTCTGTCGGCGGGTGTCTGCGGTCTGTCGGCGGGTGTCTGCGGTCTGTCGGCGGGTGTCTGCGGTCTGTCGGCGGGTGTCTGCGGTCTGTCGGCGGGTGTCTGCGGTCTGTCGGCGGGTGTCTGCGGTCTGTCGGCGGGTGTCTGCGGTCTGTCGGCGGGTGTCTGCGGTCTGTCGGCGGGTGTCTGCGGTCTGTCGGCGGGTGTCTGCGGTCTGTCGGCGGGTGTCTGCGGTCTGTCGGCGGGTGTCTGCGGTCTGTCGGCGGGTGTCTGCGGTCTGTCGGCGGGTGTCTGCGTCTGAGAGAAGCAAGTGAATGCTGGAGTCCAAAGCTATCATAAACAATACAAATTTTATTAGCAATTAGTAGGCACATATAGAGAGACAGGACAATCATAACAGCACAGTAAATAGTGAGTAAATAGCCCGAAAAAAAAGACCTGACAAACCAGCTAACAATTTATGAATGTAAAAACACTCAGGCCCATGGACAAGGGAATCTGATAAGTGCAGATGGAAAAAGCAAGGAAATATGCTAAGGATGATCAGTCCTGCAATGTATTGTATTGCACTAGGCCCTAAAAGAGCAGTATAGATGGTGTTGCGGCGGTTAACGTGGCCCCCTGATGGTACAAAATACAATGTAAGTAGAAATGCGGGTGTCTGTCTGCGGGTGTCTTAGTGCGGGTTTCTTAGTGCGGGTGCCTGCGTATATCCATGCAACGAACAGCCAATAGTGACTGTACTTAAGCGTTGTCTGATGGGACTACTACTCCCATCTGGCTATGTCTGCTGTCACATATTACAGAGACCCACATGAGCCAATGATGGTAGAATAGTCTCATCATCTGGCGCCTGAGTTCAATTGTAAAAAATATCAAAACACTGACATAATTACATATTCACATACAATATACATACTCACCTAACACCTAATCCCCGACGCCCGCATCTTCTGCAAGCAATCAAATATGTTAAACCAACATATACTCCCTGTGCGCCATAGTCTATTTAAAACTGAGTGTCCACGTCGATGTGACCTGGTCACCGGCGATACACTGACAGGAGGTAAACGCTCCCGCAGTGTATCATTGAGTCGCCATGAGAGTTCAGAGTACACCAGCTGAACAGCTCTGGTGCTCTCACTTACAGCACCACTGCGTGAAAAAGATCTCACACAGCAGTAGTACCGTGAGAGCACCAGAGCGGATGAACTCTCATGGCAGTGCAGTGATACACTGATGGAGCAATTACCTCCTGTCAGTGTATCGCCGGTGGCCAGGTAACATCAACGTGGGATACTCCGTATTAAATGGACTATGGCGGACAGGGAGTATATGTTGGTTTATTTTTTTTATTGCTTGCAGGAGACGAGGGCGTCGGGGATTAGGCGTTCAGTATGTATAGTCAATTTAGATTCAATAAAGGAGTTTGTGTGATTATTTCAAATAAAGGACTTTATTATGGCTGTGTTTATTTATCATATAGACGCCTCTCCACTACTAACCTGTGGGCTTGATGTCACCTGACAATACAAAGGTGACATCAACCCCACAAATATGAACACCACTTACCACCTCTACAAGGCAAGTGAGAAGAGCGTCTGTCTGCGGGTGTCTGCGTCTGTCTGCGGGCGTCTGCGGGTGTCTGCGGGTGTCTGCGGGTGTCTGCGTCTGTCTGCGGGTGTCTGCGGGTGTCTGCGGGTGTCTGCGGGTGTCTGCGTCTGTCTGCGTCTGTCTGCGGGTGTCTGCGTCTGTCTGCGTCTGTCTGCGGGTGTCTGCGTCTGTCTGCGGGTGTCTGCGTCTGTCTGCGGGTGTCTGCGTCTGTCTGCGGGTGTCTGCGTCTGTCTGCGGGTGTCTGCGTCTGTCTGCGGGTGTCTGCGTCTGTCTGCGGGTGTCTGCGTCTGTCTGCGGGTGTCTGCGTCTGTCTGCGTCTGTCTGCGTCTGTCTGCGGGTGTCTGCGTCTGTCTGCGGGTGTCTGCGTCTGTCTGCGGGTGTCTGCGGGTGTCTGCGTCTGTCTGCGGGTGTCTGCGTGTGTCTGCGGGTGTCTGCGGGTGTCTGCGGGTGTCTGCGGGTGTCTGCGTCTGTCTGCGTCTGTCTGCGGGTGTCTGCGGGTGTCTGCGTCTGTCTGCGGGTGTCTGCGTCTGTCTGCGGGTGTCTGCGTCTGTCTGCGTCTGTCTGCGGGTGTCTGCGTCTGTCTGCGTCTGTCTGCGTCTGTCTGCGGGTGTCTGCGGGTGTCTGCGGGTGTCTGCGGGTGTCTGCGGGTGTCTGCGTCTGTCTGCGGGTGTCTGCGGGTGTCTGCGGGTGTCTGCGTCTGTCTGCGTCTGTCTGCGGGTGTCTGCGTCTGTCTGCGGGTGTCTGCGTCTGTCTGCGTCTGTCTGCGTCTGTCTGCGGGTGTCTGCGTCTGTCTGCGGGTGTCTGCGGGTGTCTGCGGGTGTCTGCGGGTGTCTGCGTCTGTCTGCGGGTGTCTGCGGGTGTCTGCGTCTGTCTGCGGGTGTCTGCGTCTGTCTGCGGGTGTCTGCGTCTGTCTGCGTCTGTCTGCGGGTGTCTGCGTCTGTCTGCGTCTGTCTGCGTCTGTCTGCGGGTGTCTGCGGGTGTCTGCGGGTGTCTGCGGGTGTCTGCGGGTGTCTGCGGGTGTCTGCGTCTGTCTGCGTCTGTCTGCGGGTGTCTGCGTCTGTCTGCGGGTGTCTGCGTCTGTCTGCGTCTGTCTGCGGGTGTCTGCGGGTGTCTGCGTCTGTCTGCGGGTGTCTGCGTCTGTCTGCGGGTGTCTGCGTCTGTCTGCGGGTGTCTGCGTCTGTCTGCGGGTGTCTGCGTCTGTCTGCGGGTGTCTGCGTCTGTCTGCGTCTGTCTGCGGGTGTCTGCGGGTGTCTGCGTCTGTCTGCGGGTGTCTGCGTCTGTCTGCGGGTGTCTGCGTCTGTCTGCGGGTGTCTGCGTCTGTCTGCGGGTGTCTGCGTCTGTCTGCGGGTGTCTGCGTCTGTCTGCGTCTGTCTGCGTCTGTCTGCGGGTGTCTGCGGGTGTCTGCGGGTGTCTGCGTCTGTCTGCGTCTGTCTGCGGGTGTCTGCGGGTGTCTGCGTCTGTCTGCGGGTGTCTGCGTCTGTCTGCGTCTGTCTGCGTCTGTCTGCGGGTGTCTGCGTCTGTCTGCGGGTGTCTGCGGGTGTCTGCGGGTGTCTGCGGGTGTCTGCGTCTGTCTGCGGGTGTCTGCGGGTGTCTGCGTCTGTCTGCGGGTGTCTGCGTCTGTCTGCGGGTGTCTGCGTCTGTCTGCGTCTGTCTGCGGGTGTCTGCGTCTGTCTGCGTCTGTCTGCGTCTGTCTGCGGGTGTCTGCGGGTGTCTGCGGGTGTCTGCGGGTGTCTGCGGGTGTCTGCGTCTGTCTGCGGGTGTCTGCGTCTGTCTGCGTCTGTCTGCGTCTGTCTGCGTCTGTCTGCGGGTGTCTGCGGGTGTCTGCGGGTGTCTGCGGGTGTCTGCGGGTGTCTGCGGGTGTCTGCGGGTGTCAGCGGGTGTCTGCGGGTGTCTGCGGGTGTCTGCGGGTGTCTGCGGGTGTCAGCGGGTGTCTGCAGGTGTCAGCGGGTGTCTGCAGGTGTCTGCGGGTGTCTGCAGGTGTCTGCAGGTGTCTGCGGGTGTCTGCGGGTGTCTGCAGGTGTCAGCGGGTGTCTGCAGGTGTCTGCGGGTGTCTGCATCTGTCTGCGTCTGTCTGTGGGTGTCTGCATCTGTCTGCGTCTGTCTGCGGGTGTCTGCGGGTGTCTGCGTCTGTCTGCGTCTGTCTGCGTCTGTCTGCGGGTGTCTGCGGGTGTCTGCGTCTGTCTGCGGGTGTCTGCGTCTGTCTGCGGGTGTCTGCGTCTGTCTGCGGGTGTCTGCGTCTGTCTGCGGGTGTCTGCGTCTGTCTGCGGGTGTCTGCGTCTGTCTGCGGGTGTCTGCGTCTGTCTGCGGGTGTCTGCGTCTGTCTGCGGGTGTCTGCGTCTGTCTGCGGGTGTCTGCGTCTGTCTGCGGGTGTCTGCGGGTGTCTGCGTGTGTCTGCGTCTGTCTGCGGGTGTCTGCGTCTGTCTGCGGGTGTCTGCGTCTGTCTGCGGGTGTCTGCGGGTGTCTGCGGGTGTCTGCGGGTGTCTGCGGGTGTCTGCGTCTGTCTGCGGGTGTCTGCGGGTGTCTGCGGGTGTCTGCGTCTGTCTGCGTCTGTCTGCGGGTGTCTGCGGGTGTCTGCGTCTGTCTGCGGGTGTCTGCGTCTGTCTGCGGGTGTCTGCGGGTGTCTGCGTCTGTCTGCGTCTGTCTGCGGGTGTCTGCGTCTGTCTGCGGGTGTCTGCGTCTGTCTGCGGGTGTCTGCGGGTGTCTGCGGGTGTCTGCGTGTGTCTGCGGGTGTCTGCGTCTGTCTGCGGGTGTCTGCGTCTGTCTGCGGGTGTCTGCGTCTGTCTGCGGGTGTCTGCGTCTGTCTGCGGGTGTCTGCGTCTGTCTGCGTCTGTCTGCGGGTGTCTGCGGGTGTCTGCGTCTGTCTGCGGGTGTCTGCGTCTGTCTGCGGGTGTCTGCGTCTGTCTGCGGGTGTCTGCGTCTGTCTGCGGGTGTCTGCGTCTGTCTGCGGGTGTCTGCGTCTGTCTGCGTCTGTCTGCGTCTGTCTGCGGGTGTCTGCGTCTGTCTGCGGGTGTCTGCGTCTGTCTGCGGGTGTCTGCGGGTGTCTGCGGGTGTCTGCGGGTGTCTGCGGGTGTCTGCGGGTGTCTGCGGGTGTCTGCGGGTGTCTGCGGGTGTCAGCGGGTGTCAGCGGGTGTCTGCGGGTGTCTGCGGGTGTCTGCAGGTGTCTGCGGGTGTCAGCGGGTGTCTGCAGGTGTCAGCAGGTGTCTGCGGGTGTCTGCAGGTGTCTGCAGGTGTCTGCAGGTGTCTGCGGGTGTCTGCGGGTGTCTGCAGGTGTCAGCGGGTGTCTGCAGGTGTCTGCGGGTGTCTGCATCTGTCTGCGTCTGTCTGTGGGTGTCTGCATCTGTCTGCGTCTGTCTGCGGGTGTCTGCGGGTGTCTGCGTCTGTCTGCGTCTGTCTGCGTGTGTCTGCGGGTGTCTGCGTCTGTCTGCGGGTGTCTGCGTCTGTCTGCGGGTGTCTGCGTCTGTCTGCGGGTGTCTGCGTCTGTCTGCGGGTGTCTGCGTCTGTCTGCGGGTGTCTGCGTCTGTCTGCGGGTGTCTGCGTCTGTCTGCGGGTGTCTGCGTCTGTCTGCGGGTGTCTGCGTCTGTCTGCGGGTGTCTGCGTCTGTCTGCGGGTGTCTGCGTCTGTCTGCGGGTGTCTGCGTCTGTCTGCGGGTGTCTGCGTCTGTCTGCGGGTGTCTGCGTCTGTCTGCGGGTGTCTGCGTCTGTCTGCGGGTGTCTGCGTCTGTCTGCGGGTGTCTGCGTCTGTCTGCGGGTGTCTGCGTCTGTCTGCGGGTGTCTGCGTCTGTCTGCGGGTGTCTGCGTCTGTCTGCGGGTGTCTGCGTCTGTCTGCGTGTGTCTGCGTCTGTCTGCGGGTGTCTGCAGGTGTCTGCGGGTGTCTGCAGGTGTCTGCGGGTGTCAGCGGGTGTCAGCGGGTGTCTGCGGGTGTCTGCAGGTGTCAGCGGGTGTCTGCAGGTGTCAGCGGGTGTCTGCGTCTGTCTGCGGGTGTCTGCGTCTGTCTGCGGGTGTCTGCGTCTGTCTGCGGGTGTCTGCGTCTGTCTGTGGGTGTCTGCATCTGTCTGCATCTGTCTGCGTCTGTCTGCGGGTGTCTGCGGGTGTCTGCGGGTGTCTGCGGGTGTCTGCGGGTGTCTGCGGGTGTCTGCGGGTGTCTGCGGGTGTCTGCGGGTGTCTGCGGGCGTCTGCGGGCGACTGTCTGAGAGAAACAAGTGAATGCTGGAGTCCAAAGCTATCATAAACAATACAAATTTTATTAGCAATTAGTAGGCACATAGAGAGACAGGACAATCATAACAGCACAGTAAATAGTGAGTAAATAGCCCGAAAAACAAAACCTGACAAACCAGCTAACAATTTATAAATGTAAAAACACTCAGGCCCATGGACAAGGGAATCTGATAAGTACAGGTGGAAAAAGCAAGGAAATATGATAAGGATGATCAGTCCTGCAATGTATTGTATTGCACTAGGCCCTAACAGAGCAGTATAGATAGTGCCGCGGCGGTTAACGTGGCCCCTGTGAGGAACTGAAATACTTTCCCAGCACAGATGGTTGTATTTACATGCAATGACCTTATCTGGTGGGGGAATATGCGCCTTTCTTTCTCTCGGCAGGGGGGCCACTTGGGTTCACACCACTCCAGACTGGCCGGAGACTTCACTGGCTGTGAATTCAATGTACATTGGTTAGGGGGTTGGGAGTAGAGTTGAGAGACTTGATGGGGGAGTGCAGTTGTGTCTGGGGATCTGAAGCGAAAGGAGCAGAGTTAAGGCCGCTCCTGGAACCCATGAATGGACTATCGAACTTGGAACTAAGCTTTCTCGGGCTTCGGTCGTGAGATCTATATTCCCCTAGGAATTATCCCATGGACTATTTTTACTGACTTGTTGCTGATCCCGTGGACTGGGGGCATTATATTGGGGTCATCTACCTGGACTTACTGAAATGCTTGTATGGATACAAATAATACTTGTTGCATCGTTAACCTGCCTAGGTGATTACTAACACCCACAACTCTAGATCTTCACAAGTGGTGGCAGTGGTGGGATCACCTATCTCTGAACAGCGTAACAGAGAAAGTTACTGATGGTGACTTGGCAGAAGAGATGGCAGACTCCATCTACAAGAGACTCAAGTAGGAGCAGCTGAGAGCCCTTTGCTCTGGGAGAGAGCTGGAGTGGTTGATGGCGGAGAACCGGATGGCCCTAATACAACGCTTGGACGAGTGGGATCGAGAACACCCACAGGAGATCAGTCCAGATGTAGAAGAGGACAGCCCAGTGGACGGACAACAGCCGCGGGCAATCATTCCGATGGCAGAAGATCGATTGACCGAGTTGGGGCGGGTGCTGGCTGCGCTAGTAGAGCGGGCCACAGAACGAGAACGGGCGGCTGTGATAAGCAAATATCTGGGTGTCCATGTAGCCGTAACCCCACCACTTTCTGCGCAGATGACAGTGGATAACGGGAGAGAGGGACCCGCATCTTTGAGGTACCGGGACATACCACAGTTTAATGAAGACACTACGGGTATTGATGACCATCTTCAATTATTTGAGAACCTCTGCCTGCTTCATGAGGTGTCCATTGAGGACTGGCCGAGATTTTTGAGTGTTGGCCTGACCGGGAAAGCCAGAGAAGCTTTTAATAACTTGTCTTCTGGGGATCAGAGGTGTTACGCTACCATTCGCAGCGCATTACTGGAGAGGTATGCCGTCACACCTGAAACCTACCGGAGGAAGTTTCGGGAGATTGAAAAGCCCAATGCACATACGCACCGGGAGTTTGCCAACACATTACGTACAGCATGTGCTCGGTGGATCGAAGGACTGGGAGCTCGGGAAGCTGAACATGTCTTGGATATATTCATGCGGGAGCAATTTATGTCCAAGCTCCCACGTGACATAAAGGAATGGGTGGCGGATAGAAAACCACGGAGTCTGGAGGAGGCTGCAAGATTGGCTGATGATTGGTCTGCCAATCGTCCAGGCTGGTGTGGGAGAACAGCTCTGGCAAGTCGGGAACAGAGGCTTCCCGAGAGGCCAGTGAGACCCATGGTCCAGCGAGAGGAACTGCGAGGATTTCGTACTCTACAAAGAGGGGGAGGTCTCCAAAAACCCCATGTACGGCCAGCATCAGGGCGAGGGGGATTAAGCTGCCATAGCTGTGGACGCATGGGACACTTCGCCAGGGAATGCCGGGCCCATTCGGGTCCACGTCATCCGCATTTCCAACCTGTGAACAGTGTACTGCAATGGGGCTGGAATGCTGGGAGCGAGAAAAGAGGGGGAGGTCCCCTAAAACCCCAAGTACGGCCCACATCAGGGCGAGGTGGATTAAGCTGCCATAACTGCGGACGCAGGGGACACTTCGCCAGGGAATGCCAGGCACATTCGAGTCCACGTAGCTGGAGGAGAATCTCTGAACATTTGGACAGCCCGACTACATTTAGACTGGGGACACAGCAAGGGAATGGTGGATGTGGGGGTAGTGCGACACCTACCTGTGGATGTGTTGCAGGGCAACAACTTAGAAGAAGGGTTGGTGTGCCACTGGACCAGTGTCGCAACCCGAAGCCAAGGACTCATTCCCGCTGCATCAGAAGGCCTCGACATGCCAAATAACCTCCCGCCAGTGTGGGAGAGACCACGGCAATGCTGATGGACTATCGAGACAGACTGAGGAAGCCACAAACTCTGGTAATTGTCGTCAGAAGAAGGATAGTCAATTTCATGAATTGGAGCCCAATGCTTGCCGTGCTGGAAAAGTGGGGGAGGAATGTGAGGAACTGAAATACTTCCCAGCACAGATGGTTGTATTTACATGCAATGACCTTATCTGGTGGGGGAATATGTGCCTTTCTTTCTCTCGGCAGGGGGGTCACTTGGGTTCACACCACTCCAGACTGGCCGGAGACTTCACTGGCTGTGAATTCAATGTACATTGGTTAGGGGGTTGGGAGTAGAGTTGAGAGACTTGATGGGGGAGTGCAGTTGTGTCTGGGGATCTGAAGCGAAAGGAGCAGAGTTAAGGCCGCTCCTTGAACCCATGAATGGACTATCGAACTTGAAACTAAGCTTTCTCGGGCTTCGGTCGTGAGATCTATATTCCCCTAGGAATTATCCCATGGACTATTTTTACTGACTTGTTGCTGATCCCGTGGACTGGGGGCATTACATTGGGGTCATCTACCTGGACTTACTGAAATGCTTGTATGGATACAAATAAAACTTGTTGCATCATTAACCTGCCTAGGTGATTACTAACACCCACAACTCTAGATCTTCACAGCCCCCTGATGGTACAAAATACAATGTAATACACTATAGTCTGTGAGTAGAAATGTATCAGCTGGGGCAACAGACATCACCACAGGACCAACGCTGTCACAGTAACACGTGCAAAGTTATCAAAGCAAAGAAACCACTAGTTCCACACATTATATATATTGCACAAGGCCCTATAAAGAGGTGGAAAAGAATAACTTCATGTGAACATACCCATCATGTCATGGTGTGAGTGAGGCGATGGTTTGTTTACGGTGTCTGGCTGCGGGTGTCTGGCTGCGGGTGTCTGGCTGCGGGTGCCTGCGTATACCCATGCAACGAACAGCCAATAATGACTGTACTTAAGCGTTGTCTGATGGGACTACTACTCCCATCTGGCTATGTCTGCTGTCACATATTACAGAGACCCACATGAGCCAATGATGGTAGAATAGTCTCATCATCTGGCGCCCGAGTTCAATTGTAAAAAATATCAAAACACTGACATAATTACATACATATTCACATACAATATACATACTCACCTAACACCTAATCCCAGACGCCCACGTCTTCTGCAAGCAATCAAACATGATAAACCAACATATACTCCCTGTCCGCCATAGTCTATTTAAAACTGAGTGTCCCACGTCGATGTGACCTGGTCGCCGGCGATACACTGACAGGAGGTAATTGCTCCCACAGTGTATCATTGAGTTGCCGTGAGAGTTCAGAGTACACCAGCTGAACAGCTCTGGTGCTCTCACTTACAGCACCGCTGCATGAAAGACCTCACACAGCGGTAGTATCGTGAGAGCACCAGAGCGGATAAACTCAGGTGAAATCTCATGGCAGTACAGTAATACACTGATGGAGCAATTACCTCCTGTCAGTGTATCGCCGGCGGCCAGGTAACATCGACGTGGGATACGCAGTATTAAATGGACTATGGCGGACAGGGAGTATATGTTGGTTTATTTTTTTATTGTTTGCAGGAGACAAGGGCGTCGGGGATTAGGCGTTCAGTATGTATGGTCAATTTAGATTCAATAAAGTAGTGTGTGTGATTATTTCAAATAAAGGACTTTATTATGGCTGTGTTTATTTATCATATAACTATAGGATTAGTAATGGATAGGTGTCTTATAGACGCCTCTCCATTACTAACCTGTGGGCTAGATGTCACCTGACAATACAAAGGTGACATCAACCCCACAAATATGAACCCCACTTGCCACCTCTACAAGGCAAGTGAGAAGAGCAAGGCTAAGTGCCAGACTTGAGACCTCTATAAGATTCGCCATTTCTGGGGCGGCTGAGAGCTAATGTTTTTAGCCTGTGGGGGTGTTAATTTACATGACCCCTTCCCAAGCTATTAATGATATTAATAGCCTGCGGGTGTCTGCGTCTGTTTTCCAAAGCTATTAATGTCAAAACATCTGTGAAATGAAATTAATAGCCTGCGGGTGTCTGCGGGTCTCTGCGTCTGTCTGATCTGTCTGCGGGTGACTGCGTCTGTCTGCATCTGTCTGCGGGTGTCTGCATCTGTCTGCGGGTGTCTGCATCTGTCTGCGGGTGTGACGAACAGCCCACGGCCGTTCGTCCACTTACGGAGGTGCCTAACGGGGGTCCCGCTGCCACCAAAATGCGACGGACAGCGGACCGTGTCACCACTGTCACAGTCCCACCACTGACACGGGTGTATCAGCGGACGGAGGGACGAGACACACTGCCGGTATCACAGGCACAGTTGGGCTTATCTTAGTTATCCCACCACTGGCACCATGTGACCAAAATATCCAGCAAGCTACTCTCGCTCTACAATTTGCCGCAGGGGGAGTTTAATTTGGATGCCCCACCACTGCTATCAATCTTCCAAGTACTGCGGGGATTTATGTATATCCCACTTTCTCAGTTCCACTTTGGAACTCGCAGCTCTCCGGCGCCCCCCTTACCCTCAGGTCAGTCAGGGAACTGCACCTAGGATAATTAGTCGCCGGACGGGCTGCCTGTTGTGAACCGGCAATTAGGCTTCTGCAGTAAGGGAATTATCAGCTGTGGCCGCAGCCCCTCATTCAGCAATATAAGACCCTTCTGTACTGCCAGCAAACCGCAATAGCCGTACACAACGTGCTGCCACCAGTCACGGTTACTTAATTCACAGTGTTAAATTAAGAGGGTCCGTGGCAAACCCCTTGAATTAGTAGCGATTATCTATCAAAGGCGTATAGTTCGATTCTTAGAGCATAGAGACAGACTAAATATTAAATCATTTATTTTCCGAAAGAGGACAGTGATTACAGATAAAAGTTGCTATAAAATTGAGACATAAAATATGTACAGTACAGATATAAAATAAAAGGATTAAAACAGAGGTACACTCACGGTTGATCATGACTCTCTAGGCAAACCCATGCGGCGGAGAAAGAAGGCGGAGCCACACATCTCCACTCATCTGGAGTTCTTGTCAGCACGAGGATTGGAGCTCTTCTGAGCTGGTTTGCCCAGGGAAGGCCTTATAGGCTTTGCTTTGTGACATCACGGAGAGATGCATTCTGGGTTGATCCCTCCTCTCTCATCCGAGTTATGTTTTGGCCACAAAACTTAGATTAGCTATAACTTTATGGGAGAAGCTGGTATGGACTCATCAGTGGTATCATGTTTCCCAGCGTAATGAGCCCATCAAGAAAACATCAAACATCTATGCGATATGACCGTCCATTTGGGCGCAAATCATATCTCAGGTTCTGGACATCCGAGAGTTTTGCAACAGGCACCACAGCGAAGCTGGGTCTGCTCGGATCGCAGAAATATGATTTTTATATTTCTGCTGGGTATGGTTTTCGCGGGACAATCCCTTATTGTTTTATTCAAACTCCTGATCTCAAACAAAGAGTTTAGTTCCCACACTTTTATTTCTCTTTCAGCTGAGAGAAGCCAAATGGTGTGAGGAAGATGGTCTAGCTAATTAACATTCCTGCTCTTCCAGAGGAAGTGGCAGGGTTGATAAAACCTGGGGGGAAGGAATTCCTACTACTGACAGTTTACAATGTCCTAGGATGGAGGATTTGTAGCACATTCCAACAGAAAACATATCTTGCAGACATTGTACATCACACCTCCCCCCTTAAGAGGGCGCTAAGGAGGCATTACCTCTCGGTAATCGGCCATGCGCACCTCAGTGGGTTCGCCCCGGCGGGACAACCCATCGGCATTGCCGTTTTCACTGCCCTTCCTGTGTTTTACAGTGAAGTCATACTGCTGAAGGGCAAGGCTCCAGCGGAGCAATCTTCCATTGGTTCCCGACACTGTGTGCAACCAGCTCAGAGGGTTGTGGTCGGTTACCACCGTGAAGGCGCGCCCATACAGGTAGGGCTGCAAACGTTGCAGTGCCCACACCATGGCCAGACACTCCTTCTCGATGGTCGAGTATGCCACTTCCCTCGGCAAAAGTTTCCGGCTCAGGTACAACACGGGGTGCTCTTGGTCCCCCGAGTCGACCTGGCTAAGCACAGCACCGAGGCCAAACTCGCTGGCGTCGGTCTGTACCAGAAACGGGTGACTGCTGTCGACTGCTCTCAACACTGGAGAGTTGCACAGGGCTGCTTTCAATGCTTGGAAAGCCGCCTCACAGTCATCTGTCCAGTTGACTGTTTGGGGTAGCCTCTGCTTGGTGAGGTCAGTCAAGGGTTTGGCAAGGGCGCTATAGTCCTGTACGAACCGCCTATAGTACCCTGCAGTGCCCAAGTAGGACTTCACCTGTTTCTTGGTCCTGGGGGTGGGCCAGGACACGATTGTGTCCACTTTTTCTGGCTCCGGACTCATGGAACCCCCGCCTACCCGGTGCCCCAGGTAGTGGACCTTGCGCATGCCTATCTGGCACTTCCCCGGCTTGATGGTCAGGCCTGCCTTGTGAAGACGCTTGAGCACCTCCTGGAGGTGCTGAAGGTGTTCCTCCCAGGTGGAACTGAAGACGGCAATATCGTCTAAGTACGCCACCGCGTACTCCTCCAGTCCCCGAAGCAGGTGGTTGACCATCCGCTGGAAAGTGGCAGGGGCATTCTTCATGCCAAAGGGCATGACCGTGGACTCGTACAGTCCAAAGGGGGTGATAAAGGCGGATTTCTCCTGCGCCTCAGGGCTCAGGGGAATCTGCCAGTATCCCCGACTCAAATCCATGATGGATATGTAGTTGGCGTTTGTCAACCGCTCGAGCAGATCCTCGATGCGCGGCATTGGGTGGGCATCAGAGGTTGTGATGGAGTTGAGCCCCCTGTAGTCCACGCAGAACCAGGTGGTTCGATCCTTTTTAGGCACGAGGACTACAGGTGAAGCCCACGCGCTTTTTGACCGTCGAATCACCCCCAGCCTTAACATCTCATCGATCTCTTGGCGCATGACTTGTTGCACCGTTTCAGAGATCCGATAAGGTGTTCGCCGTAATGGGGCGTGATTCCCGGTGTCCACCTAATGAACCGCTAACTCCGTCCTCCCAGGACGGTTGGTGAACACGGGCCGGAAGAGTTCCAGGGTGGCCATCAACTGCAACCGCTGGGACACGGTGAGCGAACCACTTATCTCCATGTCCGCAATGGACCCATTGGCCTTGGCCAGCATGTCCAGGAGGGGATCTTCCTCCCCATCCTCTGGCAGATTGCAGACCGGTAGGACGCAAGCTTCACGTTCGTAGTGCGCCTTCAGCATGTTGACGTGAAAGGCCTTGCGCTTACCCCGAGCATGGTCAAGCGTGACTACGTAGGTGACCGGGTTGAGCTGTTGGTGGACGACGTACGGGCCTTCCCAGGCTGCCTGAAGCTTATCCGTTGGTACAGGGACCAGCGCCCACACCTTTTGACCCACCTGGTAGGTCCGCTCCCGGGCGTTCTGGTGGTACCAGCGCTTCTGGTCAGCCTGAGCCTGCGTCATGTTGTCATGCACCAACTGCGTCAAGGTCTGCATCTTGTCACGGAAGCGCATGACATAATCCACGATGGACACTTCTGTGGGGTTTGGCTCATCTTCCCAGGATTCTCTTATCAACCCAAGGGGTCGCCGGACTCGCCTGCCATACAGGAGCTCGAAGGGGGAGAACCCGGTCAAGGCCTGCGGAACTTCTCTGTAAGCGAACAGCAGGTGTGGGAGGTACCGCTCCCAGTCGCGCCCTTGGGTCTCAACCAGTGTGCGGAGCATCTGTTTGAGGGTACCGTTGAAACGTTCACACAAACCATTAGTCTGTGGGTGATACGGACTCGATACCAGCTGCGTCACCTGCATTTTCTCACAGAGAGCCTCCATTAGGCGAGACATGAATTGGGGCCCTTGATCGGTAAGCATCTCCCTGGGAAATCCTACTCTTGAAAAGATGGTCACCAGTGCGTCAGCCACCTTATCTGCCCTGGTTGAAAACAGAGCTACTGCCTCTGGGTACCGGGTAGCGTAGTCTACCACGGTGAGAATGTATCGCTTTCCGGAGCTGCTGGGGACGGACAGCGGTCCTACAATGTCCACCGCGATTCTCTGGAAAGGCTCCTCTATCACCGGCAAAGGAATAAGGGGAGCTTTAAGAGCAGGCCCCGCCTTACCCACTTTTTGACAGGTGGCGCAGGAGCGGCAGTAGTGTGTTACATCTGTCCCCATCTTGGGCCAATAGAAGTGTTGAGACAGCCGTGCCTTTGTTTTGCTGATCCCCAAGTGTCCAGCGAGTGGAATCTCATGGGCAATCCGCAACAACTCAGTTCTGAACTGATAGGGGACGACCAGCTGTCTTTCCCTCAACCACTCCTTTTTAGGATCTCCGGGTACTGTCTCCCGGTACAACCTTCCTCGTTCCCAGAACACCCTCTCCTTATCAGACTTGGAGGTGGGCGTCTCGGCGAGACCTCTCAATTTCTCCAGGCTGGCATCTGAGTGCAGAGCAGCCTGGAACTCCATGCTGGAGGCTGCCAGAAGTGACGTCAGGGTCCCCTCTTTACTGGGACCCTCTGGAACCGGCTCTGGGTTCACCTCTGGTTCAGTCTCTCCTGTAGCAGCAGAGGGTCCAGAAGACAGTGCGTTACCTGCGATCTGGGCACTCTGACTGCGTGTGACAGCTGCTATGTATGCTGTCTCCCTGGGGATTTCTACAGACCCACCAGCCGGTGCTGGCTTGGGCTGTACCTCCCCATCCACCCCCAACACTTCAGGAGCAGTGCTACTTATGGGCCAGTTACCTTCCTCAGTGGCACTGGTCAGCTGCATGGCATTACCTTCCTCATGGTCCCCATGCACCTCCCCATTTCCTTGAGCACCGTTGCTTACTCCTGCCAGGGGTTCCTCAGCCGTCTCACTCCGCAGAGTGACGGGGCTGAGCACTTCGGTACCTGTGGACACATCTACCGCTTCAAAGAAAGGGTTAACGGGTTCAGTCGGCACAGATACATCAACATCATCATCATCTTTCCTAGGAGAAGAATGGTTATCAGTTTGCTTTGGTACATTCACATCAGCATCAGCATCATACCTGGGGAAGGAATGGTTGTCAGTTGCATCATTACTCATCAAGGCATTAGCAGGTAACACATTCAGTTTCCCCTCATCATCATTGTGACGAACAGCCCACCGCCGTTCGTCCACTTACGGGGGCGACTAACGGGGGTCCCGCTGCCACCAAAACGCGACGGACAGCGGACCCTGTGTCACCACTATGTCACAGTCCCACCACTGACACGGGTGTATCAGCGGACGGAGGGACGAGACACACTGCCGGCACACGGCTATCACAGGCACAGTTGGGCTTATCTTAGTTACCCCACCACTGGCACCATGTGACCAAAAATATCCAGCAAGCTACTCTCGCTCTACAATTTGCCGCAGGGGGAGTTTAATTTGGATGCCCCACCACTGCTATCAATCTTCCAGGTACTGCGGGGATTTATGTATATCCCACTTTCTCAGTTCCACTTTGGAACTCGCAGCTCTCCGGCGCCCCCCTTACCCTCAGGTCAGTCAGGGAACTGCACCTAGGATAATTGGTCGCCGGACGGGCTGCCTGTTGTGAACCGGCAATCAGGCTTCTGCAGTAAGGGAATTATTAATGCTGTGGCCGCAGCCCCTCATTAAGCAATATAAGACCCTTCTAGACTGCCAGCAAGCCGCAATAGCCGTACACAACGCGCTGCCACCAGTCACGGTTACTTAATTCACAGTGTTAAATTAAGAGGGTCCGTGGCAAACCCCTTGAATTAGTAGCGATTATCTATCAAAGGCGTATAGTTCGATTCTTAGAGCATGGAGACAGATCTAAATAATTATTTCATTTATTTTCCGAAAGAGGACAGTGATTACAGATAAAAGTTGCTATAAAATTGAGACCTAAAATATGTACAGTACAGGTATAAAATAAAAGTGGAGAAAACAAAGATTACACTCACAGTTTCATATTGTTGTTAGGCATCCCATGTGGTTTTAAGGGGGGTGGAGGCGGAGCTGCGCGTCTCCACTCATCTGAGTTCTTGTCAGCACGGACTCTGCAGCTGTTCTGAGCTGGTTCTGCCAGGGAATGCCTTATAGAATCATAGAATCGTAGAGTTGGAAGGGACCTCCTGGGCCATCTGGTCCAACCCCCTGCTCAAAGCAGGATTCGCTAAATCATCCCAGTCAGATGTCTGTCCAGCCTCTGTTTGAAGACTTCCATTGAAGGAGAACTCACCACTTCTCGTGGCAGCCTGTTCCACTCATTGATCACTCTGTCAAAAAGTTTTTTCTAATATCTAATCTGTGCCTCCTCCCATTCAGTTTCATCCCATTGCTTCTAGTCTTTCCTCGTGCAAATGAGAATAAAGTTGATCCTTCTAAAATGTGACAGCCCTTTAGATATTTGTAGACAGCTATTAAGTCTCCTCTCAGTCTTCTCTTTTGCAAACTAAACATTCCCAAATCCTGCAACCTTTCCTCATAAGACAGGGTTTGCAGACCGGTCACCATTCTGGTCGCTCTTTTCTGAACTTGCTCCAGTTTGTTGATGTCTTTTTTAAAATGTGGTGCCCAAAACTGGACACAATATTCCAGATGAGGTCTGACCAAAGAGGAGTAGAGGGAAATAATGACTTCACGTGATCTAGACTGTATGCTTCTGTTAATACATCCTAGAATTGCATTTGCCTTTTTTGCTGCTGCATCACACTGTTGACTCATATTCAGTCTGTGATCTATTAGTATACCCAAGTCTTTTTCACATGTGCTGTCACTTAGCCCTATTCCTCCCATTCTATATATGCTTTTTTCATTTTTATTGCCCAGATGTAGTACTTTGCATTTCTCCCTGTTAAAAACCATTCTTAGTTGCTGCCCACTTCTCCAGTTTATTTAAATCTTTTTGAATCCTCTCTCTCTCTTCTCTAGTATTAGCTATCCCTCCTAGCTTTGTGTCATCAGCAAATTTAATCAGTTTACCCTCAATTCCTTCATCTAAATCGTTGATAAAGATGTTGAACAATACAGGGCCCAGGACAGAGCCCTGTGGTACCCCACTTGAGACATTCTTCCAACTGGATGTGCAGCCATTTACGACCACTCTTTGGGTCCTATCACTAAGCCAGTTATGAATCCACCTAACAGTTGCCTTGTCCATTCCATACTTAAGTCATTTTTTCAATAAGGATTGTATGAGAGACTTTGTCAAATGCTTTGCTGAAGTCAAGATATACTATATCTACAGCATTTCCTTGATCCACCCAATCAGTGATACAATCATAGAAGGAAATTAAGTTAGTCTGACATGACTTATTAGTTACAAACCCATGCTGACTCTGTTTAATCACTTCATTCTTATCCAGGTATTGACATACATGTTGTTTAATAATTTGTTCAAAGATCTTTCCTGGTATAGAAGTCAGACTCACCGGCCTATAGTTGCCTGGGTCCACCTTCTTCCCCTTTTTGAAGATAGGAACAACATTTGCTCTTCTCCAGTCTTCTGGCACTTCTCCTGTTCTCCAAGAATTTTCAAAGATTATGGAGAGGGGTTCAAAAATTTCTTCTGCTATCTCCTTCAGTACTCTTGGGTGTAATTCATCTGGACCTGGAGACTTGAATTCATTTAGGTTAGCTAAGTGTTTCCTCACTATCTTTCTGTTTATAGATATCCTGGATTTTTCTATTCCCTTAATAGGACAGTGAATAACAGTTGATGTTACATTTCCTTTCTGAGAGAAAACAGATGCAAAATAGGAATTTAAAAGTTCAGCCTTCTCAACATCCTGTCTTACCATTTCATCATTTTCATCCTGTAAAAATCCTATAGCATCTTTGACTTTTCTTTTACTATTGACATATCCCCAAAATCCTTTAATATTGCTTTTGACATCTCTTGCAAGCCTCAATTCATTTTCAGCTTTAGTTAATCTGATTTGTGCCCTGCAGGTTCTGCAGACAGCATTATATTCTTCTTTAGATATGCCTCCCTCTTTCCATTTTATAAACATTTTTTTCTTCCTTTTTAGCATGTGCTTAAGTTCTGTGTTCATCCATCCTGGTTTCCTTAAATGCTTCCTATTCTTCCCTCTTTTCGGAATTGTTAACAACTGTGCTTTGAGAATTTCATTTTTCAAGATTTCCCATCCTTCCTGGACATTTTTGTCTTTTAGGATATCCAGCCATTGGATCCCTCCAATTCTCTTTCTGAATCCCTTAAAATCTGCCTTTCTGAAATCTAACCTTGACGTCTGAGTCTTCACAGGTCTTCCGCCTCTAGTTATCCAAAATTCTAAAATAGCATGGTCGCTACCTCCTAGGGTCCCAGCCACTTTTACCTCCTCAACCATTTCCTCCCTGTTTATAAGGATTAGATCCAAGGTAGCAGTTCCCCTTGTTTTCTCCCTTACCTTTTGGAAGATAAAGTTGTCAGCAAGAGAGGATAAGAATTTCCTTGACCTGTTAGTTTTGCCTGAGAGAGATTCCCAACAAATGTCTGGATAGTTGAAATCTCCCATGACAACTATGTCATATTTTTTGGAGAACTTGGCCATTTGATGCATAAAGAGTTCATCCATATCTTCATTTTGCACAGGCGGCCTGTAGTAAATGCCTACAATGGTGTCCTTTCCATTGTTCTGTCCTTGTATTCTTACCCAAACAGTTTCCACAGAACTCCCAGTCTCTGAAGCTTCAATCTCTGTGCAGATATACGCGTTTCTAACATACAATGCGACACCCCCTCCTCGTTTATCAAGTCTGTTTCTTGCAAATAAGTTGTATCCTTCTAGTCTTGTATTCCAATCATGTGTATTGTCCCACCAAGTTTCAGTGATTCCAATGACATCATATTTCTTTTCCTGTGTTAGTAGTTCCAATTCTCCTTGTTTGTTGCCCATGCTTTGTGCATTAGTATAGAAACATTTTAGTTTGTGATTGGTTTCTCTTTCTCCAATATTTTTATTAATTAGATTCTTTCGTCTTTGTTCTTCCTTTCCACTTCTAATAGCAGAGTTCTCAATAGCATTTGTCAGGTGTATGGCTTTTTCTGGTCTTTTGCTTCCCTTCCCATGTTTTTCTAGTTTAAAGCTCTCCTTACAAGTGTAGCAAGGCGACTTCCAAATACATGCTTTCCAGTCTTCGTAAGGTGCACCCCATCTCTAGCAAGTAGTCCATCGTATAAGTAGTTCACTCCGTGATCCAGAAATCCAAATCGTTGCTGACGGCACCATCGACGTAGCCAGTTGTTTACCTGCAGAATCTTATTCCACCTCCTTGTTCCTTGGCCATCCACTGGGAGGATGGAAGAGAAGACCACCTGCGCTCCCAGTTCTTTCACTTTCTTGCCTAAGTCTTCAAAGTCTCTGCAGATGGTTTCCAGGTCGTTTCTTGCGGTGTCATTTGTCCCCACATGTAGTAGCAGGAATGGGTAGTCATCTGTAGGTCTGAAGAGTCCTGATATCCTGTCAGACACATCTTTAATTTTTGCACCTGGAAGACAGCACATTTCTCTTGAAGTTATATCCGGTCTGCAGATAGCGGCCTCTGTTCCTCTCAACAGGGAATCCCCCATGACCACCACTCTCCGTTTCTTCTTCACAACATTTTTCTTTCTCCATCCAGGAGGACTCTGAAGGCGTACAAGGTTGCTGTTTGTTGGCAAAGTCTTATCCTGATGTATTTCTTCATCGTTTTCCTGCGTGAGAGCATGGTACTGGTTTCTGAGCAGTATGGGTGCTGACTGCCTCCTGATCCTCCTGCTTCTCTGGGTCACATGTCTCCATTCCTCTGTTTCTTCAGGTGCACTTCGAATTTCTTCTCTTTCTGTAACATGAAGAGATAATTCTGCTCTGTCCAAGAACTCTTCACCTTCCTTAATGATCTTCAACGTAGCTAACCTCTCTTCGAGACTTTGCAACTTTTCCTCCAACAGGGACACAAGCTTGCATTTGTGGCATGTGAAGTTTGGCTTTTCCACTGGTAAATCTGTGAACATGTAGCAAGAAATGCAGCTCACCAAATGGCTCCTGGCCTCTTCCATCTTGAGATTTCTTAAAAACGATGAAAGATGAGCCGATTTCCTCTTTTCAGCTGCAACGGCCAAAACCCAGTGATCGTTGAGCTCGCGGAGACTCTTCACTTATTCCAGAAGGCACTGGGAATATGCAAATGATCTCCTCAAGACTCTTCCCCAAAGCCTTATAGGCTTTGCTTTGTGACATCACGGAGAGATGCATTCTGGGTTGATCCCTCCTCTCTCATCCGAGTTATGTTTTGGCTACAAAACTTAGATTAGCTATAACTTTATGGGAGAAGCTGGTATGGACTCATCAGTGGTATCATGTTTCCCAGCGTAATGAGCCCATCAAGAAAACATCAAACATCTATGCGATATGACCGTCCATTTGGGCGCAAATCATATCTCAGGTTCTGGACATCCGAGAGTTTTGCAACAGGCACAACAGCGAAGCTGGGTCTGCTCGGATCGCAGAAATATGATTTTTATATTTCTGCTGGGTATGGTTTTCGCGGGACAATCCCTTATTGTTTTATTCAAACTCCTGGGTTCAAACAAAGACCTTTTCCCGCACTTTTTTTTCCTCTTTCAGCTGAGGCTGAGAAAAGCCAAATGGGGTGACAGGAAATTGGTTTATGGCACTCGGGGGAAGGGAAGCTGCTGTAGTGTGCAATGTAACTGAGACACTGGCAGGCAGCTTCTCAAAGAAAATGGAGGGTTTGTTAGCACATTGCAACAGAAAACATATCTTGCAGACATTGTACATCACAATCATCATCATCAGGGTTAACGTTACCCTTATTATCAGTTTGGGGAAGGGTGTGAGGGACGTAGTATGCAACCATCCGCCCCAAGTCAGTCCCCAATAAAACATCAGTGGGCAGGTTTTCAGACACTCCCACCTCCCTCAACCCGCTCCCAGCACCCCAATCGAGATAAACCCGGGCCACTGGCAAGGGACAACGGGTGCCTCCAATCCCGGTGACAGTCAGGGTTTTCCCCTCAACAAACTCTTCAGGGGCCGCCAGTCCAGGACGGATGAGGGTTCGTTCAGCCCCGGTGTCCTTGAGGCCTGTAGCAAGACGGGCCCCCACCTGAACAGGTTGAACTTTGTCGTCAGCCCTCCCAACCACACCTCCCACCAAAAGAACAGAGGCGTTGGGCCCGGGAGCCTTGGCTGGGGGGTTCTTCGGCCTATCCGGACAGGTGTAAGAGAAGTGACCAGGCCGCTTGCAGTGGTGACACAGGCGACTGTCAGTAGCCGGCCTGTTGTTGGCAACAGGGACTGGGCCTCTGGAGGGACGGCTAGCTGGGGCACTGGGGTTGGTTGCCGGCTTACCCCCTCTCCAGCTGCTGGTGACTGTCCTCCGCGTCTCGGGCTTCCGGTTGGCCTCATAGTTGTCAGCGATCTGCGCCGCTTTGTCCGCGTTCGTTGGTTCGCGGTCCAGGATGAACTGTCGGACCTCAGCTGGGCAGAGATGCAGGAACTGGTCTTTGATCATCAGGTCCCGTAGCTGCTCAAAGGATTCAACGGACAGTCCATGGATCCACTGGTCAAAGTGGGTCCTGAGTCCTTGCACCACATCACTGTAGCTATCGTGTGGGCCACGTTGGAGGTGCCGGAACTTCTTTCGGTATACCTCAGGTGTCAGCCGGTATTTGGCGATCAGCGCCTGCTTTATGGCGTCATAGTCGTCATCGGCTTCTGGCGGAAGAGAAGCAAACGCCTCCAGAGCTTTGCCTTTTAGCCCTGGGGTCAAGTACATTGCCCATTGGTCTCTAGGCAGCTGGTACTGTCTGCAGGCTTTCTCAAAGGCTCGCAGAAACGTGTCCAAGTCCCCGTCCTTTTCCATCACGGGAAAATGCTGTCCGGGGTTTAGGAGTCTGGACGCTGCTAGGCTCACTGGTTCGGGCTGTGGGGGCATTCCACCCCCGCTGGAGCATCTCCAGCTCATGGGCCCTCTGAGCTTGGCGCTCGGCTCTCTCAGCCTCCGCTTGGCGCTCAGCTCGCTGCTCTGCTGTCTCTCGAGCTTGCTGGATCAGCTGCAGACGTCCGTCACGGTCTTCGGCAGGTAGTGCGTCCAAGGCCGCTTGCAGGTAGGGGTCCAGCGTGCTCTGATTGAATGTGGGGCCCGCGCTCATGAGTGGAGCCTCTGCTGCAGCCCCATTGCCACTTGGGCCAACTTCTGCGCTCGCTGGATTCTGGTCGTTGTCCAGCTGCACTAGAGCCGCGATCATTTGAGCTCTGTTTTTGTTCGTGGCGTCAAGGCCTTGGTACGTGCATAACCCAGCAAGAACTTCCTTTGTCTGCCGGTTGTACCAAGGTTCTCCTTTTGCCGCCATGGTTGCCAAATAAAAGATAGAAAAAGAAAAACGAAGAAATGGGAGGGAATACTTGTACGTACACACTAATGTCTCAGAACTAGTAACCACTGAGTCTGTTCTCCAAAACCTATGATGCAGGATTCCCGCAGGAACCGTGCAGGTTTTTAGTGAGAGGAATGATTGCTCAAACCAAATCACTAATGCTCTAGGATTATCCCACCGCTCTGCCACCAATATGTGACGAACAGCCCACGGCCGTTCGTCCACTTACGGAGGCGCCTAACGGGGGTCCCGCTGCCACCAAAACGCGACGGACAGCAGACCCTGTGTCACCACTATGTCACAGTCCCACCACTGACACGGGTGTATCAGCGGACGGAGGGAAGAGACACACTGCCACCACACGGCTATCACAGGCACAGTTGGGCTTATCTTAGTTATCCCACCACTGGCACCATGTGACCAAAATATCCAGCAAGCTACTCTCGCTCTACAATTTGCCGCATAGGGAGTTTAATTTGGATGCCCCACCACTGCAATCAATCTTCCAAGTACTGCGGGGATTTATGTATATCCCACTTTCTCAGTTCCACTTTGGAACTCGCAGCTCTCCGGCGCCCCCCTTACCCTCAGGTCAGTCAGAGAACTGCACCTAGGATAATTAGTCGCCGGACGGGCTGCCTGTTGTGAACCGGCAATTAGGCTTCTGCAGTAAGGGAATTATCAGCTGTGGCCGCAGCCCCTCATTCAGCAATATAAGACCCTTCTGTACTGCCAGCAAACCGCAATAGCCGTACACAACGTGCTGCCACCAGTCACGGTTACTTAATTCACAGTGTTAAATTAAGAGGGTCCGTGGCAAACCCCTTGAATTAGTAGCGATTATCTATCAAAGGCGTATAGTTCGATTCTTAGAGCATAGAGACAGACTAAATATTAAATCATTTATTTTCCGAAAGAGGACAGTGATTACAGATAAAAGTTGCTACAAAATTGAGACATAAAATATGTACAGTACAGATATAAAATAAAAGGATTAAAACAGAGGTACACTCACGGTTGATCATGACTCTCTAGGCAAACCCATGCGGCGGAGAAAGAAGGCGGAGCCACACATCTCCACTCATCTGGAGTTCTTGTCAGCACAAGGATTGGAGCTCTTCTGAGCTGGTTTGCCCAGGGAAGGCCTTATAGGCTTTGCTTTGTGACATCACGGAGAGATGCATTCTGGGTTGATCCCTCCTCTCTCATCCGAGTTATGTTTTGGCTACAAAACTTAGATTAGCTATAACTTTATGGGAGAAGCTGGTATGGACTCATCAGTGGTATCATGTTTCCCAGCGTAATGAGCCCATCAAGAAAACATCAAACATCTATGCGATATGACCGTCCATTTGGGCGCAAATCATATCTCAGGTTCTGGACATCCGAGAGTTTTGCAACAGGCACCACAGCGAAGCTGGGTCTGCTCGGATCGCAGAAATATGATTTTTATATTTCTGCTGGGTATGGTTTTCGCGGGACAATCCCTTATTGTTTTATTCAAACTCCTGGTCTCAAACAAAGAGTTTAGTTCCCGCACTTTTTTTTCTCTTTCAGCTGAGAGAAGCCAAATGGTGTGAGGAAGAAGGTCTAGCTAATTAACATTCCTGCTCTTCCAGAGGAAGTGGCAGGGTTGATAAAACCTGGGGGGAAGGAATTCCTACTACTGACAGTTTACAATGTCCTAGGATGGAGGATTTGTAGCACATTCCAACAGAAAACATATCTTGCAGACATTGTACATCACAGCGGGTGTCTGCGGGTGTCTGCGTCTGAGAGAAACAAGTGAATGCTGGAGTCCAAAGCTATCATAAACAATACAAATTTTATTAGCAATTAGTAGGCACATATAGAGAGACAGGACAATAATAACAGCACAGTAAATAGTGAGTAAATAGCCCGAAAAAAAAGACCTGACAAACCAGCTAACAATTTATGAATGTAAAAACACTCAGGCCCATGGACAAGGGAACCTGATAAGTGCAGGTGGAAAAAGCAAGGAAATATGATAAGGATGATCAGTCCTGCAATGTATTGTATTGCACTAGGCCCTAACAGAGCAGTATAGATGGTGCCACGGCGGTTAACGTGGCCCCCTGATAGTACAAAATACAATGTAATACACTATAGTCTGTGAGTAGAAATGTATCCGCTGGGGCAACAGACATCACCACAGGACCAACGCTGTCACAGTAACACGTGCAAATTTATCAAAGAAAAGAAACCACTAGTTCCACACACAGTATGTATATTGCACAAGGTCCTATTAAGAGGTGGAAAAGAATAACTTCATGTGAACATACCCATCATGTCCTGGTGTGAGTGAGGCGCTGGTTTGTGTACCCCGTCTGTCTGCGGGTGCCTGCGTATACCCATGCAACGAACAGCCAATATTGACTGTACTTAAGCGTTGTCTGATGGGACTACTACTCCCATCTGGCTATGTCTGCTGTCACATATTACAGAGACCCACATGAGCCAATGATGGTAGAATAGTCTCATCATCTGGCGCCTGAGTTCAATTGTAAAAAATATCAAAACACTGACATAATTACATACATATTCACATACAATATACATACTCGCCTAACACCTAATCCCCGACGCCCGCGTCTCCTGCAAGCAGTCAAATATGATAAACCAATATATACTCCCTGTCCGCCACAGTCTATTTAAAACTGAGTGTCCCACGTCGATGTGACCTGGTCGCCGGTGATACACTGACAGGAGGTAATTGCTCCCACAGTGTATCATTGAACTCTCACGGTGACTCAGAGTACACCAACTGAACAGCTCTGGTGCTCTCACTTACAGCACCGCTGCATGTAAAATATCTCACACAGCGGTCATACCGTGAGAGCACCTGAGCGGATGAACTCTGGTGAAATCTCATGGCAGTACAGTGATACACTGATGGAGCAATTACCTCCTGTCAGTGTATCGCCGGCGGCCAGGTAACATCGACATGGGATACTCAGTATTAAATGGACTATAGCGGACAGGGAGTATATGTTGGTTTATTTTTTTTTTTATTGTTTGCAGGAGACGAGGGTGTCAGGGATTAGGCGTTCAGTATGTATGGTCAACTTAGATTCAATAAAGGAGTTTGTGTGATTATTTCAAATAAAGGACTTTATTATGGCTGTGTTTATTTATCATATAACTATAGGGTTAGTAATGGATAGGTGTCTTATAGACGCCTCTCCATTACTAACCTGTGGGCTTGATGTCACCTGACAATACAAAGGTGACATCAACCCCACAAATATGAACCCCACTTGCCACCTCTACAAGGCAAGTGAGAAGAGCGAGGCTGAGTGCCAGAATTTATACCTCTATAAGATTCGCCATTTCTGGGGCGGCTGAGAGCTAATGTTTATAGCTTGGGGGGGGTGCCAATTTACATGGCCCCTTCCCAAGCTATTAATATTAATAGCCTGCGGGTGTCTGCGTCTGTCTGTGGGTGTCTATGTCTGTTTTCCAAAGCTATTAATGTCAAAACATCTGTGAAATGATAGTAATAGCCTGCGGGTATCTGTGTCTGTCTGCGGGTGTCTATCTCCGGGTGTCTGCGTCTGTTTTCCAAAGCTATTAATGTCAGCCCGCAGCTGTCTGCCTAGCCTTTACTGGTTCGATTTTGTAGGAGGACCCATGTCAATTTTTTTCTGGAGTTCCCATCTAAACTAGCCAGTAAAGGCTAAGCTAAAATCTGTGAAATGATATTAATAGCCTGGGAACCTTTATGGCTATTGGCTCTTTCCCAGAAATACAGTTCTGGCAAAAATAGATAGACCACTTTCAAATGTTCAGTTGTCCGATTTTTCTCTTTATAGGTATAATTTTGAGTAAAATGTAAATTGATCTTTTAGTCTATTAAAACTGCTGACAACATGTCTCTGAATTTCCAAACAGTAAATTTTGTATTTTTTCTGACAAAGAAAATGGTCAAATTAAAAAAAAATCCCAGTGCTTTCAGACCTCAAATAATACAAAGAAAACAAGTTCATAATAATTTAGAAACAACACTACTAATATTTTAACTCAGGAAGAGTTCAGAAATCAATATTTTGTGAAATAACCATGATAATCACAGTTTTCATGCGTCTTGGCATGCTTGCCAACAGTCTTTCACACTGCATCTAGTGAAAAAATGTAAGCAGCTCTTCTTTGTTTGATGGCTTGTGACTATCCATCTTCCTCTTGATTACATTTCAGAGGTTTTCAATGGGGTTCAGGTCTGGAGAATGGGCTGTCCATGACAGGGTTTAGATGTCGTGGTCTCTTAATTTTTGACAGAGCTGTATAACATCAGGCCCTCAGCCGTCGGCTTTCCCTCTGCTAGTTATGAAAATTATGCGGGAGCCCACGCTGTTTTTTTTTTTTTTTAAATAAACAGATATTGCGCGTTTCATGCTGATTTCTGACAGTTTTTGTTTTATTACAGCATATGTAGGCTAATTATGTTAATGCTGTTACATAGGCTGGTGTGTATGAGTGTGTTTAACTTTTTATGTACCGTTTTATTAATGAGGGAATCTGGCTGACATTCATTTATATTTGTTTTTTGTGTGTAAAGATGGCAACACAAAACCCACAATTTTAATGAATGAAGGCACAAACACAGAACTGTGGAAAATAATGGCAGTGGTGTTTATTCTGGGTAACCATAAAAGACTTTGTAATAAATTGATAAATTAATACCAAATTGCCAATAAATTATTGATAACCAAACCAATCCACCCAGATAGCTGGGCGATTTTCCCTTGAATAGAACATCACGACAGAAAGGATTAACATTAGGGAGGGAGGATGGGATCTTCTTTCTTCTTGTGGCGAATGGGGGCAAATGGCTAAAATTGGGATTTATATAGAAAAATTCGTCCTGGTTTTTTATAAATTGACCAATAAAAATTCATAAAAAAGGTGCCAGAACAGCTGGAAAAAAATGGAATGAACCTGCTTGTGAACCCACAGCTTAGGCCTCTTTCACACTTCAGTTTTTTGCATCAGTTATAATCCGCCAAAAAGGCGGACAAGCGGATCCGTTCTCAACTGATGTGAACGGATGGCACAGGATCCGTTTTCAGACGGATCCTGAAAATGAAGAAATTTAAAGGAATCGCTGGCGAGAGAGAGAGAGAGAGAATTTTTTTTTGGTTTTGTCCGGCACCCAGAAAGAAATTCGGGTTAAATCAGTGTTTGCAGGATCCGCCAGAGAAAAAAACGTTACAAACTCCGTTTTGAAATCTTTGAGGATGGTGACGGACAGCAACTTTTGGCGGATCCTCACAAAAAACGGATGCAACGGACATCAATCCGTCACAATCCGCCATTAATGCAATTCAATGGGAAATAAACGGATCCTCAAAAAAAAATTGAGGATCCGTTTTTTTTCAAAACCTGGCGGATTGTGACTGATTGTAAAAAACAGAAGTGTGAAAGACCTTACCAGGAAGACCTTTGACCTCAATTAATAACAGGAAGCCATCTTAAAAGCAAATAGGATATGACCTATAACCGACAGAATAATTAAAAATTAGGGTCTGTGTTCCCATGAGACACTCCTCCTACATGTAGATTTGGGGGAGGGCTACCATTATAAATTTGAACATTGTATGTAACGATATTATGGTCTTCAATGGAAAACAAAAAAGAAGAGGAAATGACATCACAATTTTTTTTAATATATCTTTATTTAACTCTATGGATTTACAAAAAGCCATGAAAAACCACATCAAAACCACATAAAAAAAGCGTGAATTTTCCACTGCGCTTTTCTGTAAAGAAATGCAGAAACCTTGCAGGAATTTCTGCAAGCAAATACACAACGTGTGCACACAGCCTAAAGGGAGTTCAACCACTTAACGTCCAATGACAGACACAGTCCGTCACTGGACGTCTCCCCAGCTTTGATGTGGGCTCCGGCGGTGTTTTGAACAGCTGACATGTGCCTGCAATAGACGCAGATGGAATAGCGGAATAGCGATCCACCCGTGCCTATTAACTAGTTAAACGCCGCTGTCAAATGCTGACAGCGGCATTTAACCAGCGATCATGTGAATCGGGGGTCAGCGACGCGTTGGCATAACAACCAAAGGTCTCCTGGAGACCTCTATGGTTGTTGATGCCTGATTGCTATGAGCGCCACCCTGTGGTCGGCGCTCATAGCAATGCTGTAATTGTGCTACATATAGGCGATCTGAGCATCGCCTATATGTAGCAGAGCCGATCGAGCTATGGCAGCTTCTAGTCTCTCATGGAGGCGATTGAAGCATGGCAAAAGTTAAAAAAAATGTTTTTAAAAATATGAAAAAAAAATAAAAAAATATAAAAGTTCAAATCACCCCCCTTTCACCCTATTCAAAATAAAACAATAAAAAAAAATCAAACATACACATATTTGGTATTGCCGCGTTCAGAATCGCCCGATCTATCAATAATAAAAGGATTAACCCGATCGCTAAATGGCGTAGTGAGAAAAAAAATCAAAACCCCAGAATTACGTTTTTTTGGTCGCTGTGACATTGCATTAAAATGCAATAACGGGTGAGCAAAAGAATATATCTGCACAAAAGTGGTATCATTAAAAACATCAGCTTGGCATGCAAAAAGTAAGCCCTCATCCAACCCGAGATCATGAAAAATGGAGACGTTACGGGTCTCGGAATATGGCACAATTTTTTTTTTTTTTTTTTTACTGTTTTTTAAACAAACTTTGGAATTTTTTTTCGCTACCTAGATAAAAAGGAACCTAGGCATGTTTGGTGTCTATGAACTCGTAATAACCTGAGATTCATAATGGCAGGTTGCTTTTAGCATTTAGTGAACTTAGCAAAAAAGCATAGTAATAAAACAACTGTGAGATTGCACTTTTTTTTTGCAATTTCACCGCACTTGGAATTTTTTCCCCGTTTTGTAGTACACAACATAGTAAAACCAATGGTGTTGTTCAAAAGTACAACTCGTCCCGCAAATAACAAGCCCTCGCATGACCATATTGACGGAAAAATAAAAAAGTTATGGCTCTGGGAAGAAGGAGAGGGAAAAATGAAAATGCAAAACCAAAAATACCCCTTTTCGTTAAGGGGTTAATTCTGACTAGAGAGAACAACTTCATATATAATGTAAAGTCAGGCTTACACATCCCTGGTTACAGTATGTAAGAAACTCATTTTTTGTGCATTAATTGTTCCTCAAAACAAAAATTTTGAAAATTAGTTTCTCCAAATGTATTGAAATATTCCAGCATAACACTGTAAACCAGATGCCTGTGGCTAAAGCTGATTAAGTTAAAATGTTCCAACTGATTACTTGCGTCAAGTAAAATCAACACAAACTACTGATGAAGAATGGGTGCCCACTTGCTACAGAACCGTGAGGCAACAATTATCAGTTTTAATGTAATCTTTTGGGAAGCTGTTGTAATATGGGAAGGGTTAAGAGAACAAGTAAAGCTCCAGGCCTGCTTGCAGTTTGAATGGAAATTTGAAATAATCAATTACCTAACCACAGATCAGAGGCATAAAGAAGAGAACAGTCAATGCAGGCAGAAGATAACACATGGACATTTCTCTGAGAAATCTAGCATCCGCGGTATTCTTCTCTATTGGTTGCCTAACACTGCCCTCTATTGCACACACAATGCACTCTCTCCAGTCACCTGGAAAATTCATGGAGGATTAGGAGAACATGAAGAAAAAAAGGCTATATCCATGAAGCAGAGAAAGCAAAATAATATGTCCCTGGGGCAAAAATAAATGTACAACGTTGTGCATGGCAAATTACTGTACTATGACATTAGTAGTTCAAAACGGCATACAATATCCAGGAATGAAATATGAGTAACGGAAAGAGTTAAATCTGCTGGAAAAACTGCAGACAGACTGCAAAAATATCTGCAACAAATCTACTACATGTGAACAAACACACTTCCTATTAACTCATCACCGCTGGCCACCTACAGTATGCCTATACTATGCAAATTCTTACCCTTACCTGTCAGTCAGTCTCTAGAGGAGCGTGCTGCATACATTAAAAATATTTAATTATTTAGATGCCATGGTCACAAGTGAGCATTTTATCAAAGGATAATATTTGTTCTCAATCTTGGCTGATGTCATAGAGTGGCAAATAATCATATGAGCTCAACTACAGTTTCCTGCAATCACAGTGCCACTGTTAGCACCCAGCTGTTTTACTAACAACCAGCTACTGCTAATGTACTTTTACGATGCATGGCACCTAGGGGTTAAAATGGACTTTTCATTGGAAATTTTTAAATTAAACCTACAATTTTACTGCAGTAATGCTGATTCTGGAACAGTTTCTTTTTTCTTGTTTTTCCTATCTCAGCGTCTTCTCATGAGATGATTTGTGTTACAGAAGGCCGTGCTCTTCTGCTCTCCTGCGCCCCATGTTCAAAACGCAAGCAGGGACACAGCAGCCGCAAAGTTTTCAGAGTGCTCACAAGACGAACTTAGGTTCAGGAGAACACGCTAAGCCAGGCTGTAGCTGAACCTCTCTGTAGGGATTTGCCTTTTCCCCCTCTATGATGCAGCCAACTTCATAGAGGAGAAGAAGGAAACTCCCACATGGAAGTTCTGTTGTATACACTCTGTTAGTTGAAGGGAAAATCTGCATCTTTATTACTAGGAAGCATAACCTTGGAATAGTGGGGCACAGAGAAAGCAAAAAGTGTTCCAGAATTAATGAACAGTTGCAGTAGGAGGAGGTACCCAGTTTAAGTAAAAAATACCGTGAAAATAATATAAAATGCTAAAAAAGGTTAAATTAATCAAGAGTGTCTATATTTCAAATAGAAAGGTGTTAAGGCACACAGGTGTTTGATGATATCCTATTCAATTTTTTTTGAAGAAGCATCAAGAAATGGACAACGTTGAAGACCATAGACACAGTGTTGGGTTGTAATGTGGCATGAGACGCACGAGATGGTAGCAATGGGTGAGGCACTTGTCTATGGTTCCCTGGAACGCTACATAAAAGTGAGGGTCCTGGCTGGGTGTGTGGACTTGTGCTGTGAGGGCGCTACGCCCGTGCAGGAGGCATGTATCTAATGTTGCTGGGAGACCACCATTCGAAAATAAACTTTTTACCGTATGGGTACTTGGTAGGGAATAAATAAAGAAGATAGTGGGTACACAGTGTTATGAAAGTTTCCTTTACAACGCAAAGCATTTTCCACAGTTTCCTTCCTCATTTCCACTTTTGTCCTCTATATTCGCTTTTCCTCATTTCCTCTTTGTACTGGTCCTCCATTTTCACTGTTTCTCACTACTTCACCACAACCCAGTTTTAACTTTACAGTCATGCTTAACAAGAGTCCTTTACTTGCCCTGCCATTCCGAGTCTTCTTTCCACACAGGCTGCCAGTATGGCCAAACTTGGCATCAAGCTCTGACGCTCTGGAACTCCCACCCTGGACAATCTATTCGTCTCTTGTACTCAGTCCTGTCTAGGCCAGTAACCTTGGAAGCTAAAAACTCTAGGCCTTTCTGCTAGGAGTTCTCTCCCCAGACACGTCTGAGGAAGGTCGCTCTAACAGTCACTTCTGCTACAGATCTGTCAATCCTTATACCTCAGTCTCCTCTCACTTAGGGACACTCCAGAATGTGACACTGCTCACCTTGGACCTTTAGGTTCACTTTCTATGTACTCCAGGCCCTATTTGACAGGAAATTGGCACTTTCACTGCAACTTAGCCCCTCTCACTTTGAGCTAGTCCCAAACATTAACTTTAACTATCCCTATGGTCAAATTACACACACTTCAGTATTCCTAACACCTTTAATGCACATCACAAATCACACAATACATCACAGTTCACATTGCATTACATAACATTTTATAACAAAAAATGTGTTTCTTCAAGAGGGAATGTGGTAAAACGTCCATCTCCTTACAGGGCCAAGGAAACTTATTACAGCATACATCATGCTTACATTACTTCACTTTTTAATGCTATCAGTTCAGCGACAGCCGCAACTAGTGGAACCCAGTTACACCCATCTATAATGTGGAGAAGTCTGGCCAGAAGTGGTTTCCATGGGAGAATTGCAACAAAAAATATTGTTTTTGCCCCAAATTTTTAATTTTCACTAGAGTAATAGGAGAAAATGGACTGTACAATTTGTTATGCAATTTCTGCCAAGTACACCGATACCCTATATGTGGTACAAAACCACTGTTTGGGTCCCCGGCAGGGCTGTGAATTTGAATTTTGGAGAGATATTTTGGCTGGAATAGATTGCAGACATCATGTCACATTTGAAGAGCCACTGAGTTGACATGACAAAATAGTAGAAACCCCACAAGTGATGCCATTTTGGAAACTACACTTCTTGAGAAATTCATCTAGGGGTGTAGTGAGAATTTTAAACCCTCAAGTGATTCCAAAAATTGTATAACATTGGGCTGAGTAAATGGAAAATTACCATGTTTTCCACTAAAATGATGCTTTGGCTCCAAGCTTTAATTGTCAAAACGGATAATAGGAGAAGAAACAAACAATACAATTTGTTACACACTCTCTCCTGAGTACGCCAGGAGAAACTCAGAAGGGAAGAGGCGCCATATTGGAGTCCAGATTTTGCTGGAATGCTTTGAGGGTGCCATGTCACATTAGCAGAGCCCCTGACATGCCAGAAACGCAGACCTCCTCATAAGGTGATACCACTTAAACTACACCCCTCAATAAATTAATCTAGGCATGCAGTCAACATACTGACATATGTGCCTCATAGAATTTTATACCATTGTGTGGTGAAGAAAGAATTATATTTTTCCACTAAAATGTTTTAGCTCCAAATTTTTAATTTTATCAAGGCTAATACAAAAAACTTATCTCTCAGTTAGTTGTGCAATTTCTCTTGAGTGCGCCAATACCCTACATCTAATCGGGAAATATTTTTCAGGCACAGTGCAAAACTCAGAAGGGAAGGAGCGACATATTGTAGAGCAAATTTTGCTGGAATGGTTTGTGGGTGCCATGCAGGGCCGGACTGGCCATCTGGCAATTCTGGCTAATGCCAGAAGGGCCTGATTGGTTGTGGGCTGCCTTGTCTGATACACTGTTATCAGAATCTGCAATCTCAAGACACCCATTCTTTTGACAGTTGTGATGGAACACAAAGTCTCTGGATCCATCACTTACCCCAGTTGGCCGCAGGCGTCCCTTCTGTCTGTGACCTGCCAAAAGCCAACAACAAGCAGGAGATGTCAGCGGTTCATAGACATCACTGCATCACAACGCCAGCATCCACTGCGATAATTGATACACAATGAGACAGTCGCTGCAGAGGATGAGGTATCTGGATTAGGTGAGTATAGGGATTTTTTTTATTTTTGGGGGGCTGTGTGGAACCATAACACTGCATAGGGCACTGTGAATTGGACCATCCTAGTATATAAGGGGATATAGGGTGGACCACCATACTATTTAGTACTGTTGGCGGGACCATCATACTATATGGGGAACTGTGAGGTGGACCATCCTACTATAAAACTATGTGCACACACTGAAGATTCACCTGCGGGTTTTTTCCCGCGGAACCGCAGGTAAAACCGCAGGTTAAGTGACCTGCGGTTTTGCTGCGGTTTGGCCTGCGGTTTTACACCTCTACTATGTTAAAGGTGTGAAACCGCAGCAGAATCCGCAGAAATAATTGACATGCTGCGGAAAAAAGACCGCAGCAAAACCGCGCGGAAAAAACCGCAGCGTGAGCGCTGCGGTTTTGAAAACCCATAGGCTAACATGGTAAAGTACCATGTCTGCGGAACTATTGCGGTTCCGCAGGGCCAAAACCGCAGCGGAACCGCAGCAAAAACCGCAGCGTGTGCACATAGCCTTAAGGGGACTATGAGGTGAACCATTATACTTTCTGGGGGAAGTTTGGAGTGTCATCACAACCACCCTGCACAGTAAGATGCCCCCTTCCACAGCCACACTACACAGTATGATAGATCCCTATACACCATTAAGATCCCTAATAGCCCCAATACTGTATGACAGTCCCTATAACCCCCTCATATAGTATGATGATCCCTCCACAGCCTCCGGTGTTGTCACTGAGAGTTGGTGATCATGAATAGTGGCATAACTTGAACAGCATGAGCTCCAAAGCAAAAGCTCTAATGGGGCCCCCAATTATTGCAAATCTTTAATAGCATTGGTCTTTTTATAAAGGAACTTTTGGGGCCCCCCAGGCTCCAGGGCACGGGTGTGATTGTAAATCTGGCACCTACTGTAGTTCTACCCCTGATCAAGTATGTGATTTGCATACATGCGGTCACGTGCTAACTAGACGTGCTCAGCCTCGCTCAATATAAGTGAAATTAGGAAAGCCAAGTACAATTACCGTATATACTCGAGTATAAGCCATCCCGAGTATAAGCCGAGGCACCTAATTTAACCACAAAAAACTGGGAAAACTTATTGACTCGAGTATAATCTGGGTATGCACTGTCCCTTCATCTGTATCCTAGTATGCATGACTCCTCATCCCTATCCTGATTTGCATGGCTCCTCATCCCAATTCTTGTATGCATGGCTCTTCATCCCTATCCTGGTATGCATTACCCTCTCATCCCTGTCCTGGTATGCATAGCTCCTCATCCTTATATGCAGGGCTCCTCATCCCTATCCTTGTATGATTGGCCCGCATTGCCATCTTGGAATGCATGGCCCCCCATTAAAAAAAAAAATAAAAAAATAAACCATTACACTTACCTTCCTGTGCTCCCTTGCAGCGTCTTGTTCCGGTGCCAGCAGCTGCTTTATGCTTATAAGTAGCACATGGCAGGGACGTCATGCGCAGCTTAAAAGCAGAGCACAGCAGCTGGAATACTAACTGCGGAACTATGTGCATGGAGGGCAGTGAGTATTCATTGCTATGAAGTAGTGCGCACAGTGTCAGCCGTTGCCGCTGGGCGGTCACGTGTGCCCGCTACTTATGAGAAATAAATATTCACTTCTCTCCATGCCCAAGGGGGCACACGTGATCACCAGGCCACAGCAGGAGCTGGCTACTGTGGCTGACACTGTGTGCGCTATTACAGAGAAATTATTATTCACTGCCAGAGCAGTGAATATTCGTTTCTCTTTAGCAGCGGGCACTGGAGTTAGCGGTCTCCTGTCTCCTGTGACCCGCTGCTCCCACTCCCCCTCCACGTTCTGGACCCTCACTCGAGTATAAGCCGAGGGGGCGTTTTCAGCACAAAAAAGGTGCTGAAAAATTAGGCTTATACTCGATTATATACGGTAGTCCGAATGTGATCGGAGGTATGAAAATCGCATAATTGTGGTCACATGATAGCCCGCTCCCAATGCTGGCACAGGAGAATCCTCGCAGTGTGCGCTACGAGGATTTAAGAAGTTTAAAGATACATAGACTTTAAACTCAACCCCTTGGTATTATCAATATCATGTATGCTGGTAATATTTGGTTGTGGATTGTTGGTATTTGTCTGTAATATTGCAATATTCTTATTTTGATATTTATATTATTTAATCTTATATAGCAATATTATTGATATTATTGGATATAATGATCTTGCAGTGAATTTAGATGTCCTCCAGGCAGGGTAATATTTGTGATACATCCCCATCTAGTGCTCGGGGGCATGAACACCATGGACCTATGTGATTGCAAATGCCAGGGCTGAATTTCAGGCCCAGTCCATCCCTGATGCCATGTCACATTGGTGGAGCACTTGAGGTGCCAGAACAGCAGAAGCCCCCAGTAACTGACTCCATTTTACAAACTACACCTCTCAATGAATACACTTAAGGGTCTAGTGATCATATTGACAACAACGGGTGTGTCACAGAATTTTACACCATAGGGCAGTGAAGAAAATATAATTACATTTTTATCACAAAAATGTTGTGTTCGCCCGAGATTTGACATATTCACACAAGAAGTGGGTAAAATGGCACCAAAATTAAACACTGTATCTGCTGAATGTGGCCATACCTTATACATGGCTGTTCAGTACTGCTTAGCCACACCGTGAGACTTGGGAAGGAAGGAGTGATATTTGCCTCTTGGAGAACACATTTTTTTTAGAATAATTTTCAAACTCCATATACAGACTCCCTAAGCGCCAGAAGAGCAGAATCCCATGACCCCATTTTGGAAATTATAGCCCTCTGGGAATTTATCTACAGGTATAGTGACAATTTTGACACCATGGATGTTTTCCAGAAATAAGCAGCAATGAAGGTCGCTGAACGAAAATTGCAAATCTGCCATTGTAGTACCTAGTAAGTCATAGTGCACAGTACATTGCAATGCCCAGCACGTGCTTCTGGAGACATGCATCCCGTAAATTAAGTGGGCTCTCATCGCTACAGAACTGCTAAACATGTGGAAGCCAAATGTGATCCAGACACACTGTGGAGGGTGGTATTTGGATTTGGGAGCGTAGATTTTGCTGGATTTCTTTTCAGGGGAGTCATAGCGCTTTTTCAGAGCCTTTGTGCTACCAGTAACATGGAAGACTCCTATAATTTTATTGACAGATGGAAGTCCTAAGTGGATACTTGTTTTCTTTGTGGGTTCAGTTGAAGCTTTTATTGGGAACATTTTACATAAAATTTTGGATTACATTTATCCTGCGCTCTAAGCTGAGCATTTACATCAGTTTTTATCTAAATATCCTAATAACGTGATCCTAAACTATTTATATGTGTATGTAGCTCTTTCAAAAGACAAGACCAGCATACCTTCACATGGTCAGCCTGTAACTCCGTTACTGAGAAATAGAGGTTGATTTTTTTTTTTACATTTATCTTTAGCTCTGAGGCCTCTGTCACTCCAGCTCTATTTCCCGCCCAGTTGCCTCCTTTTGCTTGCCTGACACCCTCTATGCTGTGTGACTTAAGCCAAGGGAGTCATCAGTCAAGCAGGAGGAGGCGGCACTGGGCAGGGAAAGCTGATTTCTCAGAATGGGAGAAATGGATTCGCCATGTAAAGGTATTTCTGGATTTGGCTTTGAAAGAGCTACTTGTAAATATAAATAGTTGGGGTGAGAACTCCTGCTAACAGATTCCCTTTAGAGATAAACAAAGTCACTAAATGATGTGGAAATTGTCATTCCATTGCACTGAACAATCTCATCACTCTCACAGGATGGGGCAATGCATCACACAGAGAAATGCCACAAATTCCCATGTGCAAAATGTATGTACATTATATAGGAGTCGAGGAGCCTACAGAGAACATGGACACTTCAGATTCAGAACTTGAAAAGCCTCATATTCAATTCAACTAAATAAAAATCTTAGTGTGGGGCAATGTCACATTTACACTGTTCACCATGTGACACGAGGTGCGACTGCAAGGGTTAATCTAGCTCCACTCACCTAATCTTGTCCTCAACCTCCATTATTGTCCTCAATATGAGCATAAAGTACTCTCCAACACAGTCAATACTGGATCGCTCAGTGCGTGTAGGCTGCCGTGGATCTCGGCAGCACAGGTCCTGTTCACACAGGAATATGCACGCACCGTCGAGAATGGTGATTATTTTTTTTCGCACTACGCAAAAGATTATTTTACCAGATGAACCAGCAGATCGGCAGCCTGTGGACACAGCAAGATAATCATGAAACAAGGATTTTTAACAATGCTCTTTCATGATTATTTTTCGGTGTAAATGCACCTTATCAGTTGGGACAAGCAGCATGATTCGGGCAGCTGGTTGGAATTGTGTGCTATGTAATGCTGCTGCAGCATCGCAGATCAGTAACTCTAAAGTCTCCGCCTCACATAACGAGATCGTTAGTGAGATCGCTGAAACGTTACAGATTTTGTGACGCAACAGCGACCTCGCCAGCGATTTTGCTACGTGACACAGAGCGGCGACCGGCCCCCCGCTGGATATCGCTGATTGTGCTCAAAAATCCTAGGCTGTTTTTTGATCGTCGGCGTCCCGCTGGCCAGCATGCATTGCTGTGTTTGACGCCAACGAGCGACCTCGTTGGCGACGCAGAACTCAGGGACACAGGTGTGAGTCGTCAGAATAGCTGCTGTGTGACACGGTACCAACGACCGCCGAGGTCGTTATTCGGATCGCCGAATCGTTGCTACGTCGTTCAGTAGATCTTCCTGTTTGACAGCTTACTAGCGACCATGTAGCGATGCACCAGCGATCCTTACCAGGTCGTATCGTTATCGGGATCGCTGGAGCGTCGCTTAGTGTAACGGGGCCCTAAAGCTGGCCAGATTGTGTGCTCGAGTCAGCTTTTCATCAGTGTTTAGCACAAGTCAGATAGCAAAATACAATTGCGTGGCAGTGGAAGTCAGAAACCCAGAGGTTTAAGTAACAGGTAGACTCATCCAAGTCTCTCAGAAAGGAGTAATAAAAACACTATACAAACCCCATAGCTCCCTGATCTAGCGGCAGGACAAGTCCCAGGAATAAAACCGGACCAATGTTGTCATGCATCACCTGCAACAAAGGAGAGGTGAAGCAGGAACAAAAGGGACAGAAGCAGGCACAGATGTTACAAAACTGCAGGAAGCAAACCAATAAGTGACACATCACCAGAAATAGGGTCACTGCCTTACATAATGCTGCTCAGTTGGCGTAGCAGGAAACAAATCTGTAATTTATTAAAATGAAATAAAATATATTGTATCACTATTTTCTGAGACCCGTAAGGTTTTCATTCTTCTGTCGATAGAGCTTGCTTTTGTTTTAGAGTTAGATCACTCATTCTACATATTGAACGATAAAGATCCATTTACACTGAGCGATGCCAGTTGGCCATATACTGCCAGACATCTTTTCACTACTCCATCTTATTTTTTACCTTGCGGTTTCTGCCATTAGACCCACATACTTGTCCAGTGTGATTTATAGCTATAGTCTACTACAGCTAGTAAGCCAACGGTCTCCAGGGTAGACAGACATGAAACAGCTCCCAAAATAATGCTTTTTTTTAGGTTTGTTGACAAGCCATTGCTTCTTTACTTTAAAAACAGATACATTTTTCCTGTTCTCTAAATAAAGAGACAATTTTTGCATGGCTTTATAAAAAAGCATTGCAAATGTTCACTCATTTTGAGAATAGCAAACCTGTTGCAGATCTCAAAAAAGGTGATTTTTTTCAGTCAAGATATGCCATTGCTTCTTCAGATACAAAACATCACACTTTTTGTGCTCCCTAAATTAGAGGATAAATTTTGGACAGCTTGTGAGCAAGGAACAAAGCTCTTGATAGGCCCCAAACATGGGTACTTTTCGCCTCACCCTTTATGAAATGTCATGACTTCGTCCGTTGCTATAAAACACCAAGTAGGCAGGCATCTGCACCCTAATAAGGATTATTTTGGACAGTTTTTAAAATGTAAGAAGCTTAGAATGTTTGTTACTGCAATGTTGTTAAATGGCATTTGGGTTTGGGTTACCCTTAGTTTTCTCCTTGCCAGATATGATGAGGTCCCTTGGACATTAAAGCTGGGTTTGCTTAAATCTTACAGTGTAAACAGACCTTAACAAGCTATATAGGGAAATAATGTTTTCTAAAAAGTCCATGTCAGCTCATTGCCACCCAATAAATATGTTGTATGGCAGAAGGGGGTCAATGGGCACTCGAACAGACAACTGTGCATGATCATCCACTTTAAATGGCCCTGTCAGACATTGAAAGTGGCATTGAAGCCGTTAAACAACAGCAATTGGAGCTAGCTAGGAATTTATGCTGGATAACACAGCTGGAGCCCTCCATACATGGAGAGAGCTATTATATCTTATGTCAAGAAGAGGTTGTCCAGGATTGGAAAAATATGGCTCATTTCTTTCAGAAAAGTATTGTTATTGTAACTCATCTCTATAGAAGTGAATGGAGCTGCAGTCAATAGCAGGTACAACCAGGCTTGGACTGGCCTACAGGAGCACAGGAGAAACCTCAGGTGGGCCCCTGTGCAATAGTGGGCCACCACCCTCTTATATGACCAGTAATAGGCACAATATACTTGAATCACTATGTAGAGACAAAGGCAGCATCTTATTCATTTAACTATCTACCAAATTCATCTATATATATAAAATTTAATGTATGTGTGTATGTGTGTATCACCAACCAATCACGAAGCATCTTTCATTTCATCAGAGCTGTTTAAAAGAAGCTGAGCTGTGATTGGTTGCTATGAGCAACAGTTCTCCTTGCAACCAGTCACCAAGAATCTTTCATTTCACCAGAGCTGTTTAATAGATGAAAGCTAAGCTGTGATTGGTTGCAATGAGCAACAGTTTTCCCACGCCACAACACCTCAGCAGACACTGACCGGGTGGGAGAAATCTAGCATCCCCGGGAACATAAGCTCCCGGCCATTGTCTGCCCCCAGAAAGGGGCAGAGAGCACATGCCAGAAATGAATCACCCCCTCCCATGCCCATATACCCATCACACATCCTCCTTCCCACTGGCACATCTTCCCTCTTAAAGAGATCTCTGGTATGGAAGTTAGGGCAAATCCCTCAGCGCTCTGATTCTGACCCCAGGCTTCTATTAAAGGGATCATTGGTATGCAAGTCAGGGCAAATCCATCCAGCGCTTTGGTTCTGACCCCAGGTCTGTCGTAAAGGGATGCCCGGTATGGAAGTTAGGGAAAAATCCCTCAGCGCTCTGATTCTGACCCCAGGCTTTTATTAAAGGGATCATTGCTATGGAAGTCAAGGCAAATCCATCCAGCGCTTTGGTTCTGACCCCAGGCTCTCTTAAATGGATCACCAGTATGGAAGTCAGGGCAACTGCCTTCAAATGCTCCGATACTGACCCCAGGCTCTCTTAAAGGGATCTCCTGTATGGATGTTAGGGCAAATCCCTCAGCGCTCTGATTCTGACCCCAGTCTCTCTTAAAGGGATCATTGATATGGAAGTTAGGGTAATTCCGTTTGATGCTCTGGTTCTGACCCCAGGCCCCTCTTAAAGGGATCCCCGGTATAGAAGTGAGGGCAAATCCATTCTGTGCTGATTCTGACACCAGGCCCCTCTTAAAGGGATCCCCGGTATGGAACTGAGGGCAAATCCACTCTGCACTTTGGTACTGACCCCGGGCCTCTCTTAAATGGATCTCCGGTATGGAAGTTAGGGTAAATCCCTCAGTGCTCTGATAATCACCCCAGGCTTCTATTAAAGGGATCATTGGTATGGAAGTTAGGGCAAATCCACTCAGCGCTCTGGTTCTGACACCAGGCCTCTCTTAAAGGGATCCCCGGTATGGAAGTTAGGACCATTCCACTCAGCGCTCTGGTTCTAACCCTAGGCTGACGGGATGATGTGGGATAATTAGGGGTAGTAGTCTGGTGGCTCTGGCTGATGTGGGATATTAGGGGTAGTAGTCCGGTGGCTTTGACGGGATGATGTGAGATATTAGTAGTCCAGTGGCTCTGGCTGACGGGATGATGTGGGATATTAGGGGTAGTAGTCCGGTGGCTCTGGCTGACGGGACAATGTGGGATATTAGGGATAGTAGTCCGGTGGCTCTGGCTGATGGGACGAAGTGGGATATTAGGGGTAGTAGTCCGGTGGCTGACGGGATGATGTGGGATATTGGGGGTAGTAGTCAGGTGGCTCTGGCTGATGGGGCGATGTGGGATATTAGGGGTAGTAGTCCGGTAGCTCTGTCTGGCTGACGGGATGATGTGGGATATTATAGTGAATGTGGCTATGTGCAGTGGGTGGGGCTATACACTCAGCTTTATATATCTATAGATATAATCATTATAATTTGTTATAACTAACTGTAGTTTGTTACTATGCCTGGGCAACGCCGGGCTCTTCAGCTAGTTGTTATATAAATTTGTGATTGAGAATAATATCACATTTGCACGTAGCTGAAAAGTGGGGCCCTGTATTTGGTTACTGGTAGGCCCTCAGCACCACAGTCTGACACTGGGTTCAACCCAATGTCAGGGGTGGTCCTGAGTCTGAAAAAATGGAGCCATGTTTTTTTTTAATCCTAGACAACACCTTTTAAATAGGACTTTTAATTTTAAAATATGAAAGTCCTTTGTCTAATATTGGTTACATAGCTAGCAATTATAAAACAGGCTTTATAGTAGGCAAATATAGAAAAAAAGTACATTTCAATATATCTTCATTATCTTTTTGTTACTTTCAGTTAATGCTCAGTTTGCTGTTAGTCAGAAGATGGAAATTCTGGAAACAATCATACTGTCGGCAGATATTAATATGGCTTGAGTGAACGACCATTGAAGCAGGACTCATTATAACAGGATGCGCTTCAGTATACGAATAGCTAAATATTAAGATGCACATACAAAAAATGATAAAAAGCTATTTCATCAATGGAACGGGAAGATTTTGTTCTACATTACAGACAGTAAAAACGGAACAACATCGGCAGTTCTAATATATTACAAAGATGCCGGCGAGTGTGTGAGAGCTGGACCTTCACTTTAATGGCTCGTGTTGTAAACTACGGTAAGTACTAAAAACCTTTTCCTCCACAAATCTAAACCTACACATAAAGAACAGTCCAGCTGGCAATAATACAGTCACAATGGATCTAGTCACAGATTTGAAGGCTCAGTATATGGGATTAGTTAGCTGTATATTTTCTGACCGATTTGTCAAGATACATTTGCTGTCTGGTCAGATTTCCTGGTTAGTGAAGCCATTAAGTATGTCAATGCTGGCTCCATCCCTAAATCTGATTCCCTATCCAATCATTAAAATCTGACATGCTAGTCAAGTCTGTAGAATTAAAATGATAGAAAACCAAAACCAGAATGGAATAAGAAAATAAATGGATATGAAGAAATTGACTAAATACAGGCCTTCCAACCAATGTAACATCATAGTTTTGATGTTCTCCATAACCAATACCAAGTACCAACAATTTGTACGATTTATTTACGTTCACTCATTTATTGCTGATCGGAATTAAATTCTGCACACAACAGTATACTTCGTGCTATCAGTATACGTTGCAGAGTGATGAGGTCGCCTAGTTGTGGCGCTATGACTAAACTTGCGTATGCAATGACTGCTCTGATAAAAGCATCTATCAGGAACTCGATTTTATAAAAGACAATTATTCATCAGTGTTTGGAAAAGTGCGTATTGCATTGTCAAAAATAAAATAAAGTAATTGTCCACCCCACATTATCATCAACTATACAGGTTAATGATTCAATGCAATTTATGGTCATAGTATATCTTTATTGTGGTCAGTGCCCCTCTTTAGGATATAGAGCTTGAACACCTTTGCGCATCTTGCAGTACCTGTATGTCACAGCCAGGCTCAGGAGCTGAGCCTGTTTAATACAGGGCAGTTACTGGCTGTAATGGCATCTTTCTGTAACAGCAGAGCAGCTGTGGTTGCTGATGTTTAACTATTTAAACATCGCAGTCAGTCACCGACAATTGAATTTAATTAGAGCCTCTGCAAGTTCATTTTACAATTAGTCTTGGTTAAAACATTTTGCACTGTCTCTTTGTTTTTCTGCACATTCAATTCTTCTGGTCATAACTAAGCTGAGAGGAGCTCAGAAAAAAATAAAAGAGTTACAAATTTCCTGCCAGCCCATCCTAGTAGGCTGGTTGACAGATTTTCAGTTAACTCATTCTGCAGCCAGCAATAGACAACACAGAACCTATAGAAAACCTAATGGTGTAACATTTTAATGAAACTCAATTGGAAAAAAATTATTTTTAAAAATAATTAATTTTCCCCATTGGTGGACAATGCAGATTAGAGAAATAGCATGCTGATAACCTGCAGTCACCACTAAGGAGTTTACAGTTCTATACAACACTCAATAACGGGACAGTATATAGTAAACTCCTATGCTTACTTTAGTGGTTGTTATAGTCATCCACCCAATTAGAACTTTTTGTTTCTTTTTTTTTATAGAAACCTGCTCTCTGATTAATTTTGCCCAATCACCTCTAACAGTGCTGGGAAGAGGCAGCCAGAGGTGGAGCCGGTCTAGTCTCTTCTCCGGTTATGGCCGTGAATCCAGGCTCTGATGCATAGTGTTTTCAGCACTATGTAACAAGTGACAAGTTTCGCTTACCTCTACATCAATGGGATACATTTGAACTATTAGAAAATCATGGCCCATCACAGCAAGAGAAGAAAAAAAAGAAGAGGCCCGGCAGTGCTGCTCACCTGAGGAACAATAGCTAAGGAGATAGTAATAAAAATTTCCTTTAGTCGCTGTTAATGGAGATAGAACTAAGCGGCATGTTATGGAAGGGGCTTAATTGACAAAGAGGCAGGACTTATTTTTGCCATGAAACTCCATCACCTGTTCTGGGTATGGGTGACAAAAATGTGCACTTTGTGTAGAGAGTGCACAGTAGGGTGACCGCAAAAAATCGATGTCGGAATTTTGTCCGTCTGGACCCCACAAAACGATTCCCCTTTCCAGATATTGAGATAGCCAAAATTTGAGCTCGATCAAACGACGTTAACCCGTGCCGCTCGTCGCTCAAAGTTTGAAAAAATCCAAATTGAGGTATTTTAAGATTTAGGTATTTTGCATAGTCTGTTAGACTATAAAGAATGTGACAACAACATTGCAGAAATAGCCCTGACCAAATTTTCCAACCATTTGTGGTATTTGAATGCAGATTTGGTGGGATTATCGTTTTTTGATCCCACCATTACAGACAATGAAAAGTTGTTAATGGCTAATAAATTGCTCTTTAGCACAGATGAACCATCAGAGCACGCTAGGGTTGTAAATCCAAAAGTTAGGAAAGAAAAATTAAAAGAGGTAGGAAGTAACCGACTTTAACGACCTTCTGACAAAAGATGAAGAACAAAAGCAATATGTCCTGCAAGTTGTAAGCAAATGCCGAGCATTATATTCTGACGTTTCAAAAACTACTTTAACAAAAGCTCTAGAATAGATTAGATAACTATGTAAAATTATCAACTCATGTAGGTTAGCGTGCTCTGATGGTTCATCTGTGCTACTGAGCAATTTATTAGCCATTAACAACTTTTCATTGTCTGTAATGGTGGGATCAAAAAACGATAATCCCACCAACTCTGCATTCAAATACCACAAATGGTTGGAAAATTTGGTCAGGGCTATTTCTGCAATGTTGTTGTCACCTTCTTTATAGTCTAACAGACTATGCAAAATACCTAAATCTTAAAATACCTCAATTTGGATTTTTTCAAACTTTGAGCGACGAGCAGCACGGGTTAACGTCGTTTGATTGAGCTCAAATTTTGGCTATCTCAATATCTGGAAAGGGGAATCGTTTTGTGGGGTCCAGACGAACAAGATTCTGACATTTTTTCCCCCCCCATATGAGATCCGGTCACCCTAGTGCACAGCCATGCTTGTAATATATGCAAGGTGGGTCCAGTATGTATAGTATGTAAAGTGTCTGTGCAGCATGTGTAATGTGTGTAGTTAATGCAGAGTGTGTGCAGTATGGTCCAGTCCTTGTTTCCACTATATGAACATTGTGAATCCTCCATGTGTCAGAGGTGTGAGCTGCCTGTATGTGGCATGTTTCTCATGTGAGTGATGAGTATGGATCAGGTTTCCAATGAGTGAATGGCATACATAAATGATGTACCTCAGGTCTCAGGAGGGCTACACACCAACTTATGGCACAAGGGAGGGGCCCTCCACTGTCAGGCTCTGTGGAGGAAATAAGCACAGAATTTTGCATCGTGAAATTACATGATGATAAAAGACAGATCCACAGAAGAGATAAAGTGACAATTGTCAATTTGGCTTGAATATGTCAACATAAACCAAGCAGCATCCCTGAAGAGGCGTCTTAAGACGATAATGCAAAATGATTGTTTTCAGTCAACCTTCTACTTCTTAAAAAGAAACACTCCCAGCAAAACTGAATCTCCTCATCCTTTCTAAATACAGTTGTGTGAAAAAGTGATTGCCGCCTTCCTGATTTCCTATTCTTTTACATGTTTGTCACACTTAGATGTTTAAGATCACCAAACAAATTTAAATAATAGACAAAGGCCACGTTCACACAGTCAACCAAAAGCAGGAGTGGAACAATCAGAGGAAAAGTATAATAGAACCACGTCACCCCTACTGCATTAATCCCCCACTCCTGGTTTTGGCTTACATGTACTGGCCAAAGATAACACAGGTAAACACAAAATGCAGTTTTTAAAATTAAGGTTCTTTATTATTAAGGGAAAAAGAAATCCAAACCTATAGGACCCAGTGTGAGAAAGTGATTGACTGCCCCCCCCCTTAAACCCTTCCCGACCAGTGACACAGCATATGCGTCATGAAAGTTGGTGCCAATCCGACCAATGATGCATATGCTGTGTCATGAATTGATAGCCCCCTGCGGGTCGGGTGACCGGGGTCAATGAAAGGTCACGTGACCCGCAGGTACAGGGGGCTTTGTACTTCACCCCAGGGGGTGGCTTTGCCCCCCCCCGTGGCTACGATTGCTCTGATTGGCTGTTAAAAGTGAAACAGCCAATCAGAGCGATAGTAATACCTCATCAATGAAATTTAATGAAATATTACAATCCAGCCGTGGTCGATACTGCAGTAGCATCTGACATGGCTGGAGACCTCGATCAGACCCCCCACCGGCTGACGGGGGCGATCTGCCCCAGCCACCGACTCATGGCGGTGATCTGCCGCCGTATTCAGTATCTGCTCCCCCTTCACCTCCCTCCACTCCCCCCCGCCTTCTGATCACCGTACCTCCCTCCCATACCTCCTGAGTCCCCGTGTCGCTCCCGGTGTCCCTCCTCCCTCCTGCATGGGCACCGCCATCTTCCAAAATGGCGGGCGCATGCGCAGTGCGCCCATCAAATCTGCCAAGTGGCAGATTCCATTCACTCAGTTTGATCACCCCCCATATCACGCCCACAGATAGGGACAAATAATAAAATAAAGAAAATATTTTTATTTTTCCATTAGGGTTAGGGTTAGCGTTGGAATTAGGGCTAGGGTTGGAATTAGAGTTAGGGTTGGAATTAGGGATACGGTTGGAATTAAGGTTAAGATTAGGGTTAGGGGTGTGTTGGGGTTAGGGTTGGGATTAGGGTTAGGCTTGTGGTTAGGGTTTTGGTTAGGAATGTGTTTGGGTTAAGGTTGAGTTAGAATTGAGGCGTTTCCATTATTTAGGCACATCAGGGGGTCTCCAAACATGACATGGCACCACCATTGATTCCAGCCAATTTTGCGTTCAAAAAGTCAAATGGTGCTCTCTCCCTTCCGAGCTCTGCCATGCGCTCAAACAGTGGTTTACCCCAACATATGGGGTATCAGCGTACTCAGGACAAACTGGATAACAACTTTTGGGGTCTAATTTCTCCTGTTACCCATGTGAATATAAAAAATTGCGGGCTAAAATATAATTTTTGAAGGAAAAAAATGATTTTTTATTTTCACGGCTCTGTGTTATAGACTTCTGTGAGGTACTTGGGGGTTCAAAGTGCTCACCACACATCTAGATAAGTTCCTTGGGGGGGTCTAGTTTCCAAAATGGGGTCACTTGTGGGGGGTTTCTACTGATTAGGAACATCAGGGGCTCTGCAAACGTAATATGACGCCTGCAGACCATTCCATCAAAGTCTGCATTCCAAAACGTCACTACTTCCCTTCCGAGCCCCAAAGTGTGCCCATACAGTGGTTCCCCCCACATATGGGGTACCAGCGTACTCCGGACAAACTGGACAACAACTTTTGGGGTCCAATTTTTCCTGTTACCCTTGTGAAAATAAAAAAAATTGCGGGCTAAAATATAATTTTTTGAGGGAAAAAAATGATTTTTTATTTTCACGGCTCTGCGTTATAAACTTCTGTGAAGTACTTGGGGGTTCAAAGTGCTCACCACACACCTAGATAAGTCCTTGGGGGGTCTAGTTTCCAAAATGGGGTCACTTGTGGGGGTGCTCCAATGTTTAGGCACACAGGGGCTCTCCAAACGCGACATGGTGTCAGCTAAGGATTGGAGCTAATTTTCCATTCAAAAAGTCAAATGGTGTTCCTTCCCTTCCGAGCCCTGCCGTGCACCCAAACAGTGGTTTATGACCACATATGAGGTATCAGTGTACTCAGGAGAAATTGCCCAGCAAATTTAAGGATCCATTTTATCCTGTTGCCCATGTGAAAATGAAAAAATTGATGCTAAAATAAAATTTTTGTTGGAAAAATTAAAATGTCCATTTTTTCCTTCCACATTGCTTTAGTTCCTGTGAAGTACCTGATGGGTTAATAATCTTCTTGAATGTAGTTTTGAGTAGATTGAGGGGTGCAGTTTTTAGAATTGTCACTTTTGGGTATTTTCTGACATACAGACCCTCAATGTAACTTCAAATGTGAGATGGTCCCTAAAAAAAGGTTTTGTAAATTTTGTTGTAAAAATGAAAAATCACTGATCAACTTTTAACCCTTACAACTTCCTAACAAAGAAAAAATTGTTTCTAAAATTGTGCTGATCTAAAGTAGACATGTGAGAAATGTTATTTTGCAACTATTTTGTGTCACATAACTCTCTGGTTTAACAGAATAAAAATTCAAAATTTGAAAATTGCGAAATTTTCGCCAAATTTCCCTTTTTTTCACAAATAAACGCAAAAATTATCGACCTAAGTTTACCACTAACATGAAGCCCAATATGTCACGAAAAAAAAATCTCAGAATCGCTAGGATCCGTTGAATCATTACCTCATATAGGAACACTGGTCAGAATTGCAAGAAATGACCTGGTTATTAAGGTCAAAATAGGCTTGGTCATGAAGGGGTTAAAACATAAATTAACTGCGGTTTACCACATCTTTGGGAAGCCGAGTTCAAATTCCCTAGCCACACCCAGGCCCGTTTACTGCCACACAGGTTCTCAATAAAAAAATCACTTAAATAGGACCTGCCTGACAAAGTGAAGCAGACTCAAAAGCTAGACCATCATGCCACGATCCAAAGAAATTCTGTAACAAATGACAAACAACGTAATTGAGATCTATCAGTCTAGAAAAAGTTAAAAAGCCATTTCTAAAGCTTTGGGACTCCAGTGAACCACAGTGAGAGCCATTATCCACAAATGGCTAAAACATGGTACAGTGGTGAACCTTCCCAGGAGTGCCCGACCGACCAAAATTACCCCAAGAGCGCAGCGATGACTCATCCAAGTCATCACAAAAGACCCCACAACAACATCCGAAGAACTGCAGGCCTCACTTGTCTTAGTTAAGGTCAGAGTTCATGACTCCACCATAAGAAAGAAACTGGGAAAAAAATAGCCTGCATGGCACAGTTCCAAGACAAAAAACCACTACTGAGCAAATAAACATAAAGGCTCATCTCAGTTTTGCCAGAAAACATCTTGATGATCCTCAAGACTTTTGGGAGAATACTGTGTGGACTGACAAGACAAAAGTTGAAGTTTTGGAAGGTGTATGTCCCATTACATCTGGTGTACAAGTAACACAGAATTTCAGAAAAGGAACATCATACCAACAGTAAAATGTGGTGATGGTAATGTGATAGTCTGGAGGTGTTTCGCTGCTTCAGGACCTTGTAGACTTGCTGTGGTAAATGGAACCATGATTTCTGCTGTTTACCAAAAAATCCTGAAGAAGAATGTCTGGCCATCTGTTTGTGACCTTAACCTGAAATGCACTTGGGTTATGGAGCAGAACAATGATCCAAAACACACCAGTACGTCCACCTGTGAATGGGTTAAGAAAGACAAAATTAAGACTTTGGAGTGGCCTAGTCAAAGTCCTGCCTTTAGTCTGATTGAGATGCTGTGGTATGCCGGGAAAGGTCAGTGAGGCCCAGTGCCTGTGCACTGCAGTACTTTGCTCTGCCCTCAACAGGGTAGATAAGTACGCCTGCACAGGAGTGCGATGCCGGGAGCGTGGAAGCAAGCAGGAGGGTGATGTCGCAAGAAGATGGGGAGGCACCGGACCCGGACCTGCAACACCCATCAGACTGGACCGCCCCACCAGGTGAGTATAATAAAAGTTATTTTTCATATCTTTAAGATCGGACCATGGGCTTATCTACAGCATTATAGATAAGCCCTGAAAGGTAGCAGCCGCATCTTATAGCGGCCAAAACAGGTGACAGGTTCCCTTTACTAAGGCAGTTCATGATTGGAAACCCTCCAATGTGGCTGAATTACAACAATTCTGCAAAGATGAGTGGGCCAAAATTCCGCCAGAGCGTCGTAAATGACTAACTGCTAGTTATCGCAAACGCTTGATTGTTCTTGCTGCTGCTAAGGGTGGCCCAACCTGTTATTAGGTTTAGGGGGTAATCACTTTTTCACACAGGGCCCTGTAAGTTTGGATTTCTTTTTACCTTAATAATAAAGACATTCATTTTAAAACAGCATTTTGTGTTTACTTGTGTTATCTTTGACTAATATTTAAATTTGTTTGATGATCTGAAACATTTGTGTGACAAACATACAAAAGAATAGGAAATCAGGAAGGGAGCACCCACTTTTTCACACAAGTGTATTGTTGTGATATAGACAGGTGCATTAAAAAAATATTTTCCAATTGCAGTGTTCCCCGGTTTACAGTGCTACTCCAGTCCATCTGACATGCTGGGCTTTTAATACAACAACTTCACTACATTACTGACATATTTACAAAGGGATAGGAAATAATATTTTTGGAGGAAGTACTTTTTAACACTGTTCTACAGTGTCCAATTTTCACTTACGCATTTTCGTTTTTTCCTCCCCTTCTTCCAAAGCCCATAACCTTAGTTTTGCATCCACATAGATGTGTGAGAGCTTATAGAATTTTTTGTGGGACGAGCTTATAGAAATTTTGGGGGACAAGTTGAAGTCTTGAATGATACCATCCATTGTACCACAAAATAAACTGGAAAACAGAAAAAAAAAAAATCCAAATGTGGTTCATTCTGCGGTTAAACTGACCTGGTATCAAGATTCTCAGGACGATTATAGCAGAACCAAACAAGTCTATTTTTGTTGTTATTTCGTGGTGAGAAAAAAAATTGGAAATTTGTAGAAAAAAAAAAAAAAGAATTCTTTGTTTGTGTTGCCATTTTTTGAGCAGTAATTTTTATTTTTTGCTCCATGGAGCTCTGTGAGGGCTTGTACTTATTGCAGAGTAAGCTGATGTTTTTATTAGGAACGGAGGCTGTCAAAACAATAAAAGTGCAATAACGAGTAATCTGATGATGGCGACTAATAGGGTGTGAGGAGGTGCTCAGCTGATCAGGTTGTGTGATACCCAATGACTAAAGTAGCTTAGAATGTCAGCTGCTGCAGACCCAGGGGAAAATCCAATGAGAAACAAGGGTGGAAGGAAATGGGTTAACTGCGCTGTTGATAACCAACCGAAGATTTCGGGAGACGAACATTTGTTTGTGAGGTTTAATGTTATAAGTTCAGGTAAAGGAGCACTTAGCACCCAATATATAACCACAGTCATATGGCCATAACTATCTACTGACAAAGTATTAACACCATACTTCACTAATATTTACAAAAAAAAAGCAAAAACAATTATATTTAAGTCTGTATGATCTGGCGAAACCACTATATTGGTCTCTTAATACTGAACCCAGTTTTGGGCTTTATGGCGCTGCCCCAAACATTTTTAACCTGACATATTAGATTATGAGATTGTATATTGTATAAAAGCATTAAAAAGTTACAATGATTCTGAGACTGTTTCTTTGTGACACACTGGGGCAGATTTAAATGGCACCTTGACTTATAGAATGGTAGAGTTGGAAGGAATCTCCTGGGCCATCTGGTCCAACCCCCTGCTCAAAGCAGGATTCACTAAATCATCCCAGACAGATATCTGTCCAGTCTCAGTATATAATCATAGAATGGTAGAGTTGGAAGGGAAGAATGGTAGATTTGGAAGGAAAAGTGACTTGTGAGTGCACATTGGAACTGTCAACTTATTTTTAGATCCATTTATCATCACTGAAAAATGCTTACCTAGAAATATCCACCAAAGTGTGACTTGCACTTAGGTCCAGATTCGTCATATTCTTTTTTTTTTTTCCGTTCTTTTTTGCCATCAAAATGAGCACACATTTGATGATTTGGTTCAAATTCAGATATTAAATAAAGATTAAGTAAAGTAAATTAAGTAAAGATTTTTTGCAACAATATGAGCCAAGTCGCAAATAGGTTAAAAACATCTGGATGAAGTGTAAGAAAAACTTCTGGAGGAAGATTGACTCACCAGGGTCTTCTCCGACGTGATCTTGATAGTATCAAGCCATTGGGTTGTTGGTCTTCATCTTTACCTTGCTCCTTCTATTCTTCAAACCATGATGTCCTTTTCCAGTGATTGCACTCTTTGTATGATGTGTATAAAGTAGGCAAGTTGTAGCTTGGGGGCCCTTGCTTCGAGGGACATGTTCCAAAATTGATTTATTTGTTCTTCTTGCCATTCACGGTACTGATAACATGCTTCTTCAGCTCCACATTTCAAAGGAGTCGATTCTTCGACAGTTTTGCTTCTTTGTCGTCCAGGTTTTGTATCCGTATGTTAAACTACCGTATGTACGAGCCGTGTCTTCCACCTCCAGTGAAATGTTTCTCGATTTAAAGACCTTGTCCATGGACTTCATTGATGATTTGTCCATAGCTATTCACCTATTGATTTCATCTCTGCATCTTGAGTTATCATCGATCAGAGTAGGTTGAAGACATTTACAACTTCCAATTTGTAGCCGTCCATCTCAAATATGTCCAGGTCATACCTGGCAGCGGTCAATAGATTTATATTCTTTGGTTGAGTAGCAGTTCCATGTTTAAGCTTGTCATATTGACACTCTGTAATTAGTCCTTCATTCCATCTACGCTTGTTGCCATAAGTGTTGTATTGTTTGCATATTTGATTGTTGATGATTCATCCAGCAATTTTGTTTCCTTTTTTTTTGTTGGCAAGTCCAGCCTTCCTGAAAATAGCTTCTGCATATAAATTGAAGAGAAATGGTGACAGGATGCAGCCTTGTCTGATGCCTCGCTCTACTTTGAACTTTGCCATGCCGCAGTGTTCCGTTCAGACTGTTGCTTCTTGGTTAATGTAAAGGTTCCCAATGAGACTGATCAGATGTTTCGGCACACCCATATCCTTCATGGTATTCCAAAATTTCTGGTGATCACAGTTGAAGTCTTTGCTCTAGCCAATCAAGCAAAAACAAGTTCTCCTTGTTTTATTGTGTGGCCCTTTCCATTCTCCATCTAATTTTAGCAATATAACCCCAAGTAAATTCATCTTCATGGATATCAATTTATCCAGTTAGGAAGAATAATGTTGCATTCATACATTGCGGCCTGAGGTTTTTTTTATAGCAACTGTCACAAAAAAGTGTCTTATTGCACACAATTTCCAAAGTTGTGGAAAAAAAAGATTGTGGTTCTACCACGATTGCAGCAGTAAAATGTAGCAAGGCTACAAAATGTGAATGCATGCTGATTGTGAATCAATTTTATCAGCTTTGACCAATAGGTGGTAGTAGAGGTCTAATCCTCTTCCTCTCTGAAGAGGCAATTTGCATATTTAATTCCCCAGAGGAGCATGCATGGCTTATATACGTCTCCTCATTCTGTCATGCCAGGCTTGGCTTGTCACTGTCCACAAAGAGAAACCTTTACTCCTTAGACATCAGCTTTGATGAAAGTTAAAGTGGCAACAGGTGCACTGGCAAAGGCAAGACATTTCTCTCTCCTTATCCTTCTTGACTGATTCTTCTCTAGTTGTGAATTTGCAGAACATTCAGATTGCACAGATAGTCCAGCTCCCCCCAGTTTTGCATATCCTTTTGTGCCATCTTAAATTTTTTGGTCTCCCAGCACAGTCTCAAGAACATGGAGCAGATACTGGGATAGATGCCATTACACAAGGAGAGACAAACGGTTGTAAAAGGACAACAACCTAGCTGCAGGATCATAATGTGCTTCTTTGCATGGGGAAGTTTGTGGGTTGGAAACAGAAGGGGCACTGGATAGGTCATCAATATAAGGCGCCGTTTCACAACAATCCCTTTTAACAAGTACCATAAGTCAACTTTATAAGCATCCTAATGTCCTAACCAAATTGCAAAGATTAACTCTTTTAAACCTAGTTTTTGACAGAACCAATTCAGCCACTTAAATGTTGTGTAGGCGACATGATTCGGTGGCAAATAGATGGCGTATACGTTTTGTGTATGTTTTTCACCTATACATGGTGTAAGGATCCAGATTTGTTACTCAAATGGTAGACTGTTTTTGGGTTGAGCATCATTTCTATATAGCCTTTAAAAGGCAGGTGCAAAACAGTCAGGTCTAGCTCTGCCCCATCTAGCTTGAGGTCTGCTGACACATAGCAAGGTCAACTACAAGAGTTAGGGACTATCCTGATTGGGTACACCTTGTCGCGGAGGGATGGATTTTACGCTCTTTTGATCAAAATAGTGCCAACTAAGTACCGTAGGTTAACAATCCAATCGTATATTAGACCTCATATCATAGAAATATATAACATGGATCCCTTCAAAAATCAAACTATGATACCAAAAGAACACAAAGGGACAAAAATCCAAAAATACAGAATTTATTTCAATAGTACAAAATCACACCATAATAAAATATGTATATATACAAAGCACATATAAAAGAGGTAAATACCTCACCTGAATATATAGAAAAGCTATGTGATAGACAAGTTGAATTGTATAGGGTCAACCATAGGCTGAACCAGCATCTATTCATACAAATCCTTATATTATATCCCAGGGAAACGTAGGGATAACATAATTTACACTGGTGAACAGAATAATGTCGTTCACCCAATGTTAGAGACCTCCCAGTAAATCATCAGAAGAATAACTCATCACTCCCATAGGATATAAGATGAACAGATAATAAGGCAAAGATTAAATAATCCATATACCTGTAGTCATGCTGCTGCCTGGTTGTAGACCCGTGGCGCACCCCGACGCGCGTTTCACCACCTCTGCAGTTTTATTAGGAGGGATGGATTTTATGCTCTTTTGATCAAAATAGTGCCAACTAAGTACCGTAGGTTATTTACATGTGCTATTTCAATTTATTTACTTACTGCATTGTAATTGCTCATTTTGCTTTTATTCTAGGTTTCGTCTGTGTGAATGTGCACCTACACACTGCACTGTTATGAATGAGTCACAGTAGGAGGCAAAAACAGAAATGCTAGCTAAGTCCAGAAAACCAGAGAAGTTGGCAGCTATCGGATTGCAGACCCCTGAACCTATCAACAACAACTAGCAGTAGCCGTGGGGGGTTCCTACGGTGCCCTAGACCCCTCGATCACAGCCGGAGAGCTAAATAGCCTAAAGACAGAAAGGGAAATCTAAACTGCCCCAGAGCAGACCCCAAAGCAAAAGGCAGCCCCCAACATATAATGACGGTGAAGCAAGAAGAAAAAACACTAACACAGATAGAAAGATAGACTGGCAAATGATGGGGCCCAAGCTAACTAGATAGGACAGGATAGGAAAGCTGCTGTCTGCAATCCGTGAAAAACCCTATCAAAATAAGAGCCAACAGACTGACAGGGAAAAAGGCCCTGAAGACGCCAGGCTTCAAAAAGACTATGTCAGTACTCAGGTATTTTCTGAAGACAGAGCAAAAAGGAATTCAGCTCACCCCAGCAGGGAATGGCAGAATCCAGAAAAGCAAGGCAAACTAAAACCAAAACACAAATGCAAAAAGGCAAAGCAGAAAACTTAGCTTTTGAGGAGCAGGAATCAGACTGGTCTCCTAGAATTCCACAGAGAAATCACCAGCGAGGCAGAAGGGCGTCGGCTGCCTTATATCCAGTCAGAGATCCCCGTCGCCCAGTCATCCTCTCCCAGCTCAGGTGCCTGGTAATCAGCCTCACTACCTTCCTTCACCAGAAGAGGGAGTTCATCAGACCTCAATGGTGAAGGGGAAAATGAACTCATAACACTGCACTTGTGTTCTGGCTCATTTCCTTGGTTTTGGTTTCACAGTGTAATCTGAGCATGGAGATTTTGTAGTACACTGGATAAGAAAGCCTCCATTCCTAGTCCTTTAATTTAGCTTTTACTAAGGTCTCATTATTAAGGCAAATCTATCGGTGGGTTTTTGCTACCTAAGCTAAAAGCATCATTATATAATGGGAATTCTTAGTGCAGTTTTTATAAAACCATTGTTTTATCAGTAGGAGATTATTACTAGAGGATAACATGAATACATAACTGAAAGAGGACCTATGACAACTTAAAATTGTCCACGAATCAAATAAATTCACTGACTGAGTGGGACAAATAATAAAATATAACTTATATTATTTTTCTTTAAAAGTAAATCATATACAGTTCCACAGTACCTTTGAAGTCTATCCGTTATGACCCTCCTCGAGATTAGGAGGTCATATCCCAGATACTAATAATCTATACAGCTCTGGCAAAAATTAAGAGACCACCACATCAAAACAGTGTCAAGGGCAGCCCATTTTCCAGACCTGAACCCCATTGAAAACCTCTGGAATATAATCAAGAGGATGATGGATAGTCACAAGCCATCAAACAAAGAAGAACTGCTTAAATTTTTGCCCCAGAAGCAGTGTGAAAGACTGGTGGCAAGTAGTGGCGTAACTACAAAGTTATGGGCCCCGGTGCGAACTTTCAAATGGGGCCCCCCATGCCAAAATACATGCACATCTCCGCTCCGTACACCTGGTACACACGTGGCTCTGCTCCGTACACCTCGTACACACGCGGCTCTGCTCTGTACACCTTGTACACGTGGCTCCGCTCCGTACACCTCGTACACACCCGGCTCTGCTCCGTACACCTCGGACCAGGGCTGTGGAGTCGGTAAGCCAAACCTGCGACTCCGACTCCGACTCCTCAATTTCCCTTACACCGACTCCGACTCCAACTCCGACTCCGACTCCACGACTCCGACATATATTGCTCATATTTAAGTGAAAAATGTATTGTAGTACAATGTGAACCTCAGACATTTAATCATTTTTATGATCCAATAATCAAGATATTTAGATAGAACAGAATATATATTGGTGTACTACCCGGTTTTCATTCTTTTTGGTACAGATACGATATGGATAGACAGATATGGATAAATGGATAGATAGAGCACATTTCTAATCTGCTTTTGCTATTGAAAACATTATCTATGAGCTCAAAAACCTTTCAGGTGATGCAGTTTTTGAAAAAGATGATCAGCTTTTGCAGCTGAAAAACATATCCTCAAAAAACACAGGAAAAACGCTGTGTGTGAATGTAGCCTTAGATCAGGAATATAACAGCCATTTATAGGACAATTCATAACTTTCCCAAACTCCTATGAAAAAATATTCAGCACATCCTGCATTGAATTACTGTACTCAATTTATTATATATTTTAGGAGTCGGAGTCGGTCCATTTTATACCGACTCCAACTCCGACTCCGACTCCACCAAAATGAGCACCGACTCCGACTCCACAGCCCTGCCTCGGACACACGCGGCTCTGCTCCGTGCACCTCGTACAAATGCGGCTCTGCTCCGCACACGTTGTACACACGCGGCTCCGCTCCGTACACCTCGTACACACACAGCTCTGCTACATCCACCCTGTAAACCCCTCCTGACTCTACACAAAAACTTACCTCATCCAGCACCATGACAACCAGCACAGCAGAGTCCTGCAGACATGGAGGATCCTGATCATGTGACCCCTGACTCCTCCCCTCCTGTGACCTCATCACAGGTCCTGTGCCACAAAAGAGAACACAGCCTAGGAACTTTATTGCAGGCTGTAAGGGGCTGCGGTGGGTCTTTCTGGGAGGGCGAGGATGGGGTGCATGGGGGGGGCGTGGCGGCTCAGTGCAGTGCAGGAAGAATAGACTCCCGAGCGGGGGTCAAAAACGGGACTGTCCCGTGAGAATCGGGACGGTTGAGAGGGAGATATAGTCTGACCTGCCGGGCCCGACTTCCCCTGGGCCAGGTCGCAGTGGCAACTGCTGCGACCGTTATAGTTACACCCCTGCTGGCAAGCATGCCAAGACGCATGAAAGCCATTTTTAAAATTCAAGGTTATTCCACAAAATATTGATATCAGAACTCTTCCGGAGTTAAAACATTAGTATTGTTGTATCTAAATGATTATGAACTTGTTTTCTTAGCATTGTTTGAGGTCTGAAAGCACGGTTTGTTTGTTTTTAATTTTGACCATTTTTCTTTGTCAGAAAAAAATACAAAATTTATTGCTTGGAAATTCAAAGACATGTTGTCAGAAGTTTATAGACTAAAAGAACAATTTACATTTTACTCAAAAACATACCTATAAAGAGAAAAATCAGACAAACTGAATATTTGAAAGTGGTCTCTTAATTTTTGCCAGAGCTGTATAATCTGATACACCTCATCCTTCGCAGTGTAAGAAAGTTATGTATAACCACCATCGTATAACAGAAAAATCCCAGTGGGGTTAGGGGATTTAGATTAAGTCCCTCATACATATAGGTATATATTATTGATAATCAATTTCGTATTATTGCACTATTGGCCCTTAAGATATTAACCCCTTAATGAATGCTAATACACCTTTTAACGGCGGCAATTAAGGGAAATTATGCCTCAGCGCCACTTTTTAAGAAATAAGTGTATAGTGCCCCCCCAGAGTCGGAATTTCTCCTTGGTCTCAGCTACCGGGGGTTAATTGGTATGGAAGTTAGGGCAATTCCACTAAGCGCTCTGGTTCTGACCCCAGGCCCCTCTGAAAGGGATCCCCGGTACGGAAGTGAAGGCAAATCCACTCTGCGCTTTGGTACTGACCCCAGGCCTCTCTGGTATGGAAATTAGGGCAAATCTCTCAGCTCTCTGATTCTGACCCCAGGCCTCTATTAAAGGGGATCATCGGTATGGAAGTCAGGGCAAATCCATCCAGTGCTTTAGTTCTGACCCCAAGCCTCTCTTAAAGGGATCTCCGGTATGGAAGTCAGGACCGTTCCTCTCAGCGCTGTGGTTCTGCCCCCAGGCTGACGGGATGATGTGGGATATTATTGGTAGTAGTCCGGTGGCTCTGGCTGACGGGATCATGTGGGATATTATAGTGAATGTGGCTATGCGGAGTGGGTGGGGTTCTACACTTAGCTTTATATACTGTATATAGATATAATCATTATAATTTGTTATAACTAACCGTAGTTAGATACTATGCCCGGGCAATGCTGGGCTCTTCAGCTAGTTGCTAAATAACTATGGTTCTGTTAAGTAAATAATATCAAAACATCTTTATCTGTGGACTTCACATACAAAAATGGTATTGGCTGTATCAAGTATGCATATCAAATGATATCCATCTATTAATATACAAAATTTATGCACACTGATAGCCAACGCAAAGATTACTCGCCGGTTAATAATTATGGTAGATATCTTTCATAGCATGTGCAAGCCTAGTTCTAATATAGCTGTCCTTCAAAGTGCCCACGGTAAATCAGTATGTCAAATGTTTGAGGTAAGCCAGATACAAAGACAGAAGGTGTCATTGTGTTAACTACCTGAATAGCAAGTGTATTTGATCAAAACCCAAGAACAGACTGGAGCTGCCTCCCTCCAACTCGATGCACATTTTGCCTTGCTTCTTTCCCCTGTAAGAACTATCTTGATCCTCAAAGACTCATGGATTCCATTTAAAGGCAGTTGGACAGAAACCTGGAGGTGATCACTTGCTGGCCACAGTGTTGCAGGGTGGCTGCTCGCAAGCTTTAAGAAAATTGCAAGTACAGGTTGCTGTTTTTTTTCTGTCAGATAGACAGGGAAGCCATATTTTTAGCAAGTGCTCAGACAAGCAGGATTTTTGTTTAAATTGATTTGAACTTATAACCTGTATGTTTGTTGCCTGTAATGATTTACATTAATACAATCCGGAAAAAAGCAGAACACCACCAGTCCACATGTTGCTGAACTAAACGTGTTGCCATTGCCTGTCGAACTTGTCTTAGATCAGTCACATAAGGATGTCATTATTCTGCAATTTCAAAAGGAAGCTGCCAGCTGAGGATCTTGATGATTTCTGTACTCGAGTGCATTCAGCTTGACAGAACATTACTCCAACAACTATTAATAGTTGGTGCTCATACTTGATACTGAATAGGTTGAGATGTTTTGAACATTTTGTATCCATCTTTCATCAAATCTTCAACATTTCTATACATCCTGTGATTTCCATAATTCCACAACTTTTCCTTCTTGGTGTAGCAATTTCAATTCAATGTTGAGAAGTGTGTATGTGCATATACAGTCATATGTAAAAGTTTGGGCACCCCTATTAATGTTAACCTTTTTTCTTTATAACAATTTTGGTTTTTGCAACAGCTATTTCAGTTTCATATATCTAATAACTGATGGACTCAGTTATATTTCTGGATTCAAATGAGGTTTATTGTACTAACAGAAAATGTGAAATCTGCATTTAAAACAAAATATGACAGGTGCAAAAGTATGGGCACCCTTATCAATTTCTTGATTTGAACACTCCTAACTACTTTTTACTGACTTCCTGAAGCACTAAATTGGTTTTGTAACCTCATTGAGCTTTGAACTTCATAGCCAGGTGTATCAAATCATGAGAAAAGGTATTTAAGGTGGCCACTTGCAAGTAGTTCTCCTATTTGATTCTCCTATGAAGAGTGGCATCATTGGCTCCTCAAAACAACTCTCAAATGATCTGAAAACAAAGATTATTCAACATAGCTTTTCAGGGGAAGGATACAAAAAGTTGTCTCAGAGATTTAACCTGTCAGTTTCCACTGTGAGGAACATAGTAAGGAAATGGAAGAACACAGGTACAGTTCTTGTTAAGCCCAGAAGAGGCAGGCCAAGAAAAGTATCAGAAAGGCAGAGAAGAAGAATGGTGAGAACAGTCAAGGACAATCCACAGACCACCTCCAAAGACCTGCAGCATCATCTCGCTGCAGATGGTGTCACTGTGCATCGGTCAACAATACAGCGGACTTTGCACAAGGAGAAGCTGTATGGGAGAGTGATGCGAAAGAAGCCGTTTGTGCAAGCACGCCACAAACAGAGTCGCCTGAGGTATGCAAAAGCACATTTGGACAAGCCAGTTACATTTTGGAAGAAGGTCCTGTGGATCGATGAAACAAAGATTGAGTTGTTTGGTCATACAAAAAGGCATTATGCATGGAGGCTAAAAAACACAGCATTCCAAGAAAAACCACTTGCTACCCACAGTAAAATTTGGTGGAGGTTCCATCATGCTTTGTGGCTGTGTGGCCAATGCCGGCACCGGGAATCTTGTTAAAGTTGAGGGTCGCATGGATTCAACTCAGTATCAGCAGATTCTTGACAATAATGTGCAAGAATCAGTGACGAAGTTGAAGTTACGCAGGGGATGGATATTTCAGCAAGACGATGATCCAAAACACCGCTCCAAATCTACTCAGGCATTCATGCAGAGGAACAATTACAATGTTCTGGAATGGCCATCCCAGTCCCCAGACCTGAATATCATTGAATATCTGTGGGATGATTTGAAGCGGGCTGTCCATGCTCGGCGACCATCAAACTTAACTGAACTGGAATTGTTTTGTAAACAGGAATGGTCACAAATACCTTCATCCAGGATCCAGGAACTCATTAATAGCTACAGGAAGCGACTAGAGGCTGTTATTTTTGCAAAAGGAGGATCTACAAAATGTTAATGTCACTTTTATGTTGAGGTGCCCATACTTTTGCACCGGTCAAATTTTGTTTAAATGCAGATTGCACATTTTCTGTTAGCACAATAACCCTCATTTGAATCCAGAAATATAACTGAGTCCATCAGTTATTAGATATATGAAACTGAAATAGCTGTTGCAAAAACCAAAATTGTTATAAAGAAAAAGAAAAAAGGTTAACATTAATAGGGGTGCCCAAACTTTAACATATGACTGTATTTGTGTGTGTATATATACACACACAACAGGTTATTCTCATGCACTTATTAGTGTCTTTTTCAGTTGCACTGCACATCTATGCATAAAATGGCAACTGATGGAGGAGCATGTATTGTAACATAGCTTTGCAAAGTGGTCCCACGTTTAGCAGATGTGCTTGCTCACTCCCTGCTAAAGATTGAAGTCATCTTTGTGTTGTACATACATAGTGGTTTCTAGAAGCGTATTAGCATAGTATAATGTATCATATTAAACAGCTTAACCCATTCCTATCATTACTACTTTTTATGCGCACCTTTGCTCCATTGAAGGGGTGCTTCAGTTCTCAGGAGCCAGAGCTTTTGGCTAAAATACAGTAATATCTCTAGTAGTATATCTGGGAAGGACAGGGCTAAATCCCAGATCTGCAGTGTTTGATCAGAAGAGCTGCATGGTTTCTCTAAGAATCAGGAAGTAGATTCAGGGAAGCTGAACAGCCAAAATGTGAGTTGTAGCTGGGAGAGACATGCAGGCATTTCTCTCTGAATGGAGTGATTTAGAAGTCCGTCAGTCTGCTGAATGTAGCAAAGGCAAATATATTAGCTTGTGATTGCACAGACTGTGGGCACCAGACTGGATGTGTCTCGTAGCTGAAGCGAGGTCAGAATCCCTCTCTGAGAGAAGTCTGCACAGGCCATGTGCAGAGTACTGCAAGTATCAGGGGTTACTGTGGACAGTAGTTTTGTTTGACCAAACTGGGGCAAGCACAACCATGTATGATTTGCCAGGGTCTGTGCTGTTTAGTTAACCCCTGGACAAGGCTAGGGAATTATGTTCATGATTTTGGTACTGTTCAACCTATGGAAAACAATAAAAACTGCATGAATTTGGACCAAAACTGCATTGCCTGTGTGAATGCTACCTAAGGCCTAATGCCTACCAGAGAGTGAATCCCTGCACTATTAATGAAAGTCCCTACGTTTTTCATATATATTTCCAGAAAGCATTGTCTATTTACTCAGTCACGGGATGTCAGAAGGGGTTAAATATATGAAATAATGCATCATATACTATTACACTATACACAGCAAAACATTAAATCCTTATATGCTACAGAATATACTGAACTGTAGTGCATCGAAAGTGAACTGTGAGTGGCATAAGTAAATGTAGCTATGTCCTGGAAAACAAAGATGACAGGGATGAGAACAATTACTTATACATGCAGCCAAGAGTGTTATGCAGATAAGGGAATCTGTGTGTCATACTGTAGATTGTGTCATTGTTTGTAGAGAGTACGCAGCCATCCCTGTGGTGTTTGTCAATACCTGCATTAATGTACGCTGTGAAATTCACTTGGGGATGCAGCGTTCTGCCCTTCTGCTCTCTTGGTTACTGTACAGCAACAAGCGATACCAGTGCACATACAGCATGCTCCAGTAACCTGTCCACACATTTGCTTTCTCCAAATTACACACATATGCTCCTTCAGATATCAACATTCACTCTGCTCACTGACCAATGAGACAGCACAGATGGCCGGCCTCCACTCTGGAGGTTTTTCTGTATTATGAAGGGAAGAAGCTCTGAATTTAGCCTAATATGTAAGGACACTTTAAAAAAAGAAAAATAAGGCATTCTCCTAATGCATAAGAGAATTAGAAAAAGGTTATATTTTCAAATGGAAATAATGCACTTTAACCCCTTTACCCCCCAGGGGGGTTTGCACGTTTATGACCGGGCCAGTTTTTGTAATTCTGACCACTGTCCCTTTATGAGGTAATAACTCTGAAACGCTTCCATGGATCCTGGTGATTCTGACATTGTTTTCTCGTGACATATTGTACTTCATGTTAGTGGTAAAATTTCATTCAAATAACTTGCGATTATTTGTGAAAAAAACAGAAATTGGCGAAAATTTAGAAAATTTCGCAATTTTCCAACTTTGAATTTTTATGCCCTTAAATCACAGAGATATGGCACACAAAAAACTTAATAAGTAACATTTCCCACATGTTTACTTTACATCAGCACAATTTTGGAACCAATTTTTTTTTTTTGTTAGGAAGTTATAAGGGTTAAAAGTTGACCAGCGATTTCTCATTTTTGAAACACCATTTTATTTTTATGGACCACATCACATTTGAAGTCACTTTGAGGGGTCTATATGATAGAAAATACCCAAAAGTGACACCATTCTAAAAACTGCACCCCTCAAAGTGCTCAAAACCACATTCAAGAAGTTTATTAACCCTTCAGGTGCTTCACAAGAATTTTTTGAATTTTTTTAAAAAAAGAACATTTAACTTTTTTTCACAAAAAAAAAATTACTTCAGGTCCAATTTTTTTTTATTTTACCAAGGGTAACAGGAGAAATTACACTGCAAAAGTTATTGTGCAATTTGTCCTGAGTACGCTGACACCTGATATGTGGGGGGGAAACCACTGTTTCGGCGCATGGCAGAGCTCAGAAGCGAAGGAGTGCCGTTTGACTTTTTCAATGCAAAATTGGCTGGAATTCAGATCGGACTCCATGTCACGTTTGGAGAGCCCCTGATGTGCCTAAACAGTGGAAACTCCCCAAAAGTGACCCCATTTTGGAAACTAGATCCCCCAAGGAACTTATCTAGATATGTGGTGAGAACTTTGAACCCCCAAGGGCTTCACAGAAGTTTATAACGTACAGTGGTAAAATAAAAAAAATCACATTTTTTTCCACAAAAATGATCTTTTCACCCCCAATTTTTATTTTCCCAAGGGTAACAAGACCCTAAAAGTCATTGTGCAATTTGTCCTGAGTACGCTGATAACCCACATGTGGGGGTAAACCACTATTTGGGCACATGGCAGAGCTCGGAAGGGAAGCAGCGCCATTTGACTTTTTTGTCTGGAATTGGGATTGGACGCCATGCCGTGTTTGGAAAGCCCCTGATGTGCCTAAACAGTGGAAACCCCCCACAAATGACACCATTTTGGAAACTAGACCACCCAAGGAACTTATCTAGGTGTGTGGTGAGCACTTTGAACCCCCAAGGGCTTCACAGAAATTTTTAATGCCCGGGCGAGAAAATAAAAAAATCATTTTTTCCACAAACATGATCTTTTAGTCACCAATTTTTTTATTTTATCAATGGTAACGGGAGAAATTGGACCCCAAAAGTTGTTTTGCAATTTGTCCCGAGTAGGCGGATATCCCATATGTGGGGGTAAAACACTGGGCGCATGGCAGAGCTTGGAAGGGAAGGAGCACCATTTGACTTTTTCAATGCAGAATTGGCTGGAATTGAGATCAGACGCCATGTTGCATTTGGAGAGCCCCTGATGTGCCCAAACAGTGGAAACCCCCCAATTCTAACTCCAACCCTAATCCCAGCACACCCCTAACCCTAATCTCAGCCCTAACCCTAGCGGGAAAATGGAAATAAATACATTTTTTTAATTTTATTATTTTTCCCAACAGGGGGTGATAAAGGGGGGTTTGATTTACTATTTATGGTGGGTTTTTATATTTGGCAGTTGTCGCACGCTAAAAGATGCTTTTTATTGTACAAATAGTTTTTGCATCAACACATTTTGAGAGCTATAATTTTTCCATATTCTGACCCACTGAGTGTCATGTGAGGTCTTATTTTTTGCGGGACGAGTTGTTTTTATTGGCACCATTTTCGGGCACGTGACCTTTTTTCATCACTTTTTATTCCAATTTTTGGGACGCAGAATGAACAAAAACCAGCATTTCAAGAATTTCGTTTGGGGGGTGCGTTTACACCGTTCCTCGTGCGGTAAAATTGATAAAGCAGTTTTATTCTTCGGGTCAGTACGATTACAGCGATACCTCATTTATGTCATTTTTTATGTTTTGGCGCTTTTATGCAATGAAAACAATTTTATATAAAAAATAATTATTTTTGCATCGCTTTATTCTGCGAGCTATAACTTTTTTATTTTTTCGCTGATGATGCTGTATGGCGGCTCGTTTTTTTGCGTGACAAGATGACGTTTTCAGCGGTACCATGGTTATTTATATCTGTCTTTTTGATCGCGCGTTATTGCACTTTTTGTTCGGCGGTATGATAATAAAGCATTTATTTTTTACTTTGTTTTTTATTTTTTAAGGAGTTCGCTAAATGGGTTAACTAATGGGACAGTTTTATAGGGCGGGTCATTACAGACGTTGTGATACTAAATATGTGTGCTTTTATTGTTTTGGGGAAGCACGGAGGGAGCCCCCTCCCTGCCGATGCTTTCCTAAACCCCCGGTACACTGCGATAGTGTTTGATCGCTGCGTGCCAGGGGTTAATGTGTCGGGGGCGGTCCCTGACTGCCCCGACACATAGTGCCGAGTGTCAGCTGTGATAATCAGCTGACATCCAGCCGCGATCAGCTGCGCTCACCCCGTGAGTGCCGCTGATCGTGCTAGACGTACTATCCCGTCCATGTGCATAGGGGCCCGGGTCCCATGGACGGGATAGTACGTATCATGTCAGAAAGGGGTTAAAGGGAATCTGTCACCCTTTTTTCCGACTATGAGCTGCCGACACTGATATCAGGGGCTTATTCTGTAATGCTGTAGATAATCCCCCAATGTAACAGATTCCCTTTAAATAACTGGAAAGCTTATTGTGATTAGAGAGTCCCCTACCTAATCTAATAATTTTTGCTTTCTTTTAGCTGTTTAAGAAAATGGAAAATGTATTTATTAAGACATCCCAAGAGAGCAAAAAAAAAAAAAAAATATTCAATAGGCTTTTCCCACAAAGTACACCTTAATCAATAGATGTTGGAATAAAAATAAATTCAACAATTCTATGCATTAAATAAAATGTTCCTGTGCTGAGATAATCTTATAAATGTGCCCCTGCTGTGTACTATGTAATGGCTGTGTACTGACCGTGCTGCTGTGTACTGACCGTGCAGGAACATGGCATATGGTATGATCGTACCACAGCTCCTGGGCAAAGGAGGATGCAAAAGAGAGGATAAAGACATTACAGCAGGGGATTGCAGCTGCTGGTTTCTCTAAAGAAAAAAACATTTCTCTGCCAGTTTAAAACTTTTTTTTTACTTCACAGTAAGCACCAACTGCTATCCCATGCTGTCCTGTCTGCATAGGCTCTATTGTTTGCTCCCATGCCCAGGAGCTGTGGTATGATCAGGGCATCTTCCTGCACGGTCAGACACAGCCGTTACACAGTACAAAGCAGAGGCACATTTGTAAGATTATCTCAGAACAGGAAAATTGTTTTTTAGCACATCCAATTGTGGAACTTATTTTTATTCTAAAATCTATTAATCAAATTATACTTTGTGAGAAAACCGCTTTAAAGGAATCGGTCACCAAGTTTTTTTCTACTTCTTCTGAGAGAAGCATAATGTAGGAGCAGAGGTCCCGATTCTAGCGCTGTGACAATTACCATATTTTTTGGATTATAAGAGAAAAATAGGAAAAAAACCTTTTTTTTAATAAAATGGTGGTGCTTCTTATAATCCATGCGTCTTATTGCTTACCAGGGATGGTGACTTCGGTGAAGCGGGGTCCCATGCTCGCTGCTGGAGGAGGCAAGATTGGAGCATTGCTGCAGGCTGGGATGAGGGGGTGTTCCGACGTGCCGCACACCTGGCGGGTGTCCGATGCCGCTGCTGCGCTGTGTCCCCTGTGCTGCGGTGGGCTTTGCCGACATTTTGTGAAAGGCCAGAGCCCTCGGCAGTTCTTTCTTGTGCTGTAGACTCTGGGAAAATGGCTACTAGGAGGCAGCGCATGTGCAGATGGAGATCTAAGCATCAAAATCTCGGGAGATTGAAATCTCAGCGATGAAATCTCACCTCCTGAGATCTTGGTGCCGAGATCTCCATCTGCACATGCGCTGCCTCCCGTCGGCCGTTTTCCTGAAGTCCACTGCACAGGAAACCATGGAAGAACTGCTGGGGGCTCTGGCCTTTCACAAAATGTTGGCAGAGCCCCTCGCAGCATCGAGGGCACAGCGCGGCACCGCCACCGACGATACAGCGCGGCCCCACCACCTGGGACACAGCACGGCAGCGCGCCAATAAGGTATATCCACATTATAAGAAGCACCCCCATTTCCCCCCCCCAAATTAGGGGGGAAAAAAGGTGCGCCTTATTATGCGCAAAATATGGTACTTTACTGGGCGCTGCAGTTTTTATAACATCATAACATCACAGTTTTATTCGTTGAAGATCTACCAGGTCTCTGAATGCTGATTTCCGTATAATCCCGCCCTTCCACTGACTGGCATTTTATTGTAATGTTGCGGAGACAAAAAAAAAAATGTAATTCTGGAGTTCCAATTTTTTTTTTCTTTTTACGGCATTTATCAATTCTTTTTATATTTTGATGGATCTGGTGTTTCTGAACAGAGCAATCCACATATTAGGTATTTTTTTTTTTTTTTAGTTTTATTTTGAATTAGGCAAAAGGGGGGTGATTTGAACTTTTATATTTTTAATTTTTTTATATTTTTAAATACTTTTCTTTACACTTTTACATCCTTCAGTAGTCTCTTAGACTTGTAGCTGCGATCTTCTGATCGCTTGTGCTACACATAGCAGGGCTGAATCAGAAGTGTGCAGGGGCAGCGCTCATAGAAAATTTGCAATGACAAACACAGGGGTCTCTCCAGTTCTCATGCCAACCCATAGATGCCACAAAATCATGTGACAGGGGCCCCGATGGGTGTTGTTTGTCATGCGCTTCAGGCAGGCTCATGTTAAATTCCACTGTCCAAGATTGACAGCGGCATTTATCATGTTAACAGCAGCGGGTGGATCGCGATTGTTAGTGGCACATGACAACTGATCAAATCAGCTGTCTAGTGAGTGAAAAGATGCGGGCTCTGGCAGAGAGGGAGGCGACCTATGACGTACCAATACATCATAGGTTATAAAGGGGTTAAAGCGAATCTTTCACAAATTATGTGCCACCTAATGTAAAAGCAGAATAACATAGTTGCAGGGAACCTAATTCCAGCAATGTGTCACTTGCTGGTTTGCTTGCTGTAGTTTTGAGAAAATTAGTCTTGTATATTCAAGAGGTTTGTATACCCCTGTCCCCACCACTGATTAACAGCTTTTCTTTACACTGTTGACAGATTCTTTTAAAGGGCCTTACCTAGATGTCTTAGGATAAAAAGCCAAACCATAAACTCCATTTGCGAACACGAGTGTCAGTGTGTTTGTCGCTCATAGGTGGCATTAGGGTTCCAATCATCTTGATCTCTGCTGAAGAGTCCATTTGCAAATTCCCCAAGAAAAATTACGTGGCTTATAAGTGTCCTGACTTGGCACTCTCCACAAGGAGCAACTTTACCCAATAGACATTCTGAAATCCTTAGGATCCATCAGTCTTCATAAACTTTGGATTAAAGATGTACTGTGGTAAATGCGTTGGCGAAAGGAGCTGTTCAACAATGGGGGAACATTTATCTGTAGGGATGAGTAAAATTGACCCTCATTCCAAAGTGAAGATAAGAAAAAGTCCTGTGAAATCTATATATATAAAATTGAATGTGTGTGTGTATCACCAACCAATCATGAAGCAACTTTCATTTCACCAGAGCTGTTTAAAAGAAGCTGAGCTGTGATTGGTTGCTATGAGCAACAGTTTTCCTTGCAACCAATCACTAAGCATCTTTGATTTCACCAGAGCGGTTTAAAAGAAGCTGAGTTTTGATTGGTTGCTATGAGCAACAGTTTTCTCACTCCACGACAACACCTCAGCAGACAGTGACCGGGTATGAGAAATCTAGCATCCCCGGGAACATAAGCTGCCAGCCATTGTCTGCCCTCCATAAAGGAGCAGAGAGCACATAACAGAAATGAATCATTCCCTCCCTGCCCATATACCCATCACACATCCTCCATACATAGGCACATCTTCCCTCTTAAAGGGATCTCCGGTATGGAAGTTAGGGCAAATCTATCCAGCACTTTGGTTTTGACCCCAGGCCTCTTTTAAAGGGATCCCCAGTATGGAAGGTAGGACCGTTCCACTCAGCTCTGTGGTTCTGACCACAGGGTCTCTTAAAGGGTTCATTGGTATGGAAGTTAGGGCAATTCCAATAAGCGCTCTGGTTCTGACCACAGGCCCCTCTGAAAGGGATCCCCATTACGGAAGTGAAGGCAAATCCACTCGCGCTTTGGTACTGACCCCAGGCCTCTCTTAAAGGGATCTCCGGTATGGAAGTTAGGGCAAATCTCTCAGCTCTCTGATTCTGACCCCAGGCCTCTATTAAAGGGGATAATTGGTATGGAAGTCAGGGCAAATCCATCCAGTGCTTTGGTTTTGACCCCAAGCCTCTCTTAAAGGGATCTCCGGTATGGAAGTTAGGGCCGTTCCACTCAGCGCTGTGGTTCTGACCCCAGGCTGACGGGATGATGTGGGATATTAGGGGTAGTAGTCCGGTGGCTCTGGCTGATGGAATGATGTGGGATATTAGGGGGAGTGGTCCTGTAGCTCTGGCTGATGGGATGATGTGGGATATTAGGGGTAGTAGTCCGGTGGCTTTGATGGAATGATGTGGGATATTAGTGTGAAGTACAGTATTCAGATGTACTGGACATCTTGTTCTTCAGACTCCATTTTTGTGCTTGCGATGCCATCTTGTTGTTTATGAGTTAAATTTTGTAACTTAACTAGATGAAAGTTCACGGCTGTTATGAAACCAGACTGTTCCAGCTTGTACAAGATATGAGATGAGACCCTAAAAGAATGCGCTATTGTTCTATATTCTACGTCACACAGCTGGGGACATATTCCGATTTTCTTGCAATACTATTGGCTTAAATGTATTACGATTCTATTGGTAGCTGTATACTTTGCATAATTAAGTAGAATGCTATGTAATGTGAGATTCAGTAAAGGGGCTCAGTGATCTGCCTCGATCCTCCCGTACAGAGACCCCCGTCTCCGTGTGGTCATTCCCAGTTGCTAGCAACGCCCTGTAAATTAATTTGGAAATCACTGGCTCAACCGTGAAGGGTTAATTTAGCCCTACCTCAACAGTCTTGGCGCCCAAACGTGGGGCCCCCGAGTAGGGACGCCTCTGCCCCCGGAGGACAACAAGACAAAGGACCCTCGGAGCGGACACAGGTGTTGGAAAATTGGGACTGATCACCCCCCACAGCCGCGGTAAGTTGGCAGTTATACTGTTCAGACTGACCGTTGGTGTGGTTTTCCTGTGCTTGTTGCTGCAAAGAGGATCTGAGGTTTGTCCCCTGGTGGGGTGATTCATGGGTGGAATCATATAGAGGTGCAGTCCCGTTGGGGGCCCAGTGCTCGAACCATACCTCATAAGGGACGGACACCCCGGATTGACCAGTGATTGTGACTCTCTTTATAGTCAAAATATCCTGAATTCCTGATCATTGTTAGTTATCAGGGTGGTCATGTGATCGAAGATGGGTAGGATACGTAACTCAGGTATATATATATATATATATAACCAGAGGTGTCCGGAGGGATAGTCTGAGACGCCCTCCTCCTTTCACTGAGTACCACGAATTTTGGGCAATCCCAGAGGGGGATTATTGACCCTGTGGAACAGACTGAGACGGCGGCTCCAGTATTGTGCACAATTGAAGTAAGGGTATTTAGCTGTAAATGAGAGAATCTGTGGAAGGAAAAGAAGAATTTTGTGGCTTGGCACATGTATAATACAAAATAAAATTGTGGTACCGTGTTAGCCAGAAAAATAGATGTAATGATTCAAGGTGTGATACCTTTATTGGCTAACCAGAGAAATTATATTTGTAAGCAAGCTTTCAGGGCTCAGGCGGCCCCTTCATCAGGCTGGATTACAAGTGAATCACTGAGAAAAGATGGCAACATTTAAATAGGAATTACAACAGGACATGAGATGATGCTAGCTATAGACAGGCCAAGGAAATCAAATTAAGGTTTTTGTTACACATGCAGATGAGGACCAAGTGTTCTATTAGAGATCTGAAGACCTTCTTGTGGAGGTGTGAACTGTGTTCATGTAATGAGTCATGAACCCAGGTGTCAAATTCAGTCCTATTGTTAGCGATTGGAACATATTTATAAATTTAAACTCCCAAATCTTCCTTTCTCTGTCACTATTAAAATGACCTTTCAATATTAGGACTTTTAGATCTGCCAAGCTGTGTCCAGGTCTAGAGAAGTGTATCCCTACAGGTGTGTCCAGCTCAGTCTTTATCGTATGTCTATGCAGATTCATCCTTTTTTGTAGCTTTTACTTAGTTTCCCCGATGTATGTCCCTGCATTGCACCTTGTACACTGTATCATGTATACGACATTGAAGGATGGACATGAGAAAGAGTCCATGATCTTATAGTCCTGATTTGTGTTGGGTATGGGGACTTTATCTGTTGGTGATATGTGGGTGCAGGTCTTGCATTTCTTACTGTTACAGGGGACTGTGCCTGTCTCTGAAGGTGATGCGAGGGCACTTCTGACAAGGATATTCCTTAGGTTGGGAGGCTGTTTGTAGGAGAGCAGTGGCGGTTCCGGGAATATTGCTTTCAGTCTGTGGTCTCTGTGGAATATGGGTTGGAGGTCAGCGATGTTTTTCTGAGTGATAGTAGTTGTAGTTTTCTATTCTCATTGTCTGAACAGATCCGAATGTACCTTAGAGCTTGACTGTAGATTCCAGAAAATGGATTTGGGATTTTGAAGAGTTGAGGGTGAGTTTGATGGTTGGGTGGAACTGACGAAGGTGTTAGGAAGAACAGAGGAAGTGAATTCTGATTTTTTCTCTTACTGCTATGTTGAAGATGGAAAATTGTCTATTATGGAAAAGACGGATTGTTTGTGGTTCAAGCAAGTGGCTGTGGTGTGAGGAAGTGATTAAAAGAAGGAACTGAAATTAATGATACTAATGTGTCAGGCAGACGAAACGTTAAAAGTAATGATTTGAAAGAAGAGGTCTCCCTGCTAGATGACAATTGTACAAGGAGACCGAGAGTCGCAGCCCCCACCTTTTCTTTGTTAAACGCTCACAGTATCTCTTATGAGCCACCGCTGCCAGCCTCAGTCCCCGCTAAAAAAAAAAAAAAGAAAAAAAAGTTTTCAGAAGTATTTAACCCGTCTGTTCAGCGTACAGAGAAAAAAAAAAGCAAAAGCAAACAGCAGCCTCCAGTCCCCACCGCAGCTGCGAGCACACAGTGTGCCCTTCAGCCCACACAGCAAACTCTGCCCCCCCCCAGTCTTCAGCTACTGAGAACCTTACTCCTCAGCCCCTCCCTGCTAATTATGGCGCTGTGCCACACTCGAACATTTTCAGAGATTGTCATTCCCCTGCTATTTTAATCGGAGTAGATGGTAGACCCAATTAATATACTTTTATAAACCCTATTTCTGTGGGACCTTTTCCCAAGGTTACTGTTCAGTTTGTAATCTCCCCCACGTCGAGTAAATTTACTAGGGGCAGATTTATTATCACAGTTCCGCTCCGGAATACAATTCCAAGATGATGGTCAGATGGCTCTTACGTTATGAGGACAGTGAGGAAATCTGTATTTTGCATGCCCTTCCTACAGTTATGATGGCCCCGATAGGCTCAGATCCACCCCCAATATTGCCTGAGGATCATTGACTCACCCCATACCTCTCAGAGATACTATCTAAACTCTGGTCAAATGATATAGGGAAAATGCCTGTAGAACCAGTAAAAGTGTTTCTAAAACCTGGTGCCTAATCCTCATACTCTTTTGTCCCAAATACCCCAGGATGCTGCTTGGTTTACAGTTATTGATCTTACCAATTCCTTCTTTAGCATTCCGTTACACAATGACTGCCAGTTTCTATTTGCATTCACTTAGCAGGGACGACAGTTAACATGGACAGTTATGTCACAAGGGGCCCAAAACAGTCACGACCAGTTTGCAAAAAAAATATGAGCAGGAGTCTTTTGCCATTGTTGCCATTGTTAGCCTCCTTAAAGCATCTGGCAGCACTGAACTGTCGGGTTTCGGCCTCGGGACTTCAGTTCTGCCTTGGTCAAGTGATGTTCTTGGGTCACTGTCTCCTTCAGGGTGCCAGACACCTCACAGAAGAAAGAAAAATAGCTGCCAGCTCCCTTCCTTTCCCAAAAGATGAAACTGAACTCCAGCGCTTTCTACTGTACTTATTTTTGTCAGTGGATACCGGATGCATCCCGCATAATGCAACCCCTTTACAACGCCTTGAAAGATGGTATAATGAACTATAAGGAAAGATGGCAGTGATGAGGATTACCTCCAACATGATTGTTCCCAACTTCTGACTGAAGAAACAGCTACTCCACCAAATGTCAGTGAGAATCCACTCCCAAATCCTGATCTGGTGTTATACACGGATGGTTCAAGATATGCTGACGAGTTTGGTAGATTCCACAGAGGACACTGTAGTGCACGCAGCTGCGTTCCCGCCCTCACAGTCAGCACAAGAAGCAGAACTCCAGGCTCTGTCTACTGCATGTACTTTGGCCAAGAACAGACGGGCTAATATATACACAAACTCACGGTATGCATTTGGTATTGCTCACGATTTTGGGGCTCTATGGGCCAATCGAGGGTTTATTACTACTGCCGGAACCCCAGTGAAAAATGCTGAAGCTGATAAAACCCTCATGGACTCAATCAAATTACCTACTCAGGTGGCCATTATCAAAGTTAAGGTGCACGGTCCTAGGAACAGTCCACAGACTGTTGGCAACGCATTTGCGGATATGCAAGCAAAAGCCGCCGCTCTTTTACCCGTTGAACCAACCATACCAACTATGGTGACCACACGCTCTCAGTGTAAACAGTTACAAGAAGCATTAACCCTACAAGAACCTGATGATCTACAACAGACTGAAGTTTTCTGTCGGACCCCGCAAGACCGCTTAATGACGATGCAGAGAATGTCTCCAAAGGAAGAGGTGAAGCAATGGAAGACTGATGAGGCACGTATGGATAATGGTCTCTGGAAAAAGGACCAACTCGTGTGTCTCCCTAAGCGGATGTACCCTGCTATTGCCACATGGGCACATGGGCCTACACATCGAGGAAAGAATCAGGCCCTCGCACTGGTGCAAAAATTCTACTGGGCCCCGGTTCTCCAGTTGGCTGGAAGCATTCCCTGTTACCAACATGACTGCAAAACCTACAGCAAAGAAACTGGTGATGGAAGTTATATGCAGATAAGGGGTTCCAGAAGTTGTTGAAAGTGATCAAGGTCCGACCTTTTCTTCTCATGTGTACCAAGAAGTTCTGACAATGCTTGGATCCACTGTAGCCCTCCATACTCCGTACCACCCACAATCCAGTGGGGAAGTTGAGAGGATGAACGGCACACTGAGGGACAATTGACCAAAATGATGCAGGAGACTACGGCTCCATGGCCAGAGCTCCTACCCACTGTACTATACCACATTCGTACTACCCCTATTGTAAAAATATGGCCTGTCCCCATATGAGATATTGTTTGGTACTAGGCCCCCAGTTGCAAATTTCCAGCCTCAGCAGTTATAAGAAGAAACTGACCGTGTTGTTCAATATGTTATTCTGCTTAGTAAAAATCTTGCTAACACCTATGTTCTAGTTTTCTCTTCTTTTCCAGATTCAGCAGAAACCGACACCTGTTATAACCTGAAGCCTGGTGATTTGGTTGTCGTGAAAAGACATGTCAGGAAGCACGGACTAGAACCCTTGTATGACGGTCTCTATCAAGTTCTCCTCATCACCCAACAAGCCAATAGCAAATGAAGGGGACATAATGTTTTGGTTTTTCGCATTTTCCATATTATTATTGGTAGAAGTTAAAAGTTAAAGTTAGAAGATATTCAAAGACTCAGAGATCAATACGATAAAAACAATGATCGTACTAAGGACAGTTGGTGGTCAGACACCTTCTCCTTTCTCAATCCAGCCAATTGATTTAAGGGAATTGGGGGTTGGATAGCTGGGATCTTACAGAGCTTGTTACACGTTGCTGCCTGTATCCTTGTTGTATATGTGATACTAAAACTTGTTTTTTGGTGTATTTCTGTATGTATTAGGAAATTCTACACTAAGACAGCTAATGATGATACCAAAGGTGTCGTTGCCCCTGCTCTTCTCTGCACCGATCTCAAAAGGCTACTTGATGAAGATGTTGAAGCCAAGCGCATGGCTACCTACAAAAGATCCCCACCACCGTCATCAAAAATTGTTATTCGTAAATTGCAGTATACAGGGGGGACGGGTGCGCCGCGACAGCCATGACTGATAACACGGCATCAGTCATGTGAAGACCAGTACCCCTCGAGCTGTTAGCTTGGGATAGCACCTCTGATGCTGCATATGTGTTATCAAAATTTATCTAGGGGGGAATTGTGAAGTACAGTATTCAGATGTACTGGACATCTTGTTCTTCAGACTCCATTTTTGTGCTTGCGATGCCATCTTGTTGCTTATGAGTTAAATTTTGTAACTTAACTAGATGAAAGTTCACGGCTGTTATGAAACCAGACTGTTCCAGCTTGTACAAGATATGAGATGAGACCCTAAAAGAATGCGCTATTGTTCTATATTCTACGTCACACAGCTGGGGACATATTACGATTTTCTTGCAATACTATTGGCTTAAATGTATTACGATTCTATTGGTAGCTGTATACTTTGCATAAATAAGTAGAATGCTATGTAATGTGAGATTCAGTAAAGGGGCTCAGTGATCTGCCTCGATCCTCCCGTACAGACACCCCCGTCTCCGTGTGGTCATTCCCAGTTGCTAGCAACGCCCTGTAAATTAATTTGGAAATCACTGGCTCAACCGTGAAGGGTTAATTTAGCCCTACCTCAACATTAGGAGTAGTAGTCCGGTGGCTTTGATGGGACGATGTGGGATATTAGTAGTCCGATGGCTCTCCCTGATGGGACAATGTGGGATATTAGGGGTAGTAGTCCAGTGGCTCTGGCTGACGGGATGATGTGGGATATTAGGGGTAGTAGTCCTGTAGCTGTGGCTGACGGGATTGTGTAGGATATTATAGTGAATGAGGCTATGCAGAGTGGGCGGGGCTATACACTCAGCTATATATATATATATATATATATATATATATATATATATATAGAGAGAGAGAGAGAGAGAGAGAGAGACAGAGAGAGCGAGAAAGAGAGAGATAATCATTATAATTTGTTATAACTAACCGAAGTTGGTTACTATGTCCGGGCAGCGCCGGGCTCTTCAGCTAGTATTGTATATTTGTCAAAATCATGTTCCCTGGTATAAGGAAAGGATGTTGGGTAAATCTAAGTTTTTTTAATGTGTTACTGTTCTGAAATTTCCCATTGTTTAAGAGCCTAGATACGGCTAAACACACATCATGTAATTCATACATGGGACTAAAAACTTAATTCTGTACTAAAAAGTAAAAGATAAAACTTTTCTTTCAAAATTTAGGAAACAGCAATTTATCTTCTGAAACAAATCTGTGTTTTACAATTTCAGCACACAGAGTTAAACAATCTAAAACCCACCTTGCTGTTTAATGTGGGCGAGCAGACACAACCTGCTATTGAGTTAGTGACCTGAAAAAAATGTAATAGCTTTGGCAAAACATAGCTTTTGGTAACCAGTTTACCAGTACCTTGAGAAATCAGCAAGGTGCAAAATATTCTGGCCAAATGTCTTTTACTTTACATAGCGAATATGTAGTAAATTACAGCTTTTTCAGCATATCTTTTATAACTACAAAACATTATATGTTCTGTTCATGATAACATGACCTTAACCCCTTTACCCCCCAAGACTGTTTGCACCTTCATGACAAGGCCAAATTTTACAATTCTGACCACTGTCACTTTATGTGGTAAAAACTCTAACATTTCAACGGATCCCACTGATTCTGAGATTGTTTTTCTCGTGACATATTGTATGTCCCAGATAGTAATAAAATTTCTTTGATATGACTTGCGTTTGACAAAAAAATTGAATTTTAATTTTTTTATCCCCTTAAATCAGAGTTTTGTCACACAAGATAGTTAATAACATTTCCCACACGTCTACTTTACATCAGTGCGATTTTTTAAACATAATTTTTTTTGTTAGGAAGTTATAAGGGTAAAAAATTGAAAAGCAATTTTTCATTTTTCCAACAAAACTTACAAAACCATTTTTTTAGGGACCACCTCACATTTGAAGTGACTTTGAGGGGCCCATAAGACAAAATATTACACATCAATTTGCTGTCCCAGAATCAGCGAAGGGTAAATTCATTAGTTACAATTTGCTAAGGGCAAATAATCCCTAACTAAAGATTATAATAAAACATAACTTTTATTGAACTAATAGGACAATTAAAAATATAACATTAGTGTGTATTTTTTTCCAATTGTTAGGAAAACATCACGATACCTCCCAAATATTATAAGACCACTTGATCAACTATATTATTTATCTAGTTTCCCTAACAGTAATACTCATTTGATCTGTGGCAATGGTGCGACCGCTACCTATATCCCTACTCAGATTATTTACTACACTCCTAACTTGCTGTTAAAATTCATTCCCATGCCTCCCCAACATGTTTCACCAGCTTAACAGGCTTCATAAGGGTAGGAGTCTAGCCAATTGGAAAAAATACACGCTTTGTATTTTTAATTGTCCTATTAGTTCAATAAAAGTTATGTTTTATTATAATCTTTAGTTAGGGATTAGTTGCCATTGGCAAATTGTAACATATGACAGAATATACCCAAAAGTCACACTATTATAAAAACTGCACCCCTCAAGGTGTTAAAAAACATATTAAAGTTTATTAACTTTTCAGGTGCTTCACAGTAATTAATGGAATGTGGAGGGCAAAAATGAACATTTAACTTTTTTCACAAAAATTTAACTTTAGACCCATTTTTTTTATTTTTGTCAGGTTAACCGGAAAAAATGGACGACAAAATTTGTTGTATAATTTCTGCTATGTCAATACCCAATATGTGGGAGGAAAACCACTGTTTGGGCACACGGCAGATCTTGGAAGTGAAGGAGCGCCATTTGACTGTAAAATTTTCTGGAATAATTAGCGGAAGCCATGCCGCATTTGCAGAGCCCCGATGTACCTAAACAGTGGAAACTGCTCACAAATGACACCATTTGGAAACTAGACCCCTCAGTGAACTTATCTAGATGTGTGGTAAGCACTTTGAACCCCCCCCAGGTACTTCACAGAAATTTATAAGCTGGAGCTGTGAAAATAAGAAAAATAACATTTTTCTAGCAAAAATGTTTTTTAGTCCCAAATTTTGCATTTTCACAAAGGTAACAGAAGAAAATGGACCACAAAATGTGTTGTGCAATTTCTTCTGACCCTACCCTTTAAGTGGGGGAAAACTACTGCTTAGGCGCACAGCAAGGCATGGAATGGAAGGAAAGCCATTTGATTTTGGCAGCACAAAATTGGTTGGAATAATTAGCGAATGCTATGTCACGTTTGGAGAGCCACTGATGGGCCTTAACAGTGGAAACCCCCCCAAAATTGACCCCAGTTTGGAAACTAAACCCCTCAAGGAATGTATCTAGATGTGTGATGAGCGCCTTAAACTCCCAGGCACTTCACAAAACTTTATAATGTAGATAAGTGAAAATAAAAAACAAATCACATTTTTCCCACAAAAATGTAATTTTAGCCCACAACTTTTTATTGTCACAAGGTTAACAGGAGAAAATGGAACCCAAAATTTGTTCTGCCATTTCTCCTGAGTACTCAGATACCCAATATATGGGGGAAAACAACTATCTGAGTGCACCAGGCCTCCGAAAGTAAGGACTGACATTTTGGAACACAGACTTTGATGGAATGATTTGTGGGTGTCATGTCGTGCTTGGAGGAAACTCCTCACAGGTGACCGCATTATGGAAACAAAGCCCCTCAAGGAATTTATCTAGATGTGTGGTGAGCACCTTGAACCCCTAGGTGCATCATATGAAGTTTATAACTTAGAGCTGTTAAAAAAAAAAAATCACATTTTTCCAACAAAAATGTTAATTTAGCCCCAATTTTTTTTAATTGAACAAGGGCTACAGGACAAAATGAACCATAAAAATTATTGTGCAATTTCTCATGAGCACACCGATACCCCATATGGTTTCTAAAACTACTTTTAAGGCACAGTACAAAGCCTAGAATTGAAGAAACGCCATACTGGAGTTTACATTTTGCTGGACTGGTTTGAGGGTGCCATGTCACATTAGCAGAGGCCCTGAAGTTTCAGAACAGCCGAACCCCAAAGTGGGTGCTGTTTACTAACTGTGAAGGATTTATTAAGAGATTAAAATTGCAGGATTACATTAGTCTAGCAACGCCACCTCCCCCTTTGACAAACACCTCATTGTCTATGTACTTTATACACAGAGACGCTGGTGTGGGTGGAGTTAGCTTTCTCAGCTTTGCTGCATTCTAAATCTAAAAACTGTGTCAGAACTTCTGCATCCAGTAAACTAAGTGACACATTGTTAGATTCAGGATCTCTTTGCCTACATTAGGCTGCTTTTAGATGAAGAAGCAAAATCCTGTTGACAGATTCCCTTTAATGTATACATAAAAGAACCAATGCAGTGCATGTTTCAATAGGTATTTGATGATCTAGTACGGACTCAACCATCAGGATCCCATGTTTTCACTAGGCAGAACTTCGATTAGAATTGGACCATATGATTATCGAAATTTGCTAAAATGGTGTAGGTTCATACTGTGGTGAAACTAGTGGGGGCAGGTGGAACATTCCGGCACAGGGAGGTGTCTCCCAGGCAGCAGCAATTTTCTCTCCCCCCGAAGTGGGATTCGAATGTACTCCAAGCCAGTTATTAAACTGAATATGCAAAATGCCAGCTCACTATATTCCATTGTACTTTTGTCTGTCAAAAGCAAGTACAATTGAAGAACTTACCACCAGGGACAAAGCAACAAGGTTGCCTGATCACATTGACAGCACACCTACGCCGCAGAGAAGACGACAATAAGCTAAACAATCTAATGCAGCTGATGAATCTGGACTTTTGTGGGAGAGGGTGTGTCACGATCTGTCCTCTCTGATTAAAATTTGGATCTGTAGCAGATCTGGCCTCTTTGATTAAAACTTTTTTCCCTTCAGGTCATCGGGGGGGTTAATGTCCATATTTTCCTCCGCTGCCCTGCTGGTGTAATTGCATTGCGGCTGGGTCTGCTGATGTGGGTGGTGACCACTCCCACCATCCTTCAAGAGGTCGCCTCATGCATCAGCTAACTGTCGGTGTTGAGGAATCTGCAGTGACTAGGGCTGGAGGCAGGAGCTTCCTGCGTGCAGTGATGCTTCAGCTTTAAATGTTTGATCTGATGTATTTATTCTACTGTGTAGTGCTTTGCTGAAGAGAAAGCTAAGTGGTGCATTTTTTGATACGTTGTCCCTTTCGGTGTCTGTCTTTGCATTCCTTTTGTTGTATTAGTGCAGCGGTGGGACTAGTGCTCTCACCTGCCAGTTCCTTACTTAGGGATAAGAGCAGGGCAAGTGAGGGATTAGGTATCCTGCTCGGCGACGGGGCGTAAGAACACGTATATGGACGATAGTGAGATCAGGGCACATCTTCAGGCGAGTCCAGGAGGTGTCCAATCCCCCATTCCCTATCGACAGGGACCACTGTTGTTATAGTTGCCCTGGTGTTCCCTTGTGTGTTGTGTTTGGTGATCGACCAACCGTTGGGTCATGTCACACTGGGTCAGTCACTCCATGACATTATCCCCGACCACTCAATTTTTTCTGGTGAGCCATGGCTCAGATGTAGGCCTTTGCTCAACTCCTCTAGACCCTCACCAATGAGCTCAAGGTGCTGCGTGGTGAGGTGATGCAGCAGCTGACAGGGATCTGGGCCTCAGCTCCGTTGCAGGCTCTACCAGAACCCAAGATATTTCTCCCTAACCGGTTCTCTGGAGGGAGAGATAAATTTTTGGTATTTAAGGAAGCCTGCAAGTTGTACTTCAGGCTCCGCCCTCGTTCATGAGGGAGTGATGACCAGCATGTGGGGATTATAGTCTCCCATCTCAAGGGTGATCCCTAATCCTGGGCCTTCTCCCTGCCGACCGGTTCTCCATCTTTACAGTTGGTGGATGAGTTTTTTGCGGCATTGGCGCTTTTGTATGGGGATCCTGACCGCGTCTCCCTGGCGGAATCCTGACTGCATAAAATCAAGCAAGGGGGCAGGCTGAGAAGTACTGCTCAGAGTTCAGGAGGTGGGCCACTGAAACGCAGTGGAATGACCCTGCCCTTAGGAGCCATTTTATTCAAGGTCTATCCCAAAGTTTGCCGGATACTCTGGTGCAGTACGCCGCCCCCAGGTCGTTGGAGGCAATGTCCCTTGCTATCCGGGTGGACAGACTCCTCAGGGAGAGGCATACAATAAATGTGCCCCCTGTTGTCTTTGCTAGGGAGGCAGACACACTGGTGCCGATGAACGAACCCATGCAGGTGGGAGGAGTTAGTTCCCAAATGGGGATGTCTGCGGTTCGCCGTGGTGTGGGGGTATGTTTTTTCTGTGGGCAGAGTGATCATTTTATTAGGGTCTGCCCAGCTCACACCAAAGTAGTACCATCTAAGAAGCCGCATCCCTCTGGTTGTGTGGAGGGAGGCGACCAGGGAGTATATATTTCCTCTATTTTTTCCCCTCAGTGTACCTTGTCTGCTGAAGTGGTGGTTGGCAGGGTAACAGTGAGTATACCGATGCTTGTGGACAGTGGAGCAGGTGTCAATCTGGTGGATGCTCACTTTGTCCAGACCCATGGTCTGAGGTGTAGGACGCTAGCAAAACCCCTAAGCGTCCAGGCCATTGACTCTGTCCCACTCAGCCAGAGGAGGGTGACCCAAGTCATAGATGATATACACCTGCGTATAGGGACTCATCATGAAGAGTCCCTGTCGTGCTACGTCTTGGGGGGGAATGCCAACACCAATCATTATAGGCCTCCCTTGGTTGAAAAGACACAACCTGGTCATAGATTGGCGGTCCAAGGAAGTAGTCGGCTGGGATCAGTCGTGTGAGGGCTGCTGCCCAGGGGCTACTGTCTCTGCCGTCTTTCTACAACAGTCCCCTTCTTCTCCAGTGGGGGCAGCAGAGGTGCTGCCAGGGAATAGGGGCAAGTCTCAACCCTCACCATATGCTAACCCTGAGTGTCGGAGTCCTCTTAGGAGGAGGGGTCAAGGGAAGGTGGTGGTTCCCCTCTAAACATAGTGGGGGTGTGAGTGTGGTGACACAGGGGGATGCCTCTGTTGTCGGTTCCTCAAAGAGTTCACTATCTGGTGGCAAACGTATGCGTGGCAATAGTCCGGACCTGTGTGTGAATGAGTACGTGTGGTGTGTCCACCAAAGGCATCCGATGGAAGTGTGCTACTGGGGCCTAGAGTTCCAGGGTGATCGGGCTGTATCGGGTGTTGGCTGTTCTCGGCCCGGGGACTTTCCAGCTGGAGTTACCCCCAGTAATGCAGGTAAACAACGATTTTCCCAGATCGGCACTCTGGAGATTTGTGGCACCTCCGGAACCTACGTTGTCACTTCCATCAGTCCGCGTTTGCCATAAACCTGAGGGTCAGGTGACAGCCGAGGAGAACTCTGGTGGATCAAGGCGTCCTCACCGTAGGTTGTTTTCTGGTGAGGTCTGGTGTTGAGGGTCCAGAGGCCCCTCATTGAAAGGGGGGTACTGTCACAATCTATTTTTGCATCTGTGGCAAATCGGGCCTCTCAGATTAAAACTTTTTTCCTTTGAGGCCATCGGGGGGTTAATGTCAGTTATTTCCTCGCTAGCCTGCTGGTGTAATTGCATTGCGGCTGGGTCTGAGGTGGGTGGTGACTACTCCCACCATCCTTCAAGTGGTCATCTGGTGCATCAGCTGAGTGTCGGTGTTAGAAGAATCTGCAGTGACTAGGGCTGGAGACAGGAGCTTCCTGGGTGCAGTGATGCTTCAGCTTTAAAGATTTGATCTGGTGTATTCTGCTGTGTGGTGCTTTGCAGCAGAGAAAGCTAAGTGTTGCTTTTTTTGTTGTGTGTCCCTTTTGGTGTCTGTCTTTGCATTTCTTTTGTTGTATTAGTGCAGCGGTGGGAACAGTGCTCTCACCTGCCAGTTCCCTACTTAGGGATAAGAGCAGGACAAGTGAGGAATTAGGTATCCTGCTCGGCGACGGGGGTGAAAGAACCCGTACAGGGACGATAGTGAGATTAGGGCACATCCTCAGGTGAATGCAGGTGGTGTCCATTCCCCCGTTCCCTATTGACAGGGCCCACTGTTAGAGTTGCGCTGGTGTTCCCTTGTGTGTTGTGTTGTTTGGTGACCGACTAAACATTGGGTCGTGTCACACTAGGTCAGTCACTCCATGACAGGGTGGAAAAATAGTGTGAAGGGGCACATTATTGGAATTAGGCACTGTGGAAGGGGACAAATGAAAGAAGAGGCAGCTTGGAGGAAAAAGAGGCAGCTTGGAGTAAAAAACTGTGTCAAGGATCACAATATAGACTGGGCATTATAGGGGACAATATAGAGTGGGGGCAGTGTTGGTGCACAGTGTGAGTGCACAGTAAGGAATAGACAGAATGAGGGGGAAATGTGATGAGGGGCACAGTTTATAGACTGGGCAGTGGGGGTGTGTGTGAAAACACAGCATGTGGTATAGTATGCAGATGGACAGAACAGTGTGAAAAGGGGGCCAAGTATTGAAGGGGGCAGCATGAGAACACTTAATGTAAAGACAGTGTTGGTTGTAGCTAATAATGGGCAGAGTATTGCGGTTAAAACTTATAAAAAATAACAGTGTAGGGGTTATAGTTAATAAAGGCGGACATATACTGATGGAGGTCCAGGTGATGTATTTCTGCACTAATAGTGCTTCTAGTGATGTTTTCCTGTACGGATAATGGATGATATGCAGTAAGTCTAAACTTCTGGTGGTTTTGGTGATGTAATTTTGTAACGGTGGTGCAGTATTCATGTGGTTATTGGTGATGATCCTGTACACATGTAGTAATCCATAACTTGTCAGATAGAGTGATGCATCGCTATGTTAATAAAGTATCGCGCCGTCTGACAAGTTAAGGATTACTACATCTGTATTTATGTTAAAACCATTAATAATAAAATTAAACTCAATAGCATACAAATCGTAACAGCGTATAATATACACACTGTAAAGATTCAGCTGTGCATGTCCATTTCCAGCGGTCATCAAATGACTTATGACATACTTATGGTCGCATGTCAACTAGCTTCTTTTGCTGCTTTTCTCAGTTAAGCAGGGGCTGTAATATTTCACTGATCATTGAGAGAATTAGGCCGGAGTCACACTAGCAAGGAATACAGACGAGTGCTATGCAATAAAACATCGTATAGCACTCAGATCGCTGTTAATCTATGGGGCAGCTCCCATCACCATTTTGTTCTCGGCCGTATTATACGTGCGAGTGAAATCACAGCATGCTGCGATTTGCTGCGTATATCGGCCGAGACTCGGCAATGAAAGTCTATCTTTGCAAGAAAAAAATCGCACACCACACAGACCATCCATGTGACTTGCGAGAAATACGCACCGATGTCCTTTGAAAAGCCGGCAATTCATGTGCGGTGTACAGTAAAATCACACTGACGGGTTAGAAAAGAATAGCTACAGTTAGGTCCATATATATTTGGACACAGACAACATTTTTCTAATTTTGGTTTTAGACATTACCACAATTAATTTTAAACAAAACAATTCAGATGCAGTTGAAGTTCAGACTTTCAACTTTCATTTGAGGGTATCCACATTAAAATTGGATGAAGGGTTTAGGAGTTTCAGCTCCTTAACATGTGCCACCCTGTTTTTAAGGGACCAAAAGTAATTGGACAGATTAAATAATTGTAAATACAATTTTTATTTCTAGTACTTGGTTGAAAACCCTTTGTTGGCAATGACTGCCTGAAGTCTTGAACTCATGGACATCACCAGATGCTGTGTTTCCTCCTTTTTGATGCTCTGCCACGCCTTCACTGCGGTGGTTTTCAGTTGCTGTTTGTTTGTGGGCCTGTCTGAAGTTTAGTCTTTAACAAGTGAAATGCATGCTCAATTGGGTTGAGATCAGGTGACTGACTTGGCCATTCAAGAATATTCCACTTCTTTGCTTTAATAAACTCCTGGGTTGCTTTGGCTTTATGTTTTAGGTCATTGTCCATCTGTAGTATGAAACGACGACCAATCAGTTTGGCTGCATTTGGCTGGATCTGAGCACACAGTATGGCTCTGAATACCTCAGAATCCATTTGGATGCTTCTGTCCTGTGTTACATCATCAATAAACACTAGTGACCCAGTGCCACTGGCAGCCATGCATGCCCAAGCGATCACACTGCCTCCGCCGTGTTTTACAGATGATGTGGTATGCTTTGGATCATGAGCTGTACCACACCTTCGCCATACTTTTCTCTTTCCATCATTCTGGCAGAGGTTGATCTTGGTTTCATCTGTCCAAAGAATGTTCTTCCAGAACTGTGCTGGCTTTTTTAAATTTTTTTAGCAAAGTCCAGTCTAGCCTTTTGATTCTTGATGCTTATGAGTGGCTTGCACCGTGCAGTGAACCCTCTGTATTTACTTTCATGCAGTCTTCTCTTTATGGTAGATTTGGATATTGATACGCCTACCTCCTGGAGAGTGTTGTTCACTTGGTTGGCTGTTGTGAAGGGGTTTCTCTTCACCATGGAGATTATTCTGCAATCATCCACCACTGTTGTCTTCAGTGGGTGCCCAGGTCTATTTGCATTGATGATTTCAACAGTGCTTTCTTTCTTTCTCAGGATGTACCAAACTGTAGATTTTGTCACTCCTAATGTTGTAGCAATTTCTCGGATGTTTTTTTCTGTTTTTGCAGCTTAAGGATGGCTTTTTTCACCTGCATGGAGAGCTCCTTTAACCGCATGTTTCCTTCGCAGCAAAACCTTCCAAATGCAAGTACCACACCTCAAATCAACGCAAGGCCTTTTATCTGCTTAATTGAGAATGACATAACAAAGGGATTGCCCACACCTGTCCATGAAATAGCCTTGGAGTCAATTGTCCAATTATTTTTGGTCCCTTTAAAAACAGGGTGGCACATGTTAAGGAGCTGAAACTCCTAAACCCTTCATCCAATTTTAATGTGGATACCCTCAAATGAAAGCTGAAAGTCTGAACATCAACTGCATCTGAATTGTTTTGTTTAAAATTCATTGTGGTAATGTCTAGAACTAAAATTAGGAAAATGTTGCCTCTGTGCAAATATATATGGACCTAACTGTATATACACAGAATATATATATATATATATATATATATATATATATATATATATATATACACACATGTGAGTGACAAATACAATTATTACAGTGTGCGCGCAAAATTCTGGACCTGTATTTAATGAATAAAAGATTTTATGGAAAAAATGGCGTGGGGTCCCCCTATAATAGCCAGCAATGGCTATGCAGACAGCTGAAGACTGATGTTAATAGCCTAGAAAGCGGCCATGAATCCTGCCCCCTCCCCGACTAAAAACATCAGCTCTCAGCCACCCCAGAAAAGGTGCATCTCTAAGATGCGTCAATTCTGGCACATAGCCTTGCTCTTCCCACTGCCCTGTAGCAGTGGCACATGGGGTAATAGTTGGGGGATGGATGTCACCTTTCAGGCATCAATCCCAGAGGTTAGTAATGGAGAGGCGTCAATAAGACGCCCCTATTACTAAACCCCATAGTCAAATTGTAAATAAAACACAGACACCCAGTAAAAAATCCTTTAACTGAAATAAAGACAGACTCCTTTATTATTCTTAATTAAACCATACCCGTTGTTGTGTCCCACACAGTAATCCATATCTGGGTTATATACATTTTTCAACCTGGACGGTGTTATGATGCGACTGTCCCAGGTGAAAAACCATTGGTGAATGAGGAGATGTGGCCAGAGCAGCCTCAGTGACTAGCGTCGACGTCACTGAGTCTGCGCGCCCTCACAGCCTGGCCCGTGCTGAAGTGTGGAGCGTAGAAAAATTACTATAATGTATGCGAACCAGACAGGCCTAAATGCATCTGCACTAATACAGGGAGCAGCGGACCCAAGTAAAATGGCAGCTGCACAGGTGCATAAATACCAAATGAGGGTGCAGTTGGGCCCAAATGGTATTTATGCACCTGTGCAGCTGCCATTTTACTTGGGTCCACTGCTCCCTGTATTAGTGCAGATGCATTTAGGCCTGTCTGGTTTGTATCTGAATTTTTTGGAGGATTTTTTCCTCTTTTTGAGGTTTTCATGTTAGAGTAGGACTGGCAAGTGTAAGGAACTTTGACGCAGTTTGCCAGCTTTCATATTAAGGCCTTAATCAGTGTGGAGTAGGCATTGCTCCTACCAGCCAGTTTCCTACTCCACACTGGTGAGGGGCAATACCCCGAAACAGCTGTATGTGGATGGATACCATGTTTTGGCATACGTGGTTTCCTTCATTGGAGACTGCCCTTCCCGTGGTTGTTCCTTCCCGGGTAAAGTCCTGGCTAGTCATTGCTTGCGTTGAGAAACGTGTGATGGTGTCTCCGCCGCTTGTGTTTTGCATGTGAAGAAACACCAACATGTGAATATCACCAAAGATTATAATCTGGTCATATAATCTGATTATAATCTCATCTATAAGACCATAATGCTGTATCTGTGAAAAAAATGAATACAACATGTACGTCTGAATCAGGCCCAAGAATTATAATTACCTAAATAGTTCTATCTGTGGAAGTTACTGGACATTGATGTCTTTTTGTTAACCTTTTTTTTTTTTTTGGAAAAAAAAAAAAAAAAACGCTTCAGATACCAGATAATCATATGGTATCGCAACATGGGCAGAAGATGAAAAGAAAATAACTGAATTTGATCATACTCATAAATTCTATCAAAGTAGACAATCTCAAGGTCATGAATACCTAATTAGGGGTCATATCCATCTAGCAGCTTTTCACTATAGGCATTTACAGCCTGACAGATTTCACACAGATAAATGAAACTTTTAGAGGAAATTAAAAAACCTCAGCAGGATCATTTCTTTGTCTCAAAACAGCAGAAGCATTAAAAGGAAAATGAAATAAAAAGGTTGCAGATCACCATGGCCATAAATTAACATTTTATATTTACTTTCATCCAAACCAACAAAATGTCACTTCCTGCACATTTCAGTACTAGCCTCCAAAAGAGGGGCATACACATTTAGAGGGTTCCATATGTTTTAGTAAGCAGAAAGTTGTTTAGTCGTGAAGCAAAAAGTCACAAAGTTACACAAGGACATTTAAAACAAAAATGGAACCGCAATCATGCACACCAGGCCACACTTACTAAACTTCCCTTGGTGCATTATTGCATTTCTCTTTTAATTTGAGCAGAAGGTTCGGGAACAAACCAGGTTTAACAATCCAAACTATTATATTTAAAAAAAAAAAAATCATTCATTTAGACCTGACAACACTGGAGTACTTTGTTTAAAAAGTCATCAAAGAATAAAATTATTTTTGAAAGTTTAAGCTCAACCTTCATCCACTTAGCCTGATTGGCAGCTCCTCAATGTCCCTCCTGCTGCTGAGATCTCACACCACTCCATACAAACTGCAGCAGTCAGTCAGGATGGGAGGGCACATCCTACATATATTTGAAGTCATGAGCTTTCTTACTCTTTGGTTGAATCAAAAATTGCTAATTTCACGGTCAAGAATTTCAGCCATTCTAACAGGGATTTTTAAAGTAAATACACCAGCCTCATCTAGTCCAAGAAATCTATCAACATTTGCAGTTTGTATTTTCAAATCTGGTGACTTTTCTGCTCTAAAAGGTTATTAATAATTCAGCCTTTCATGGCTGAGAGGGAAATTAATTCTTGCTCCACTGGAGGTGGAGCTATGGAAACAGCCAAGAGCAGCTGAGATACTCTTTGTATGTAACTCCCTATAGAAATTAGTAACAGTTACAAAATATTTTACACAGAGAGCTTTGCATTGTAGCTCCCAAGTTGAGGAACACTGCTCTAGCTTGTTAAAAATATACCTTCAAGCATCTTCATACATTGTGCTCCATATTAAAATTACGACGTGAGGACAATGCGCAATAGTATCCCCTAGAGCAATGCTACTCAAACTGCAAAGCTGTCAGTTTTTGGTGAGGTACAGCTGGAGAGACAGTTTTGACAGGAATGATCATATGCTGCCCAGAGATTTATATATTTGAAACAATCTTCAGCATAAACAAACTGACTTGTTTTATAGATTTTACAGGAATATTCCCAGAGTCACTCTGATAGTTCAGTGGGTTATATCCAAAAAGTCTACCAATAGAATACATTTTTTTCCAGACTTAAGCTCACACTCCCCTCCCTCTCTTTCCCGAATTATCGGTACCAAGTGGTTATCAATCACACATTGCTACAGGATACATCATTCCGTGATTCTTTTCATGACAGAGCATACATAGTACCTTTTATGTTTCTTCTTTTGTAAGTTCTTGAAATTCCTAATTAGATAATCAATGCAAATGCAGTTTCCCAGTTTGTTCTGCATAGTACAAGCATGTGCAGAGTTTCTATACTCTCAGGAAAACAAAGCCCATGTGGACATAGCAACTAGGGGGGCACAAAAAAACTGCAGATCAGTATATAGTACAATATAAAATCTATATATAACCAAGGGCGCTAAGCACAAAGCCGGATGATTGCAGCAAATAGTAGGACAATATCACCCTTTATATGTCCAAAAAAAAGGCAAAATTATAAAAATAGTTTATATTTGCACTAAAATCCGGGATGGAAGAGAATGAACATAATTGCTGCATGCACATACAGTATATTTAGTAGGGAGATATAATACAATATAAAAAAAGAACTGAATAATATTAGAAAAGTGAATGTTAGATTACCTTAACCCCTTCATGACCTGGCCATTTTTTGCAATTCTGACCAGTGTCCCTTTATGAGGTAATAACTCAGGAACGCTTCAACGGATCCTGGCGATTCTGAGATTGTTTTTTCGTGACATATTGGGCTTCATATTAGTGGTAAATTTAGATCGATAATTTTTGCGTTTATTTGTGAAAAAATCAGAAATTTGGCGAAAATTTTGAAAATTTCGCAATTTTCAAATTTTGAATTTTTATTCTGTTAAACTAGAGAGTTATGTGATACAAAATAGTTACTAAATAACATTTCCCACATGTCTACTTTACATCAGCACAATTTTGGAAGCAAAATATTTTTTTGTTAGGAAGTTATAAGGGTTAAAAGTTGACCAGTGATTTCTCATTTTTACAACAAAATTTACAAAACCATTTTGTTTAGGGACCACCTCACATTTGAAGTCACTTTGAGGGGTCTATATGGCAGAAAATACCCAAAAGTGACACCATTCTAAAAACTGCACCCCTCAAGCTACTCAAAACTACATTCAAGAAGATTATTAACCCTTTAGGTGTTTCACAGGAACTAAAGCAACATGGAAGGAAAAAAAAGGACATTTTAATTTTTCCAACAATTTTCTTTCAGCATCAATTTTTTAATTTTCACATGGGCAACAGGATAAAATGGATCCTAAAATTTGTTGGGCAATTTCCCCTGAGTACACCGATACCTCATATGTGGTCATAAACCACTGTTTGGGCGCACGGCAGGGCTCAGAAGGGAAGAAGCGCCATTTGACTTTTTGAATGGAAAATATGCTGGAATATTTAGCGCTTGCCATGTCGCGTTTGGAGAGTCGCTGTGTGCCTAAACACTGGAGCTCACCCACAAGTGACCCCATTTTGGAAACTAGACCCCCCAAGGAACTTATCTAGATGCATAGTGATCACTTTGAACCCCCAGGTGCTTCTCAAATTGATCCGTAAAAAAAAAAAATAGTAGTTTTTTTTCCCAAAAATTATCTTTTAGCCTCAGTTTTTTCATTTTCACATGGGCAAATGGATCCTAAAATTTGTTGGGCAATTTCTCCTTAGTACACCGATACCTAATATGTGGTCATAAACCACTGTTTGGGTGCACGGCAGGGCCCGGAAGGGAAGGAGCGCCATTTGACTTTTTGAATGGAAAATTAGCTCCAATCGTTATCGGACACCATGTCGCGTTTGGAGAGCCCCTGTGTGCCTAAACATTGGAGCTCCCCCACAAGTGACACCATTTTGGAAACTAGACCCCTTAAGGAACTTATCTAGATGTGTAGTGAGCACTTTGAACCCCCAAGTGCTTCACAAAAGTTTATAACATAGAGCAGTGAAAATAAAAAATCTTTTTTTTTCCTCAAAAAATGAATTTTTAGCTCACAATTTTTTATTTTCGCAAGGGTAACAGCAGCATCGGCCATGGCTGGATTGTAATATTTCATCATTTTTCATTGATGAAATATTACTATCGCTCTGATTGGCTGTTTCACTTTTAACAGCCAATCAGAGCGATCGTAGCCACGTGGGGGCGAAGCCATGCCCCCTGTGGCGAAGAACAAAGCCCCCTGTATCTGCGGGTCGGGTGACCTTTCAGTGACCTAGGTCACCCGACCCGCAGGGGGGCTTTAAAGTCATGACGCCACATAGGCGTCATGGGTCGTTCTGGCACGACTTTTCATGACGCCTACGTGGCGTCAAAGGTCGTGAAGGGGTTAAAATGAAAGTGAAACCGAAATGAAATGGTAGTCCCAATTAGGAAGGTCCTTTTCAGGAGCAGGTAATCTTCTCTTGGAGGAATAAGTGTCCCAATTAAACTGTAGAGTTATTTCCAAAAATATAAATGGAGAAGAGAAATAACATGTGTTATGAATGAGTCACCGGAGGAGGAAAAAACAAAAATGCAAGCTAAGTCAGAAATCCAGAGAGGTTGGCAGCTAGCGGATTGCAGACCCCTGATCCTATTTACAACAACTAACAGTAGCCGTGGAGCGTTCCTACGGTGGTCCTAGACGCCTCTTCACAGCCGGAGAACTAAATAAGCCTAAAGAAAGAAAGGGGAAATCTAAACTGCCCCAGAGCAGACCCCAAAGCAATAGACAGCCTCCAACATGTATTGTCGGTGAAAACAGATGAAAACACAAACACAGACAGAAAGACAGTCAGAGCAAACGATGGGGCCCTCACTAACTAGATAGGAAAGGACAGAAAAGATGCTGGCTGCAATCCGCAAAAACCCTACCAAAAATGTCCAAACACGTCTGATAGGAAAAATGGCCCTTAAGTCACTAGACTTCAAAATCCCTATATCAGCACTCCGATATATTCTTTAAGACAGAGCAAAAGAGATTTAACCGATCAGGGACAAAAATGGAAATTCAGCAGAGCCCCAGCTGGGGCTGGCAGAACACAAGACTAAGCAAATCAGACAAAATAACATGGAACAATAACAGAGCAAAATTTAGCTTTAGAAGACAGGAACTGAACTGGAGGCCAGAGCTCAGAGCAGAGAAATCACCAGCAACCCTACAGGGCGTCGGCTGCCTTATATCCACTCAGATTCCGGATGTCCAATCGCAATACACCTGTTCAGGTGACAGGTTTCTCCCATCCAAATCAGTTTCACCACCTCCTTTCACCAGCAGAGGGAGTTCATCGGACATCAAAGGTGAACCAGAAAATGAGCTCACAACAAACATGTATATTAAGGGCACTGTCCCGGCCGGAGACAGACGCCTTTCCTGGAGTGTGCTGCGTGCAGGCTAAGCAAGCACAGCATTCGGGAGAGCCAGCAAGGTACAGAGTGGCTGCAGGACCTTGCGTGACATCACGGTCACGTGATGCACCACGTGACTGGCTATGGAGCGTACAGAGGAACAAAATCCAACGCGTTTCGGAATGCAGATTCCTTTGTCAGGGATCAGTATATAGTACAAGCCAACTAGAAGCACTTAGCCATGTTGGAATCTACAACACAGACTAGCAATGTCCTTGAAAAAATATATAAGACATCTGGGGCTTATCTACAGCATTCTGTAATGCTGTAGATAAGCCCCAAATGTAACCTGAAAGAGAAGAAAAACACTTTATATTATACTCACCAAGGTGGGCAGTCCGGTCCGATGGGTGTCGCCGTCCTGTCCGGCGCCTCCCTTCTTCATACGATGACATCCTCTTCTCCCATCCTGTAATGGCTCCGGCGCACTTCTCTGCCCTGTTGAGGGCAGAGCAGAGTCCTGCAGTGCGCAGGCGTCGGGAGAGGTCTGGCGCCTGCGCACTGCAGAATTCTGCTCTGCCCTTAACAGGGCAGAGCAATGCGCCTGCGCCATTACAGGACGGGAGAAGACGTCATCGTATGACGAAGGGAGGCACCGGACGGGACGGCGACACCCATCGGACCCGACTGCCCACCCCGCTGAGTATAATATAACGTGTATTTCTTCTCTTTCAGGTTACATCGGGGGCTTATCTACAGCATTGCAGAATGCTGTAGATAAGCCCCCGATGTCTATGCCGGCAGCCAATAGGGGCTAAAAAGGGTGACAGATTCCCTTTAAAGAGGTTTTCCAACCCCGAAATCACAAATTTTGTTTTAAAGCTATCTGTGCTGTAATGTAATATACAACACCTCTATACATTTTTTGTTTCTGCCTTTCATTCCTCCTGAATTTAACTTCATTCCCTGCACCCACTGTTTACCTGCGGCTCTACCAAACTGGACAGCTCCCTGTGCTTTATTACATAACCTCACAGCCAGAGCTGACACCGCCCAGCCTCAGTGTCCAGCCCCGCCCTCTGCACACTCATTGGCTGTCAGTAACTGCCCCTGCACTAACTCTATGGTATCATCACTTCAGTATTGGAAATAACAGAGCAGTGTCCTGTGTCTGTGTAAAGCAGCACAATCACTACACTCCACACCAGATATTTAAAAATGAATGGTAGACAAGTTATAATGGGTAAATGGTGAAAACACAAAGAGAACATCACCCTAGGCACTAATAGGTATAACTAGCACGCTTATAAGGACACAAAAGCAAACATGTAAATTTGTACAGAGAGACCAGCTTGGTATACAGTTGTGCTCAAAAGTTTACATACCCGGCAGAATTTTTCCTTTATTGGCCTTTTTTCAGAGAATATGAATGATAACACCAAAACTTTTTCTCCTCTCATTGTTAGTGGTTGGGTGAAGCCATTTACTGTCAAAATACTGTTTTTTCTCTTTTTAAATCATTCTGCTTGGTCTCCGGCGACATTTACACTATGCTTTTCCCTGAAACGGCGCAGCATTTCTGAGTTACATACATGACTGTTGACATATACTATATTGGTCTTTGTGTTGTCTTAATGATAATATCGACCAAGGTTAATTGTCCATTATTTGGAGCAGGGGAGTTTATGTAGTCTCTTTTGGTTGGAAGATCACTGCATTATTTGAGCCATGGCGGAACGCGCTTGACATGAAAATATGGGGAAAAAATGTTTGGCATACAAAGGGTACAGCTTTTTGCATTATATAATAGAAAGTTACAAATACATAGATACATAAAAATATATATAAGCTTTAATAGGTGCGGTATAATTATAGTTGTAATGGTATTTTGGAATGATATTAGCTTGTATGACGTTATTGTAAACTATTTCCTGCCTTTGGAAAGCATCTGCGCCATATTTGGATCTTGTGGAACGCACATAGCAATAAAGCGCATGCGCCAAGCTGGGATGCTGTCATTTGATGTAACTTCCTATTATTGGAATGCACCCACGCCATCTTTAGATCTGGTGGAGCACATAAATCCACCTAGGGCATGTGCAGAGATTGGTACTGAGTTTCGCTTTCTGTTAGACCGGAAGTACCCGGGAGGCACCGCACACAGGTGTCGGCGTGTCCTGGTGAAAATTGTAAGTACACTTGCAATATATATATATATATATATATATATATAGGGACTTGGCACGCTATAAGACTTCTTCCCTGACGAAGCTGTTGTGGGGACAGCGACACGCGTCGGACCGGACAGACCTGACGGTATGACATGAGTATTTGGTAATTATGACAGGTTGAAGTGTGCACATTTATGATGCTTCTGTGTTTAATTGATCACATGGGTATCCGTTGAGGGCATTATGTGCTTTATATATGAATCACCTTAGAGAGGCATCTGACAATTAGACCATATTGTCTGATTTCTAGTTAAGACAACAGTTTCATATTTCATATTATCGATTCAAATAAATAATTATTTTTTTCAATAAATCTATTCCTCATATTTAGTTTTGATTTTTATGTGATCCACTCAGCAGCAATTCAAAATTTTTGCACTCATTATTGACTGCTATATTAGTCTAGTATGTCAGGTCTGATTTGTCCTTGAATGTTGTGATTTTAATGGTGTTTTTAATATGCATGTTTTTTGTCTGTCGAGCATAAGTGTCTAATAAAGCCTTTTTGAATTAATATTTGGGCTGTGTGTGCACTGGTTTCTGCGCTTCTTTTCCCTACTTTTGTATATCCAGAATATGAATGATAACACCAAAACTTTTTCTCCTCATGGTTATTGGATGGGGGAAGCCATTTACTGTCAAAGTACTGTGTTTTCTCTTTTTAAATCATTCTGCTTGGTCTCTGGCAGCATTTAAACTATGCTTTTCCCTGAAACAGCGCAGTATTTCAGAGTTACACACATGACTGAAATCATGCCTCCAGTGTCTGATTCATACTGCCCGTGGATCGGCCAGCTTATTTCATTTGTCAGATAGCCTTTAAAGAAGCCCTCTTATGACCTTTTTGTTTTCTTCCTAAACCTGTGAATATGTGTATGTAGTGTAGTGTCAGTGTGTCAATACTACCAACCTCTCTGGTATCAACACCATTCCAGTCCTCTTCTGAGTGATGTCATCGCTCTTCAGACTCTCCGGGTAACACCTAGAAGTGGCTTTCACAATGTATACATATGGAGCATCAGAACGAAGTTCCATAGGTATTGCCCAGCTCATGCATAGAGCATACAGTGAGTCTGATAGTTTGAACAGTGGTGATGTCACTCAGGAAAGGACTGGAACGGTGCTGGATACTGGAGACGACAGCAGTAAATTAACACACTGACAGTGCACTACATACACAGATTTAAAGAGAAAAAAGTTAATGGGACTGTCACTTTAAGCTGGCCATATGGAAGAAATATCTGTTGGCTGAACACTTGTTATAGCCCAACATCTATTTCTCTAGACTTCATGAAGGCTTGGTCAATCATGCATCTTAATTTTGGGTCAAGAGATAGGAGCAAACTTCCTCACAATTTGGTTTCTCAAGTCCTCAGACAGTTCTTTGGTCTTCTTTCTTTTCTCCATGCTCAATGTGGTACACACAAGGACATAGGACAGAGGTTGAGTCAACTTTAATCCATGTCAACTGGCTGCAAGTGTGATTTAGTTATTGCCAACACCTGTCAGGTGCCACAGGTAAGTTACAGGTGCTGTTAATTACACAAATTAGAGAAGCATCACATGCTTTTTAGAACAGTGCCAATACTTTTGTCCACCCTCTTTTTTATGTTTGGTGTGGAATTATAACCAATTTGGCTTTAGGACAATTCTTTGTGTTTTTTCATTTAAGACAAATTAAATGAAGATAATAATACCAAAGAATTTGTGTTTGCAGTCATTTTCAGGAAGAAACTGAGTATTATCTGACAGAATTGCAGGGGTGTCAATACTTTTGGCCACAACTGTATGTCTAAAGATAAAATGTATCTGAATCTAAGACAGGATCTAATCACATTGAAATTATATGATATACTGAAAGCCTGGCACATTAACGTTACAATTCTTACATGCCCTTGGGCATTCATTTTGTACACTGAGAATTGAAAACAAAGCAGAAAAGAAGTAAAGTGGGTCATTAAGAAGGGATGTTAAGAGAATAAAGTTTACAAATGCTTTAATATTGTGATTACATTTTAGAACTCTACCTTCTCTTCTATTTGGGATAATGTTTTACACTTATTTATTTTACTCATTTATATAGCGCCATTAATTCCACAGTGCTTAAGGGTAGAGTTGAGCGACTTTGGTTGGATCGGGTTTCGTGAAATCCGACTGAAACAAAATTTGAGTCGGATGAAACTGGTCCGACTAGGGCAACAAATAGCTTAGTTACTCACCGATAACGGTGTTTCTCGGAACCCATGACAGCACCACGGAGAGAGGGGATCCGCCCTTCAGGGACAGGAACCTACAGATAAAAAGGGCGGTACCTCTCCTCCGCCTTCAGTTGGTTACAGAGCATCAGAGGGTCTCCAGGTTAGTTAGACAACAGAAATATATACACAACATTATAATACTGCTTACTTATCAAAGCACCGTGCCTAAACGGAAACACTCTACTAACAGTAAAACGTGCTCACCATACTCGTGAAGGGGAGGGGAATAAGCGGGTGCTGTCATGGGTTCCGAGAAACACCGTTATCGGTGAGTAACTAAGCTATTCTCTCTCACCCATGACAGCACCACGGAGAGAATTTCAGAGATTGGGAGCTTAGGGAGGGACCACCGCCTGAAGGACCCTTCTCCCGAAGGTCAGGTCAGACGTAGAGGCTAGATCTAGGCAGTAGTGCTTGAAAAAGGTAGAAGGTGTTGACCAGGTGGCCGCCTTACAGATTTGTTCTATTGATACCTCAGATCTTTCAGCCCATGAGGTCGCCATTGCCCTTGTGGAATGAGCTCTCAGCCCCTCTGGGATGGTATTTCCGCTGGATGAATATGCTAGGGCGATCGCATCCCTTATCCACCTTGCCAGGGTACTCTTGGATGCTTTGAGCCCCTTCCGAGAACCCTGGAAACACACAAAGAGAGACCCTTCCTTCCTACACTTTTTGGTGGCCTCTAAGTATTGTACTAGGCACCTTTTAACATCTAAAGTATGGAATTTTTCTTCCCCTTTATTTTTTGGATTTGGGCAGGAGGAAGGAAGGACTACCTCCTGGGACCTGTGGAAATGTGATGACACTTTAGGTAAATAGGCTGGGTCAGGTTTTAAGATGACTCTATCATCTAAAATTTTTGTAAAAGGAGGCCGTGCTGACAAGGCTTGAATAACGCTCACTCTTCGGGCTGATGTTAGTGCCACCAGAAGCACAGTTTTGAGTGATAGGATCCTTAGGGTTGCCGAGTGAATGAGTTCAAATGGAGGGCCTGTCAGTGTTGAAAGTACAAGGTTCAGGTCCCATGAGGGAAATCTTTGATTATTGGCCTGGATCTGGTTGCGGCTTTAATAAACCGTGCTGCCCAGGGGTCACCTGCCACATCATGGTTATAGAGGGCGCCTAATGCCGCTATTTGTACTTTTAACGTGTTGACCGCCAGACCCTGTTCTAGGCCCTTTTGTAGGAATTCTAGGATTTTATCAATCTGAACCCCATCCTGAACCTTTGACCCAGAAGTGGATAGGAATTTTTTCCATGTTCTACCGTAAGCTCTCATCGTAACTGGTTTCCTACTTTTTTGTAGTGTAGTTATCAGGTTTTCTGAAAATCCCCTTTCCCTCATCAGTGCCCTCTCAAATTCCATGCTGTTAAATGGAGGTTTGGTGCCTGAGGATGTAGCACTGGGCCCTGCGATAGCAGGTCCGGGAGATCCGGTAGGATCCAAGGGTCGGTTACTGAGAGCATTCTTAGCCAGGAAAACCAGGTTCTTTTGGGCCAGAAGGGGGCTATCAGTATCATTCTTGCCCTGTCCTCCCTGACCTTCTTTAGGACCGCTGTGATGAGCATGATTGGGGGAAAGGCATATGTTAGACTCTGTGTCCATGGGAGCATAAATGCGTCCAGAGATAGAGGATTCCCCCTGGGATCTAGGGAGCAGAAGGTGTCTACTTTTTTGTTTTTGAAATCGGCGAACAGATCTATGTCTGGGGTCCCCCACATTTTTACAATCTGCCGAAAAATGGACTGCTTTAGTACCCATTCCCCCTGTCGTAACTGGGTGCGGCTCAGAAAGTCTGCCCTCTGATTCTCTGTACCGCGGATGTGTATGGCTGTCAGAGATAGCAGGTTTGCCTCCGCCAGATTGAGGATTTTGGCGGATGTGTCCATTAGGGCTTGGGACCTGGTTCCCCCCTGATGATTTATATAGGCTACTGTGACTCGATTGTCCGAAAGGATGCAGACATGGTGATTCTGGAGTAGGGGTAGGAAGGGTTAACGCATAGTCTACTGCTAGAAGCTCCTTTTGATTTGAGGAGGCTTTTAGTTCTTGATTTCCCCATACGCTCTGAGCCACCTCGTTGTTCATGTGTGCTCCCCATCCTGAGGGACTGGCATCCGTTGTCACTATGTGCGTTATCTTTGTTGTCCAGGGGATCCCTTTGGACAGATTCTCCTGGCTTTGCCACCAAGCTAGGGAATGAATAGTGCTTGAATTTAGGGTAATACGACCCTCTAGGTGTCCCCCTATTGATGCCTGGTTGGCCAATACGTCCCACTGGAGATCTCTTGTGTGTAACTGAGCCCATTGAACTGCTGGCAGGCAGGCGGATAGGGAACCCAACAGTGACATAGCCTTCCTTAGTGTCATGGAGGGATTTTGGATTGCTCTTGCTGTAATTTGAGCGATCTTCTCTTTTTTGCGGTCTGGGAGGCGACACTCCTGAATGTTTGAGTCTAATGTTAGGCCCAAGAATTCCTGTACCCTGCTGGGCTCCAATCTTGATTTTTTTAGATTTAGAAGCCAGCCCAGGTCTTGTAGAGTGTTCATCACCTTGTCTCTCTGTTCCCTGCATTTTTGAGACGAGCTGCCCGCTATTAGGAAATCGTCTAAATACGGGATTATTATTATGTCTTGTTCTCTTATATGAGCCATCATTTCCGCTACTATTTTGGTGAATACTCGCGGAGCTATCGATATCCCGAACGGTAGGGCCCTGTACTGGAATTCTTTCATTTTGCCTTTTATTGAGACGGCTAACCTTAGATATTTCCTGGAGTCTTGATGGATAGGGACGTGATAATAAGCGTCGCTGAGGTCCAACACCGTCATGTAGCAGTTTGGGAACAGGACTTTGGTGGTAGATTTGATCGACTCCATTTTGAAGCTCTGATTCCTGACATATTTGTTTAGTTTTTTCAGATTTATAATAGTACGAAAGGTGCCGTCTGGTTTGGTCACTAGAAAGAGGGGGGAGTAGAACCCTTTGCCCATATCCTGCCGGGGAACCTCCTGGAGGACTCCTTTTTCACTAGGCCTAGGACCTCGCTTTCTAGCGCTTCCTGTTCTCACATACTGGATCTCAGTGGCGTTGTTACATATTTTTGAGGCGGGAGAGAGAGGAAGTCTATCCTTAGGCCCTCCTGGATTAGGTTTATTATCCAGGGGTTTGTTGAAATTCTCCTCCAGGCTGGAAGGAAAAAGGACAACCTTCCCCCCACCCTGGGCGTACTGTCACTTGGAGGGCTTTTTGTCCCGGGGAGAGTTATTAAAGAAGAAGCCTCTATCTCTTCTTTTGTCATCCCACTTTTGTTCCCTTGGTGGTCTTCTCTGAAAAAACCTCTTATTTCGAAAGGGCCTCTTAAATGCAGCTGGCCCTAAATTTGGGAATCCTTTTTTCTTATCCCCTGCTTTCTGGAGGATGTCGTCTAACGTGTCCCCAAAAAGGAATTTCCCTTCACAGGGGATTGAGCACAGTTTCATCTTGGTCTGTAGGTCCCCTGGCCAACTTTTAAGCCATAGAGTTCTTCGGGCCGCATTTGAAAGTGCTGCCGTTTTGGACGATAGCCTGATTGAATCGGCCGATGAGTCCGCTAAGAATGCAGCCGCTCCCCTTATTACTGGGATAGAATCTAGGATCTTATCTCTAGGTGTCCCTTCCCTCAGTTGTTTCTCAAGTTGGTCTACCCATACCATTAGGGCTCTTGAGGTACATGTCGCCGCTATCGCTGGTCTGAGGTTACCCCCTGCCGACTCCCAAGCCCCCTTTAGAAAGGTATCCGCCTTTTTATCTAGGGGGTCCCTGAGGGTACCCATGTCCTCAAAGGGAAGGGCGAATTTCTTGGATGCCTTAGCGACTGCTACATCAAGTTTCGGGGCTTTATCCCAAGACGTAGATGCGTCCTCCTCAAAGGGATATTTCCTTTTAAGGGAAGGGACAGTAGTATTTTTTCTGTCTGGCTTATCCCATTCTTTTTTGATTAGACCCTTGACAATCTCGTTTAGCGGAAAAACTCTCCGTTTTTTCTGGCCTAGTCCCCCGAACATTATGTCCTGGACTGTTTTATCCGGCCTCGGGTCCAAAACCCGCATGGTAGACCTTACAGCTTTCACTAGTTTGTCTACCTCTTCTAGGGGAAAACAATGGCGTCCTCTTGTTTCCTCGTCTGAGGATGAGGAGCCGAATTCTGAGGATTTAACGAGATTTCTCCCGATGTGGAAGAATCTGACTGGGAGGTTTCTACCGCGTCTTTTTTCCTCGTTTTATCCTTATGTTTAAGGGATTCGAGGGCACTCTGAACCTCTGATTTAATTGCGGCCCTTAGGTCAGATGCGAAATCCGGAGTCTCCTGACAAACAATTTCTTTTGTACAGGACTCGCATAGTTTTTTCTCCCATGATACCGGTAGGGGTTTAGTGCAAGTGGGACATTCCCTGTTCTTCTTTTTTGCCTTCTTTTTTCCCTAATAAGGGAGAGGGATTGTATTACAACAGTGAACATTCAAGAAGATCACTTACCCCAAAAAGGCGCGCGGCTGCAGGTACCGGTTCGGGAGACGGAGTCAGGTCCTGTATAGGCTGATCTCCTGGTGGCGTCTTGCTCCTTGCTGCTGACGTACTACGCCGCGTGGAGTGACTGCTGGAACGGCCCTCCATGCTTCGTTCCTTCTGTCGGTGGTGGTGTTGGTGGTGCTGCTGCTTCAGCTGCTGCCTGGCATGCTGCTCCTGTTGCTGGTCGCTATCCTCCATGATCAGGATCGCTTCCAGCCAGGAGCTTCTGCGCCTCACCACTTTTAAATTTACCGCCGTGTGACGTCACCGCTCTCTCCTGCACGCGCTGGACGGGGATCGCGCTCCTGCGAATGGGCCTGGTCCCAGGACCCGGAAGTCGTCTTCTCTACTTCCGGGGCAGCGGCCATCTTGGTACTCTCCGTACCATGGTGCTGCCCCCTTCCATCGGGCCCCGCAGAGCCCCGATCTCCTCTCCGGAACAGCAACTCCGGCGCCTCCCCCCGCTCACTCGGCAGCCCGCATCGGCCCCGGCGGTGGCGGCTTCGGGCACCGCACCTGCCGCGACAGGGGCCTCCCCGCTGCCAATCCCCGGACAGGCCGGCCCCGGCTCCAAACAGGTACGCCGTACTGTGGGTCCCTCCGTCAGGGACAGGAACCCAACTGAAGGCGGAGGAGAGGTACCGCCCTTTTTATCTGTAGGTTCCTGTCCCTGAAGGGCGGATCCCCTCTCTCCATGGTGCTGTCATGGGTGAGAGAGAAAAGTCGGAGTTTCGTCCGAAACCCGACCCCAATGTAAGTCAATGGGTAATAAAAGTCGGCATTGAGTGGATGAATGTCATCCGCTCAATGCCGACTTTTATTCCCCATTGACTTGCACTGGGGTCGGGTTTCGGACGAAACTCCGACTTTTTTTTGCCCTAGTCAGACCAGTTTCATCAGACTCAAATTTTGTTTCAGTCGGGTTTCACGAAACCCGATGCGACCAAAGTCGCTCAACTCTACTTAAGGGTATGTGCACACGTTGCAGATTCTGCTATGGAATTTTCGGCGCATTTTTTGCTAAATCCGCAGGTAAAATGACCTAGGTTTTACCTGCGGATTTAGTGCAGATTTACTGCAGATATACTGCAGTTTTTGTGCGGATTTCCCCTGCAGTTTTATACCTGCGGATTTCTATAATGGAGCAGATGAAAAACTGCTGCAGAACTGCATAAAAGAAGTGACATGCTGCAGTTTTAAATCCGCACCAAATCTGTGCAGAAAAATACGCAGCATGTGCACAGCGTTTTTTGTTTTACATAGCCTTAAATGGCACTGTACATCACTTGCAGTTCTGCTGCAGTTCGGCAGGGCCAAATCTGCTGCAGAACTGCAGCAGAATCCGCACTGTGTGCACACGTTGCAGATTTAGATGCGGATCCGCAGCGTTTTTGGCCACATGGATTCGCATCAAATCTCCAGTGTAGTGCACAGCCAATGTTAATCTATGGGAAATGGAGATTTGTTGTGCACATGCTGCGGAAAAATCTGCGCAGATTTGCGCTTTTTTTCCCGCAGCATGTCAATTCATTTTGCGGATCTGCAGCATTTCTGCACCCATTTACTTCCATTGAGTTAGGCACATTCGCAGCAAAATCGCAGATGTAAAAAAGATCTGCGGATGTGGGTGGGAGAAACGCAGATCGGGAGGAGGAAAGTGTGTGGGCGGAGTGTGGATGGAGACTGTGTGAGGATGTGTGTGGGGGTTTGCGTGTATGTGTGAGCGGGGGTCTGTATGTGTGTGCATGTGTCCCTGTGTGTGCGTATCTGTGAGCAGCCATTGTCTGATGAGACTACTGCTCCCATCCGGCTATGAATGCTCACAGTGATAGCATTGCCGATGATGGGAAAGTAGTCCCATCAGACAATGCATCTGTTCAGTAGAAAAAAAAAAAATACAGTACATACATATACACTACAGACAGTACATACAACATATAACATAGAGTACATACTCACCAATCACCTAGTCCCCGAAGCCCTCGATCTCCTGTAATAAAAATAATAAACCAACCTATACATTACCTTTCCACCGTAGTCCAGTTAATAACGAGTGTCCCACGATGATCTCCCATGTAGAACACTGACATTGGATGATGTCAGTGCTCTACAGGGGTTCCTGCGATAAAGTGACAGGTGGATGAAATCCTCCGCGATGTATCCCTCCGCCACCGGGAAAGAAGTCCCCTAACCCAAATTCTCATGCAGCATTGTTGTAAAGTGAGAGGATGAACTTAGGTAACCTCTTCAGTGATTCACTGCAGGAGCCATTGTCTCCTGTCAGTGCATCGTGGGAGGTCCTGTAGAGCAGTGACATCAATTAATGTCACTGTTCTAGAGGCGAGATTGTCGTGGGACACTCGCTATTAAATGGACAACATCGAACGGTGAGTATTTGTTTGTTTATTTTTTCCAGGAGATCGAAGGCGTCGCATGAATTAGGCGTGTAATAAATATGGCAAAACTGTGTAGTGTTTTATTTCATTAAAATAATTTTTTCTGGTTGTCTTTTTTTTTAACGCTTAACAACAATAGGATTAGTAATGGATAGATGTCTCATTGACGCCTCTCCATTACTAACTGGGCTTGATGTCACCTTACAATACAAAGGTGACATTAACCTCTTCTTACCCCATATGCCACTGCTACTCGGCAGTGGGAAGAGAGAGGCTAAGTGCCGGAATTGGTGCATCTTACAGATGCGCCATTTCTGGGGCGGCTGGGGGCAGGTGTTTGTAGCCGGGGGAGCAATAACCATGTCCCTTCCTAGGCTATGAATATCTGCCCCCAGTCGTCGGCTTTCCCTCTCTGGTGCAGAAAACTGCGCGGGAGCCCATGCCATTTCTTTTTTTCAAAATTAAACAACATATTGTTCATTAATAAAAACATAGGCCTTGGTATTATCTATCTATCTATCTATAGATCTGTGTGTGTAAACATTATTATTCAATGGAGTATGCAAAATAAGAGGTTGGACAAAATGACATCACAACTGTTAAATAATAGATCTTTATTTAGCTTACAAAAACGTATACAAATCCGCATGAAAAAAATCTCACCTAATCCGCATCAAAAACGCATGGATTTTTACCTGCGTTTTCTGCCAAGAGATACAGATTCTGTGCAGAAAATTTTGCAGGCAAATCTGCAATGTGTGCTCATACCCTGACAGACATTATTGGCACTGTCACCATTGGAGCTCACAATCTATATTCCCTATCAGTATGTCTTTGGAGTATGGGAGGAAACCAGAGACCCTAGAGGAAACCCACGCAAACATGGGGAGAACATACAAATTCTGTGCAGATGTTGTCCATGGTGAAATATGATCCAAGTACCCCAGTGCTGCAAGGCGACAGTGCTAACCACTGAGCCACCGTGATGCCCTTATTCTCAAAGTCATCATTTCTGTAATTTCATACCAGTTTTAAGGGCTTGATCACTTTGGACAGTAACTTCTCCCATTTTGGGGTTTTGTCAGCTGTGGTCAACAGTTTGCTGTTTTTCGTTTTTTACTGTTGGAGACACTGACAAGTTATTGGCTGGCAAGTCCTAATGCTTACTTTGACAAATCACACAGGGGAAGGGGGTGTTAAATTTGTTCACATCGGGGGGAGGGGAGAGAAAGACCCAGCAGGTATCGGCTCTCTGGCGCAACCACTTGCCCCAGGTCAGCCAGGGAACTGCACCAAGGGCAAATTGTCACCAGAAAGCCTTCCCTTATAGGTCCGAGTTATTGAGGCGCTCCCAGGCTGGGGATATATATATATATATAAACCTCCTGGCCATCACTGTCAGGGCTCCTCACTATCGCAGTTCCGTATGCTGCTACCATTTCCTCATTCGAAACAAGAGCCGTCCGACAGCAGGCTTATATTAGGTCAGAAACCAACCCGGGTAGCGTATAATAACCAACGGAGCGTGCGGACATGGGGATTCGTGTATCGAGATAGCAGCCCAAGATTGATTTTATATTTAATCGCCCGAAAGGCGCACTAGAAATATACAGGTATGCATTTACAAGAAAAATATACAGATACACAGTCAGGAGTGTAGTACAAGGATAGGGTATAGATAGGTTGCAATTACCATGTTATGTACCATGTGACTACAGGGAGGCGCTGATGGATCACAGGTCCAAATCTTAGTTATGTGGTTTTCCTGGCTGTGTCAGCTAACGGAATCCTCCTGCCAGTAGAAAACTAAGCTCAAAATGAGTAGCTCTTATCTCCTATGCTGTTTCCTCCCACACTTTGTGCCCACCCCTGGGCTTGTGCAGCCTCCCTCCTCCCATCTCTGAGAGTATGATTTTCTGTCCTGAACCGTGGAGGCTCATAACTTTCTGCACGAAGTTTGAATGGAATGGCAGTGGTGCCACTGGATTCTGCTGGATTTTATCTGTTCATAGAGACTAAATATGCCTACCGTATGTAATTCCTGATAGCTATGCTTTATAACTCAATAACGCAGAGTGATACAGGTGGCTGCCGGGCACTAACGTGTGGGGGAAGGAATGTTGGTTCCAATTATGTGCTTGGCTAGTCTCAGAGATATTTCATTCTATTATTATAGGTAATTTTCCAGTTTTAATACCTCAGAGCCTTGCTATGACCTGTAGTGCGTGAGTTAGAAAAAGGAATCCAGTTTGGCTGTGCCTGCACTAGAACTCACACCCTTATGCCAATTGCTAGTCACAGAGCTTCAAAAGAGTTTGTTCCTGGAGTTTTTAATTAAAAAGTAACAATAATCCTGGGGAATGCCAAGGGTGGGAGGCACATTTCAGCAGTGCAGTGAGATGTCCTGACTATATACTGTAATCCCTCGTCCCTCACACTTATACCACAGCACTAATAAGCTATACAGCAACCATTTGAATCAAATGTGCAACAACTTGTTTTCTACCAAACTTGTTAAATTTTAACCCCTTCACGACCTTTGACGCCACATAGGCGTCATGAAAAGTTGTGCCAAAATGACCCATGACGCCTATGTAGCGTCATGACTTTAAAGCCCGCCTGCGGGTTGGGTGACCGGGGTCACTGAAAGGTCACCCGACCTGCAGATACAGGGGGCTTTGTTCTTCACAACAGGGGGCATGGCTTCGCCCCCACGTGGCTACGATTGCTCTGATTGGCTGTTAAAAGTGAAACAGCCAATTAGAGCGATAGGAATATTTCATCAATGAAAATTGATGAAATATTACAATCCAGCCATGGCCGATGCTGCAGTAGCATCGGACATGGCTGGAGACAGTGATCCGACCCCCCCACGACTCACGGGGCCGATCGGCCCCCGATACCGACTGACGGTCGGCCGCCACCGTCACCATCTGCTCCCCTCCCCCTTCTCTAGGCTCCCCCACCCCCCGGTACCTTCGATGTCCCTCTCCTGCTCCCGATGTCCCGCAGTCCTGCTTCATGGGCGCCGCTATCTTGGAAAATGGCAGGCGCATGAGCAGTGCGCCCGCCGGCTGCAGATTCATTCATTCTATTTTGATCACTGTGAGAATTTATCACAGTGATCAAAATAGAATGAAAAGTAAATAACCCCCCCGTTTATCACCCCCATAGGCAGGAGCAACTAATAAAATAAAGAAATTATTTTTATTTTTCCATTAGGGTTAGGGTTGGAAAGAGGGTTAGGGTTGGAAAGAGGGTTAGGACTAGGGTTGGAATTAGGGTTAGGGTTGGAATTAGGGTTAGGGTGGGAATTAGGCTTAGGTTGGAATTAGGGTTAGGGTTGGAATTAGGGTTGGAATTAGGATTAGGGTTGGAATTAGGGTTAGGGTGGGAATTAGGCTTAGGTTGGAATTAGGGTTGGAATTAGGATTAGGGTTGGAATTAGGGTTAGGGATAGGGTTAGGGGTGTGTTGGGGTTAGGGTTATGGTTAGGGTTGGGATTAGGGTTAGGGATGTGTTGGGGTTAGGCTGGTTTCACATTAGCGCATTTTCAGCGCGCGCACGGCCGGGGGTAGCTCCGCCCCCGAGCCGGCTCTCTGCCCGGCGTGCCCGCCCCTTGCTTGTAGCGCCGCCTACTAGCGGACAGCGGCGCCTGCGATCGGCGCACCCTATCTTTAGCATAGGGTGCGCAGATCGTGCGCAGGCCGTGCGCTAGTTGCGCTTTGACCTGTGCTGCGCACTTTTGACGGTGCGCCGTGCGCGCCAAAATCCAAAAAGTTTGATTTTGGCGCGCACGGCGCACCGTCAAAAGTGCGCAGCACAGGTCAAAGCACAACTAGCGCACGGCCTGCGCACGATCTGCGCACCCTATGCTAAAGATAGGGTGCGCCGATCGCAGGCGCCGCTGTCCGCTAGTAGGCGGCGCTACAAGCAAGGGGCGGGCACGCCGGGCAGAGAGCCGGCTCGGGGGCGGAGCTACCCCCGGCCGTGCGCGCGCTGAAAATGCGCTAATGTGAAACCGGCCTTAGGGCTGTGGTTAGGGGTGTGTTGGGGTTAGGGTTGGAGTTAGAATTGAGGGGTTTTCACTGTTTAGGCCCATCAGGGGGTCTCCAAATGCGACATGGTGCAACCATTGATTCCAGCCAATTTTGTGTTCAAAAAGTCAAATGGTGCTCCCTCCCTTCCAAGCCCCGACGTGTGACCAAACAGTGGTTTACCCCAACATATGGGGTATCAGCGTACTCTGGAAAAATTGCACAACAACTTTGGTGGTCTAATTTCTCCTGTTACCCTTGGGAAAATAAAAAAATTGGGGGCTAAAAAATTATTTTTTGGGGAAAAAAATGATTTTTTTTATTTTCACGTCTCTGCGTTATAAACTTCTGTGAAGCACTTGGGGGTTCAAAGTGCTCACCAGACATCTAGATAAGTTCCTTTGAAGGTCTAGTTTCCAAAATGGGGTCACTTGTGGGGGGTTTCTGCTGTTTAGCCACATCAGGGGCTCTGCAAACGTAACGACGACCGCAGACCTTTCCATCAAAGTCTGCATTTCAAAACGTCACTACTTCCATTCTCAGCCCTTACGTGCACCCAAACAATGGTTCCCCCCACATATGGGGTATCAGCATACTCAGGACAAACTGGACAACTTTTGGGGTCCAATTTATCCTGTTACCCTTGTGGAAAAAAAATTGCTGGCTAAAAATCATTTTTTTGAGGAAAAAAAACATGATTTTTTGTTTTCACGGCTCTGCGTTATAACCTTCTGTGAAGCACTTAGGGGTTCAAGGTGCTCACCACACATCTAGATAAGTTCCTTGGGGGGTCTAGTTTCCAAAATGGGGTCAATTTTGGGGATTTTCCACAGTTTAGGTGCATCAGAGGCTCTGCAAATGTAACATGATGCCCACAGACCATTCCATCAAAGTCAGCATTGCAAAATGTCACTACTTCTTTTCCGAGCCCCGAAGTGTGCCCAAACAGTGGTCCCCCCCACATATGGGGTACCATCACACTCAGGACAAACTGGACAACTTTTGGGGTCCAGTTTCTCCTGGTACCCTTGTGAAAATAAAAAATTGCGCACTAAAAAATAATTTTTTGAGGAAAAAAATTTTTTTTTTATTTTCACGGCACTGCGTTATAATCTTTTGTGAAGCACTTGGGGGTTAAAAGTGCTCACTATGCATCTAGATAAGTTCCTTAGGGGGTCTAGTTTACAAAATGGGGTCATTTGTGGGGGTGCTCCAATGTTTAGGCACACAGGGGCTCTCCAAACACTACATGGTGTCCGCTAACGATTAGAGGTAATTTTCATTTCAAAAAGTCAAATGGCGCTCCTTCCCTTCTGAGCCCTGCCGTGCGCCCAAACATTGGTTCCCCCCCACATATGGGGTATCGGTGCACTCAGAACAAATTGCACAACAACTTTTATGGTCCAATTTCTCCTGTTAGCCTTGTGAAAATAAAAAATAGCGTGCTAAAAAATCATTTTTCGAGGAAAAAAATGATTTTTTATTTTCACTGCTCTGCATTATAAACTTCTGTGAAGCACCTGGGGGTTCAAAGTGCTCACCACACATCTAGATAAGTTCCATAAGGGGTCTAGTTTCCAAAATGGTGTTACTTGTGGGGGGATGTCACTGTTTAGGCACACAGGGGCTCTCCAAACGCGACATGGTGTCCGATAACGATTGGAGCAATTTTCCATTCAAAAAGTCAAATAGCGCTCCTTCCCTTCCGGAACCTGCCGTGTGCCCAAACAGTGGTTTATGACCACATATGACGTATCGCTGTACTCAGGGAGAAATTGCCTAACAAAGTTTAGCATCCATTTTATCCTGTTGCCCATGTGAAAATTAAAAAACTGAGGCTAAAAGAAAATTTTTGAGAAAAAAAAGTACATTTTTTTAATCGATCAATTTGTGAAGCACCTGGGGGGTTCAAAGTAATCATTATGCATGTAGATAAGTTCCTGGGGGGTCTAGTTTCCAAAATGGGGTCACTTGTGGGGGAGCTCCAATATTTAGGCACACAGAGGCTCTCCAAACGCGACATGGCAACCGCTAAATATTCCAGCATATTTTCCATTCAAAAAGTCAAATGGCGCTCCTCTTCTGAGCCCTGCCGTGCGCCCAAACAGTGGTTTATAACCACATATGAGGTATCTGTGTACTCAGGAGAAATTGCCCAACAAATTTTAGGATCCATATTATCCTGTTGCCCATGTGAAAATGAAAAAATTGATGCTAAATGAAAATTTTTGTTGTAAAAATTAAAACGTCCATTTTTTCTTTCCACGTTGCTTTAGTTCCTGTTAAACACCTGAAGGGTTAATAATCTTCTTGAATGTAGTTTTGAGTAGCTTGAGGGGTGCAGTTTTTAGAATGGTGTCACTTTTGGGTATTTTCTGCCATATAGACCCCTCAAAGTGACTTCAAATGTGAGGTGGTCCCTAAAAAAAAATGGTTTTGTAAATTTTGTTGTAAAAATGAGAAAATCGCTGGTCAACTTTTAACCCTTATAACTTCCTAACAAAAAAAATTTGTTTCCAAAATTGTGCTGATGTAAAGTAGACATGTGGGAAATGTTATTTAGTAACCACTTTGTGTCACATAACTCTCTGGTTTAACAGAATAAAAATTCAAAATTTGAAAATTGCGAAATTTTCTAAATTTTTTGCCAAATTTCTGATTTTTTCACAAATAATTTTTGCGTTTATCGACCTAAATTTACCACTAACATGAAGCCCAATATGTCACGAAAAAACAATCTCAGAATCGCTAGGATCCGTTGAAGCGTTCCTGAGTTATTACCTCATAAAGGGACACTGGTCAGAAATGCAAAAAATGGACAGGTCATTAAGGTCAAAATAGGCTGGGTCATGAAGGGGTTAATAAATAAACGCTAGTTGGGACCTTCGGAAATAATAAGTAGTAACATCCCTTCATGCCATTGTAGTAATTTTTTTGCGACTTGAATTGTACAAAAATTATTAGGCTTGCTGTTGTTTCTGTAATGTTTTTAAGTTCATCGCTACGGAAGATGCTTGTCACATAATCAATATTCCAATAAGTAATAAAGTGAATGAATCTATTACAATTTGAAAAACACATGAATAGTATTGACCAGGAGATTGCTAAAATGTTTGTAGCAAAGTTAATAGCTTAAAGCATTGCTTCAAAACCAGTTTACAACTTGTGTTTCGAAAATTACACATAATTCAGTTGCATGTGAAAATACAGAAGGCAAGCAACAATAACCAATATTCCACAGAGTAATGAAAACAATTAGATTAATCTCTTCACGATATATGATGTATTATTAAGTCATATGCTGTGTTTTCCCCTTTAATAATACGGGCTCCGGCGCTGAGCCTGCATCTTTTCCCGCACATGACAGCTGATTTCATCAGCTGACATGCGCCCCTAACAGCTGCGAGTGAAATCACGATCCAAATGCGGCTGTTAACATGCTAACCAGGGGACTGCAGGAGACCCTCGTTGTTGTCAATGCCGATCTGTTATGAGCGGCCGTCCCGTGGCCAATGCTCATAGCAGATGATCAATTCTGCTACATAGAGCAGGGCTGAAGCCCTACTATGTGTAGAACAAGCAATCAGAAGACAGCAGCTTTAAGTCTCCTAAGGAGACTATTGAAGCAAGTATAAAGTAGAAAAAAATGTTTTGAAAAATATTTTAAATATTCAAAAAATATAAAAGTTCAAATCACCCGCTTTTGCCCCATTCAACATAATAAAAACAAAAATAAATAAAAAAATACACATATTTGGTATTGCCATGTTCAGAAACGCCCGATCTGTCAAAATATAAAATAAGAAACGAGAAAAAAAAAAAAGACAAAATGCCAGAATAACGTTTTTTTTGTTGCTGCAACATTGAAATAAAATGCAATAACGGAGATCAAAACATTCCATCTACCCCAAAATGGTATTAATATAAAACGTCAGCTCGGCACGCAAAGGATAAACCCTCACCCAGCCCCAGATCCCAAAAAATGGAGACACTACGGGTCTCGGAAAAAGGCGCCATTTTCTTAAAATTTGGATTTTTTTTTTCACCACTTAGATATAAAAAAGATACATGTTTTGTATCTGGTAACTCATAATGACATGGAGAATCATAATGGCAGGTCAGTTTTAGCATTTAGTGAACATGGTAAAGAAATTAATTGTGGAATTACACTTTTTTTTGCAATTTCACTGCAATTGGAATTTTTTTCTGCTTTCCAGTACATTATACGGTAAAATCAATGTGTCGTTCAAAAGTACAACTCCACCCACAAAAAACAAGCCCTCACATGGCCATATTGAAGGAAAAATAATAAAGTTATGGATCTGGGAAGAAGGGCAGCGAAAAATGAAAAAATGGCCCAGGGGTGAAGGGGTTAAAGTCACAACAATCTAATATTGTTTTTAGTCGCAATTTGAGAGATTTCGAGAAAAAAATATATAAATAAAAATGTAAATCTTAATACTTTATATAGATGTGCCACCACAACATTGTCGATACTTGTTCTCCTTGATTATAAACTGTACGAATTGCAAACCTTCATGTGATGCTACGTCACTATAACAGCCCATTGCGTTTAGTTTTTTTCCAGAGGTGCCTGGCCAAGAAACACTCCTAGACCTTTCTAAATAGTTTTGTTAGGTAATGTAGGTGTACCAAAATACTTACAGATCGTCATCTTTGGTTTCCAGCACCACTCCAATCCTCTTCTACATCACTTGAGCTCATCTCTACTTTGCCAGATCGCACAGGTATTGCTGTGAGGGGCAGTGCTTCTTCCATCAATGTGAGCCTATAGAACAAGACTTCATGGCCTTATAATGTGTAAGCAATTTCCGGTCCACACAAACCTCTTTGTGATCCGGTAAAGTCTGATTTTAAGTCACGTGACACAGGAGAAGACAGGAGCGATGGGGAAGATGGTAATTGGCAAGCATTTTAAACACACCTACATTACATTTGAGACAAATTTAAAAAGGTATAGGGGAACACATTTTTTGTCCAGAATAGGTCTTTAAGTTAACTGATATTACTAAAGAACAATTGAAATCTTTCAATTTAATTTCAGACCACCATGTCAAAAGTTGACTAAAATAAAAAAAACATGACCAGTAGTAAAAAAGAAAAAAAAAAAAAAAGTTACTAATGTCTGCATATGGTTTATATTAATCCTATTTTAAATATGAAAATATTGAGATTTAGAGAATTTCTGAGATCTTTTTTAAAAGGAATTAAACCAATTATAAAAAAAAGAAAAATGATGAGTCGCTGAATTATTTTATTAATATTAAATTTTTTTCTGGTTTCAGTAACACCTTTTTTCACTTCTCCCTTTGATTCAATTGAATTCAACCTAAAAAAAACCCCCAACATGCTGCTATCCTGGAAAGTTGTAAATCTGTAGGCTCTCCGATCTGCAAGCAAGAGAAAACTATGACCAAAAATTTAAGATTTGAAACACTTCTTCAGAACAGGTTGCTTTTTACAATCTCTAAATATGTTAGTGCTATTAGCCTTAGCATACAACTCCAACCCTTTAAAAATATGATCTATGTAAGTAGAGTTGTCAGTGTCGGAAGTAATGATTGCACACAATTCTTAAGTTCTGGATAAATTCACGCAAAACTAAAGTACAGTTTTATAACTCTTTCAGCTCCTTTTTTCATGTAATCTTACTGATCCTTTGAACTACAACTTACAACGGCAAAAAACCTGTCAGACTACTCTAACTGCAAAAGAGGAAGAGAGCTAGCATGTAATGCTCATCTGAAGTTTGCTACAGAGCATTTGGATTATCCAGAAGAGTATTGGGAGAATGTCATATGGTCTGATGAAACTAAAGTAGAACTGTTTGGTAGAAACAAACCTCGTTGTGTTTGGAGACAGAATGCTGAGTTGCATCCAAAGAACACCATACCTAATGTGAAGCATGGGGTGGCAACATCATGCTTTTGGCGCTGTTCCTCTGCAAAGGGACCAGGATGACTGATCCGTGTACAAGAAAGAATGAATGGGGCCATGTATCGTGAGATTTTGAGTACAAACCTCCTTCCATCAGCATAATAATGATCTCAAGCTCCAGGGCAACAAAGGACTGGCTTCGTAAGCATATGAAGGTCCGGGAGTGGCCTAGCCAGTATCCAGATCTCAAAACCATAGAAAGCCTTTGGAGGAATTTGAAGGTCTGTGCTGCCCAGCGACAGGCCCAAAACATCACTGCTCTAGAGGAGATCGGCATGGAGAAATGGGCCGACATACCACCAACAGTACATTTTCTGTGAAGACTTACAGAAAACGTTTGACCTCTGTCATTGCCAACAAAGGATTTATAACAAAATATTAAAATGAACTTTTGTTAACCCCTTCACCCCCAAGGGTGGTTTGCACGTTCATGACCGGGCCAATTTTTACAATTCTGATCACTGTACCTTTATGAGGTCATAACTCTGGAACGCTTCCATGGATCCCGGTGATTCTGACATTGTTTTCTCGTGACATATTGTACTTCATGTTAGTGGTAAAATTTCATTCAAATAACTTGCGTTTATTTGTGAGAAAAACGGAAATTTGGCGAAAATTTTGAAAATTTCGCAATTTTCCAACTTTGAATTTTTATGCCCTTAAATCACAGAGATATGGCACCCAAAAAACTTGATAACTAACATTTCCCACATGTTTACTTTACATCAGCACAATTTTGGAACCAAAATTTTTTTTTGTTAGGAAGTTATAAGGGTTAAAAGTTGACCAGCGATTTCTCATTTTTACAACACCATTTTATTTTTACGGACCACATCACATTTGAAGCCACTTTGATGGGTCTGTATGATAGAAAATACACAAAAGTGACACCATTCTAAAAACTGCACCCCTTAAGGTGCTCAAAACCACATTCAAGAAGTTTATTAACCCTTTAGGTGCGTCACAGGAATTTTTTTGAATATTTAAAAAAAAAATGAACATCTAACTTTTTTTCACAAAAAAATACTTCAGGTTCAATTTTTTTTATTTTACCAAGGGTAACAGGAGAAATTGGACTGCAAAAGTTGTTGTGCAATTTGTCCTGAGTACGCTGATACCTGATATTTCGGCGCATGGCAGAGCTCAGAATGGAAGGAGCGCCGTTTGACTTTTTCAATGCAAAATTGTCTGGAATACAGATCGGACGCCATGTCACGTTTGGAGAGTCCCTGATATACCTAAACACTGGAAACCCCCAACAAGTGACCCCATTTTGGAAACTAGACCCCCAAGGAACTTATCTAGATATGTGGTGAGAACTTTGAACTCACAAGGGCTTTACAGAAGTTTATAACGTACAGCGGTACAATTAAAAAATCATATTTTTTTTCACAAAAATGATCTTTTCACCCCAATTTTTATTTTCCCAAGGGTAACAGGACCTAAAAGTTATTGTGCAATTTGTCCTGAGTACGCTGATACCCCACATGTGGGGGTAAACCACTATTTGGGCGCATGGCAGAGCTCGGAAGGGAAGCAGCGCCATTTGACGTTTTTGGCTGGAATTGAGATCGGACATCATGTCGCGATTGGAAAACCCCTGATGTACCAAAACAGTGGAAACCCCCCACAAATGACACCATTTTGTAAACTAGACCCCCCAAGGAACTTATCTAGATGTGTGGTGAGCACTTTGAACCCCCCAGTGCTTCACTGAAGTTTATAACGCCCGGGCGTGAAAATAAAAAATTCGTATTTTTTCCACAAACATGATCTTTTAGTCACCATTTTTTTATTTTCCCAAGGGTACCAGGAGAAATTGGACCCCAAAAGTTGTTGTCCAATTTGTCTTGAGTATGCTGATACCCCATATGTGGGAGAAAACTACTGTATGGACACACGTCAGGGCTCGGAAGGGAAGTAGTGACGTTTTGGAATGCAGACTTTGATGGAATGGTCTGCGGGTGTCATGTGCGTTTGGAGAGCCCCTGATGTACCTAAACTATTGAAACTCCCCACAAGTGACCCCATTTTGGACACTAGACCCCCCACGAAACTTATCTAGATGTGTGGTGAGCACTTTGAACCCCCAAGTGCTTCACAGAAGTTTATAACGCTCGGACGTGAAAATAAAAAAATAATTTTTTTCCACAAAAATGATATTTTTGCCCCCAATTTTTTATTTTCCTAAGGGTAACAGGAGAAATTGGACCCCAAAAATTGTTTTGCAATTTGTCCTGAGTAGGCTGATACCCTACATGTGGGGGAAAAACACTGTTTGGGCGCATGTCAGAGCTTGGAAGGGAAGGAGCACCATTTGACTTTTTCAACTCAGAATTGGCTGGAATTGAAATCAGACGCCATGTTGCATTTGGGGAGCCCCTGATGTGCCCAAACATTGGAAACCCCCAATTCTAACTCCAACCCGAACACCAACACACCCCTAACCCTAATCTCAGCCCTAACCCTAGCCCTAACCATAATGGAAAAATGGAAATAAATACATTTTTTTTATTTCATTATTTTTCCCTAACTAAGGGGGTGATAACGGGGGGGGTTTGATTTACTATTTATGGCGGTTTTTATGTTTGGCGGCTGTCGCACGCTAAAAGACGCTTTTTATTGTAAAAATAGTTTTTGCATCACCACATAGTGAGAGCTATAATTTTTCCGTATTTTGACCCACTGAGTCATGTGAGGTCTTATTTTTTGCGTGACGAGTTGACGTTTTTATTGGTACCATTTTCTGGCACGTGACATTTTTTGATCGCTTTTTATTCCGATTTTTGGGACGCAGAATGAACAAAAACCAGCGTTTCATGAATTTCTTTGGGGGGGTGCGTTTACACCATTCCGCGTGCGGTAAAATTGATAAAGCGGTTTTATTCTTCGGGTCAGTACGGTTACAGCGATACCTCATTTTGGTCTTTTTTTATGTTTTGTCGGTTTTATGCAATGAAAACCATTTAAGGCTGGTTTCACATTTGCGTTAAAACAACGCTGCGCCCTGCGTCGTTAAGCCCCGCCCCGAGCCGGCTCCCTGCCCGCCCCATCCGGGATCACCGCCTACTTTCGCATTTGCACGCATGCGATCGGCGCACCCTATCTTTAGCATAGGGTGCGCAGATCATGCGCTGCCAGTGTGAAAGTAGCGTGCTGTGCACTTTTGACGGTGCGCCGTGCGCGCCGAAATGCAACATGCTGCATTTCGGCACGCACGGCGCACCGTCAAAAGTGCGCAGCACGCTACTTTCACACTGGCAGCGCATGATCTGCGCACCCTATGCTAAAGATAGGGTGCGCCGATCGCATGCGTGCAAATGCGAAAGTAGGCGGTGATCCCGGATGGGGCGGGCAGGGAGCCGGCTCGGGGCGGGGCTTAACGACGCAGGGTTGTTTTAACGCAAATGTGAAACCAGCCTTATATAAAAAAATAATTATTTTTGCATCGCTTTATTCTGCGAGCTATAACTTTTTTATTTTTTCGCTGATGATGCTGTGTGGCGGCTCGTTTTTTGCGGGACAAGATGACGTTTTCAGCGGTACCATGGATATTTATATGCGTCTTTTTGATCGCGCGTTATTACACTTTTTGTTTGGCGGTATGATAATAAATCATTTTTTGCTTTGTTTTTTATTTTTATTTTTTAAGGGGTTCACTAAAGGGGTTAACTAATGGGTCAGTTTTATAGGGCGGGTCGTTACGGACGCGGCGATACCTAATATGTGTACTTTTATTGGGTTTTTTTTTATTTTCAAAAAATGGATTTATTTGGGGGAATATTTTTTTTTTTAATGTAATTTATTTGGCGATTTTTTTTAAATTATTTTAACACTTTTTTTTTATTTTTTTTTTTACTTTATTAAATAGTCCCAGGTGGGACATCACTGTTCTGTGACAGATCGCTGATCTGTCACATCACAGATCACTGTGACAGATCAGCGATCTGTCACAGGCAGTGCACAAAGCTTCCTCATGCCTGCGCTTTGCAGGCACTGAGGAAGCCAGCTTCCTGCAGGCCCCCGAAGGCCCCCGTCGCCATCTTGAATTCGGGGGCCTGCAGGAAAGGAGCCCCCGGCAGCAGCGCTGCACATTGCGCTGCCGTGGGGGGCTCAGGGAAGCACGGAGGGAGCCCCCTCCCTGCCGATGCTTCCCTTTAACCCCCGGTACACCGCGATCATGTTTGATCGCGGTGTACAAGGGGTTAACGTGTCGGGGCGGGTGTCAGCTGTGATAATCAGCTGACACCCGGCCGCGATCAGCGGCGCTCACCACGTGGGCGCCGCTGATCGTGGTAGACGTACTATCCTGTCCATGGGCATAGGGGTCCGGGTCCCATGGACGGGATAGTACGTCTGATGTCAGGAAGGGGTTAATGACCAAATACTTATTTTCCACCATAATTTTCAAAATAAATGTTGCCAAATCAGACAAGGTGACTTTCAGGATTTGTTTTCTTATTTTGACTCTCATAGTTGTGGTCTATCTATGATGTCAATTACAGGCATCTCTCATCTTTTTAAGTGGGAAACTTGCACAATTGGTGGCTGACTAAATACTTTTTTCCCCACTGAAAGTCAGACATGTAGTATATGGTGATTTATCCTCTTAAGTTTTAATAATAGTGAGGTAGTATAAATGTATAGGGGAGAGCCCTGATAATATATAATCTAGTCTTTATCATTGTCATTATTGTATAACCCTATCTGCAAATAGTTTTTGAAAAAAAGATATTCTACTATTGGATATTTTGTTCTAATCAGACTGCTGGAATCTTTTTATGCACTAGCACCTTTATCTTATATTACAATACATTATTTTGATTATTGAATTCTAAGTGGCACTCTATTCTGCTATATAATCACTTAATTTACTTGCATTGGATATTACCTCCTTTTCATGGCATGCACATGCATTTGATAGCATAATTGTCTCATTAGGGGCTGAATTTTCTATTGGTATTTTGTAAGGTTGCCCACTGACAAAGACCTAAACAGCCTATAATTTTTATTTCCATCACTGTACATGCACAAGTTCTATATAACGGGTCTGTACCTTATAGCGTTCCTCACACAAGAAGCATCTGTTTTTATGTTAATGTTTGTATGTTTATTTTGCTTAATAAAGAATGTATTTTGTATAAATATCTTCTAGTGTTCACGTCTGGCTACTTGGCTTCCTTAGTGTAAGGAATGACACATGGAGTTTGATTTATAATTTTCTATCAAATGGCTGATGATGGTCAGACCTATAGTCAGACCTAGTTTCACCCAGTACCCATGGCAATTGGCAGATAGTCATGACAGCTCCCTTTAAAGGGAACCTGTCACCTCATTTTTCTCATATAAGGTGCGGCCACCGCCATTAAGGGCTTATCTACAGCATTCTGTAATGCTGTAGATAAGCCCCCGATGTAACCTGAAAGATAAGAAAAACAAGTTAGATTATACTCACCGGAGGGGGCGGTCCGGTGCGATGGGTGTGGCAGGTCTGTCGCCTCCCATCTTCATGCGATGACAACCTCCTCCTTGCTTCTGACGTGGCTCCTGCACAGGCGTAATTCTCTGCCCTGTTGAGGGCAGAGCAAAGTACTGCAGTGCACAGGCGCTTGGAAAGGTCAGAGAGCTCCGGCGCCTGCGCACTACAGTACTTTACTCTGCCCTCAACAGGGAAAATCAGTACACCTGTGCAAGAGCCGTGACAGAAGGAGGACGTCATCGCATGAAGATGGGAGGCGCCGGACCTGGACCTGCAACACCCATCGGACCGGACCTTCCCCCGGGTGACTATAATCTAACTTGTTTTTCTTATCTTTCAAGTTACATCAGGGGCTTATCTACAGAATTACAGAATGCTGTAGATAAGCCCCTAATGGTGGTAGCTGCAGCTTATATGAGAAAAATGAGGTGACAAGTTCCCTTTAACAAACAATATTTTCTGTCACATTCACAAGACACCCCTTTCAACACAAACTAGCAATTTTTATGAAAAAAGCCTAATATTGACTGATCCCAGCTGTCTTTAAAGAAGAAATATTGCAATCATCATATTATATAGCACTGTGTACTTGCAATTGCTCATTTTGCCTATCCAGCTAGTTCTTCTATTTTCTCTGCTTTATGTAGAGACAGGAAGTGTCTTGATCCTGCAGAAATCATTCCTGACCCAGCTGCTCCCTCTTCCCCCTGGCATTGACGTTTGCAGTGACTAGTGACTCATACAGGGAAAATTGACCTCCTGTTTCTACATCGAGCTTAGAAGGATTCAACTAGTCAGATTGTAATCACATGATGCATTGACCTAATGGAAAACAGAAGAATTATCTGGGTAGAAGGGAAAAAGAGCAATTGTAAGTACACAGTGTTGTATAATATTATTATTGCAATATATTAACAAGATAAAAACTTTGATGGGAGTGCTTCTTTAAGAGAGTTTTCCATGATTTTACAAAAGTTGCCCTAAGGTAGTAAAATGTTTTAAAAAGAAATAAAAAGAGAACCTGTCACCAGGTTTTTCCCATATACCCTACGGTCATCACCTTTCAGCTCTGGGTTACAGCCTTCTAAAATGCTGTATATAAGACTCCAATTCGCCCTGCAAAGAAAAACAACACCTTTTATTATACTCCCCAACGGGGGCGGTCCGGTTCGATGGGAGTCACTGGTTCATTTTGAGCCTACTCTTTTCTTGCAATCGCCATCCTCCATTTCTGTTTCGTGTGGGTGATGCATCCTACGTCATCCACACACTGCTACTGATACTCAAGATACTGAGAGGATTCTGTCATTTACTGAACAGAAAAACCCAGGTTGGCCGAAGACAGTTTGTATTGTTTGTCCAGCAGCTTCGTCCTCCTGTCCCTCTTATAAATCTGTCAGAATGACTGACATAAGGGTTTTCAGTCAAGCAAAGGTTATCTTCTTTCTGCTTTAGTCGCTCCTCTCCTCCTGTCAGGTTCAGCGGACAGAAAAATGCACGTTCACCTGACGATGCTGCTGCTATCTCCCGACATCTGTCTCGAACAGACGTCTTTATGCCAGCTGTCCTAGTACGTCATAACCGGATGCCTGAGATATGGCAGATGACATTTAAAATTATGACAGTTCACTAAATAAAGATTACCTTTTTGCTAATTTTTTGCTAAATAAAAGTATTTAGTATAATTTGTAATCTTTAAATGTATTTTTTTTAAATTCAATTTCTCCGAGAACCCCTTTATTGTGACTTTGCTTTGGCGGGCCCAGTTGGTACTGGAAGTGATGACCATCAGTCACTTGAAATCTGCACTCAATGACTGTTTATTGTAGACAATTATCTAATCTTTATTAAGAATGTACAAAATTGATACTGATAGGGTTAGCTTGATAAAAAAAATGTATGTCAATGGATTAAAAGACTCTTAAAGTCATACATGTAGGTATGTTAACATGAATCAATTTTTACATGAAAATAATGATTTACCCATGAACAGAGATTTGTCACCTAAGCAAAGAGGGTGCTAAATATTCGACTGGACATATATGGCAATAAGCAAGAAATCTGTCTATTGAGAATGCTCTAGATTTTATTCTAGATCCTATCATCATGCAGCATAATATACGGTACACGTATATTAATGATGCATACAATAAAGTTGTCTTGAAGGTACTTGAAAATTTCTACTAAGTTGTGAATTAAATGATAAGCTATGCTAGGTTACATATGCTCTGCTAACAAGGTAAAGCTCCAGAAACTCTCACAAGGCAATGGAAAAAGCTAACTGATCTGAATGCAATACTACTGTACAGGTTATTCAAGGTCTAATCAACAGAAGCTATTTACGCAGCGCAAAATCAAGTTCTGCTGATTTTGCAATCAGTCGGGTTATTAGTACAGTACTTAAGCTCCCTGTCATGCTCTCTATACCTAGAGCGGAATGATTCACTTCCTTCCTGTACGACAAGGCGCTCATTCATTTGGACAACCATTAATACTCATTTAGAGTCTTCAACTGAACAAGGCTCATTGAATAGTAAGTGACTTCAATGAGAAACAGTGTTGTAAAATAGCATCCATTTAAAGGATCATAAAAATGCAAGGACTATAAAAATAGAACAAGGCAACAGACTAAAGAAGACCAAAAAAATTAACATGACCCGGTTTCGGTCTACTACTTCAGTACTTTGTGGTAGCAGGACGTGGGCAGTGGGAAGTTCCTTTGGTGTTTTTTTTTTTGCATTTTCTAGACCTTCACAATGTCATGCTGTCAATTGATTCATGATAGCAAGAGGTGCCCAGGATGCTGGCTTTCCAGTGGCAGCCAAGGTAGTTCACACTAAACTGCTCCTCAAGCCATAAATTACAGAAGTGGACATTGGACCAAGGATGTGTGAATTTTTGTCTTTTTACAAATGAGGGAATTTTAAATACCTTTTAGTTGCCTTTATATAAACGAGTTATCATGAATTGCTTAGTGAGTCAATACAGACTACAGACTTCTGTAACACATCTATAGTCTGCTTACTGACTATAGACGTGTTGTAAGACTTGTGTGATGGAATTCAACAAAGTTCTTGAGCAGCACCAACCTAACTAACAATACATCAGCCTTGCTGGCTCTTAGAAATCATGATGGTGCCTAAAATAATTAAACATCTGTAAATCAAAGCCCATAAACAAAATCTTTAATGGTAGATACACAACTGTTATATAGCTCAAACTTTTTTTTACACTAGAGGTCCATAAAGCAGAGCTACCTTCATGAGCCAAGCAGGTTTAGTTCTCTGTAGTTTACACAAGGTCTTGAGACAATCTCTAACCTTAGAAAAATAAATAATTAAAAGCATATCATGGCTATTGTATTTCTACAACAGATTTATTAGTACCGTCAGTTATCAATTGTAACTGAAAATAAGATAAAATAGGTTATACGAAGTATTGTGAGCTGCAGAAAGAAACTTACTGAAGATTAATAGAATGCTAAAAAATACATCCAGAAGGGGGCGGGGGAGGGCACAGCCTAGAGGAAGCCCCCCATGACTGCAATTGGCGGGCAAGTTTTGAATTTGTTGGCAGTTTTAAAATGATTGGTTGGAAGGGGGCAGGGGAGGGGTTCGGGGTGGGGGGGCAGCCTGGTGTGGAAAAAGTGCGGGAAGAAGCTACACTTCATCATCAGCAGAGGAGAGAAGACCCACCTGTCAAAATGTCAAGAAAATGGAGACTGTGGAGCAGCTTTTTTCTAGGCTTCAGGATGCTGCTCGTTCCAGGAGGGGAGGTTGGCTCCGGACACAGCTGTCCTCCCTCCTCAGGGCGGCAGATCCCCCAGACACCAGCAGGTGTGGAAGACGGACCCGGCCCCCTGAAAGGCTGTCACCAGAGGTGACAGCGCGCACCAGGCGACGGCTGCGGAGCCCCTCCCAGGGACCCTGCGGGCGGCACTAGCGCTCCCCACCTCAGTGCCCGTCCCGGCAGGAATCCGCCCAGCCGGCCTGTCAGCGCTCGCAGCAGAGATCCGGGAGCCGCACAGGACCAGGAGGCGAGGGAGGATGTGACGTCGCGGACGGGAGCCGAAGTATCGCGGGGCGCAGCAGCGTCTGGCCGGCTCCAGGGAGAAGCAGGCCGAGGCATGTCCCTGTCGCAGCGGGGAGGACTACAGCGGGCAGGACTACAGCGGGCGGCGCCAGAAAGCTCAGCGGTGGGTGAAGCGGCAGGTGCCCCAGGTGAAGAGGATCGTCGCGGGGTGCCTGGCAGTCGGAGAGCCAGACGGGGAAGTGCGAGGGGCAGGAGGGGGCATGGTGAGGACGCCCTGCCTGGCCCCAGTACATCATCCTTTGAAGAGGGATCAGCGGGCGGGAGGGAGCAGCGAGAGGACTACTTGCCAGGCCCTTATGCAGCGCAGAGGTCAGAGAGAGTGGCGGGCAGGGGGGGTTACTGCGAGGATGCCCTGCCTGGTCCCAGCACATCGTGGGGTACAGAGGGTGCGGCGGGCAGTCAAGAGATGATGCCCGGCAGTCGGCCGGAGGATGGTGCGGGCCGGTCAGGCTGGTCCGGGTCCAGGGACCGTCGCAGGTCCTGCTCCGGCGGGAGTTCAAGTGAGCACCGGGTTTCGCGAGCTTGGTTCCCCCCTGGTGACGAGGAGGCCAGGGGCGCGGGCCTTGAGCAGCGAAGCGCCCATCGGGATCACGGAGGACGTCAGGATTCCGGATATCCAGCTGGCGGGGACACAGCACCCACGCAGCTATGCGAGTATGGCTCTATGTCTTGTGTGTCGCCCGCAGGGGCTGTATTGCAGGATGTTGGGGGTAGGAGGGGAGATGCTAGGGAGCTAGGGCGGCTTAGCGGCACTACCAGGGCTGAGGTGCCCGGGTTGAGGGATATTTTGGACAATATGTCACTAATTTTGAGGAGATTGGAGGGGGGTGTAGTTGGGGAAGCAGCTCCATCCCCAGCGGGGCATGGTTAGTGGGTCGGGGTTCCGGGAACCAGCCAGTAGGTGAGGTGCTGTGCTCGGTCGAATGCGATGTGGGGTCATTGGCGGGGGTATCTGTCTCGGTGCAGACAGAGACAGATAAGGGTGATAAAATTAAATTGGACGATAGGGCAAAAGGGGAGGTTTATGTGTGTTTTGAGGGGCCTTTGGGCGCCCATTTAAAAAAAGAAGTAAAAGAAAAGATCTGGCGGGATGAGTACGTGGAGATATTTTCCCTTCTTCCGTTGGAAAAATTTAACCTGGATAAGGGGAAGAAGGACGAAAGTAAAAAGGGAGAGGAGGAAAAGAGGAGGTGGCGACTGATTCCGCAGACTTTTGTGAACTGTATGCAGGCATTTGCTATTTTGGCAAGTGTCATAGGTGAAAAGTCTCCGGACAATTGTTCTGGTTTGTTTTGTTATTTAGATGCTATTGGGGAGGCGCATCGTGTTTATGGGGGGCAGGCGTGGCTGTGGTATGAGGAGCAGTTTAGACAGAGGAAGGCGGTAAGGCCAGAGATAAAGTGGGATCAGAAGGATATCGGGCTGTGGCTGAAGGTGATGGCTCTGGTGAGGTATGGCCAGTCCTTTCACGGGAGCGGGGGGGGCGGTAGTCAGCAAGCAGGTCACGGAAGCGGTGGTCAGGCAACCCAGGGAAGAGAAAAGTCGGGTACTTGCTGGCAATTTAATGATGGGCAATGTAAGTACGGGAACAGTTGCAAGTTCAAGCACGTGTGCTCACACTGCAATGGCAGTTCACACGGGGCGTCTAAATGTTTTAAAAAAGGAAAGGGTAAGCCAAACGTGGGTGCCGGTCAAGGGGGAGAGTCCGGTGAGAGTTCAAGAGATGGCCCCCTTTCTAAATAGGTTTCCAGCTCGGGCGGAGGCAAGGGTTATTTGGGACGGTTTTATTGAGGGCTTCAAGATTCCACCTCCTGGCCATGTGGTTCCTGTCTCATTCAAGAATTTGCGTTCGGCATTGATGCATGCAGAGGTGGTGGACGCGAAGTTAAAAAAAGAAGTGGAATTGGGCAGGATGGCTGGTCCCTTCCCCAAGGCTCCGGTAGCGGGTGTAGTTGTTTCCCCTTTGGGGGTAGTTCCGAAGAAGGAGCCTAACAAGTTTCGTTTGATTCAGCATTTGTCATATCCGAAAGGTTTGTCAGTCAACGACGGTATTGATAGAGAGTTGTGTTCCGTGGAGTATACCTCTTTTGATATAGCGGTGCTTTGGGTGTGTCGGTATGGTTCGGAGCTTTGCTAGCAAAGACAGACATTGAGTCTGCGTTTCGGTTACTGCCGGTTCATGCAGATAGTATCCCGCTGTTGGGTTGTTTTTGGAATTGGAGTTTCTACCTCGATAGGTGTTTGCCGATGGGTTGTGCGATTTCGTGTTCATTGTTTGAGACGTTTAGTACTTTTTTGGAATGGGTGGTGAGGGATGTTACAGGCATACAATCGATCATTCATTATCTGGATGATTTTCTTTTTATTGGTCCCCCGGACTCACCGTTGTGTAGGAACGCATTGGCAGCCATGTTTTGGGTGGCTGAGCGCTTTGGGGTGCCGTTGGCATCAGAAAAGACTGAAGGCCCTAAGACCGTTATAAGTTTTTTGGGCATCATCATTAATTCAGAAAGGATGGAGTGTCTTTTGCCAGAGGACAAACTGTTGGCGTTGAAGGAGGTGGATAGGGTTGCAAAGTTGCGAAAAGTGACCCTGAAGGAGTTGCAATCTTTATTGGGGAGATTGAACTTTGCCTGCAGGATCATGCCTATGGGTCGCATTTTTTCTCGTCGCCTGGCTGGTGCGATGGCAGGAGTGAAAGCTCCGCACCATTTTGTTTGTTTGAATAAGGAGCATAGGGAGGATTTGATGGATTGGCAGAGTTTTTTGCGGGAGTACAATGGTCGGTCGTTGATGCAGGAGGAGACTTTGAGCAATTTTGATTTTGAGATTTATACGGATGCAGCGGGCGGCTCTGGTTACGGCGCCTACTGCAAAGGAAGGTGGAGCGTTGGGCGGTGGCCTCCGTCGTGGAAGTTGTTGGGTTTTACAAAAAATTTGGCGTTGTTGGAACTGTTTCCTATTGTGGTAGCTGTTTTCGTGTGGGGTCCCATGTTCCCGAATCGGAAAGTGCGTTTTCATTGCGACAATGCAAGTGTAGTAGCGGTGATTAACAGTTTGACTGCCTCTTCTCCCCCTGTGATCAGGTTGGTTAGGGTTTTGGTGCTTCGTTGTTTGGAGTTGAATGCAGGGATTTCCGCAGTGCATGTGCCCGGTGTTACGAATTCAATAGCAGACTCTTTGTCTCATTTTCAGTGGGGGCGTTTTCGAGAGCTGGCGCCAGGAGCGGATGCCACGGGCGTGGAATGCCCTTCTCATCTGTGGAAGGTGATTATGGACGAGCGGGACGACTGATTCGGGAATCGTTATCACATCAGACATGGTCGGCCTACGAATCTTCGTGGAGAATATGGCAGCGTTGGATGGCGGAATGGGGTGGGGTTAGTAGCGAGGAGGATAGGGTGTTAGCGGTATTGCTCTTAATTGGGAGGGCGGCCAACAGCGGTTGGTCTGCTGCTAAGGTCAACAAGTTTGTAGCGGGTTTGGCTTTTGGTTTTAAATTACAGGGAATGACAGATGTGTCCAAAGCTTTCTTGATAAGACAGGCTTTGAGGGGGTTTCGCAGGGGTAAAAAGGTGTGCGATAAGAGAAGGCCTATTTCGTTTAGTATGTTGGAAAGTTTAGGAAGAGTCCTGGAGGGTATTTGTACTTCTGGATTCGAATTGGCGCTTTTTAGGTTGGCTCTCTCTTTGGCCTTTTTTGGAGCAATGCGCATTGGTGAGGTGGTGTCAGGCAGCAAGGTTTCAGCCGGTGGGGTGTTAGCCGAGGACGTGGAATTTTGGGCGGGGGGGGTATTGTTTTCTGGATTCGGCATTCAAAAACTGATCAATTGGGTAGGGGTAGACGAGTGGTTTTGGGCAGTCATGTGTCCATACAGTTGTTTAAAATCATATTGGGACGTGTGGGCAGGTAGGGCGGGTCCTCTGTTGTGCCATGCGGATGGCACCTATTTGTCTCGCTTCCAGTTTATTGCGGTCTTGAAGAAGGGATTGTTAGAATTGGGCCTTCCCCTGGACAGGTCTGGGTCCCATTCTTTTAGGATCGGGGCTGCAACTGAAGCGGACAGTCTGGGCCTGGGGGCGGAGGCGATCAAAGGCATTGGGAGATGGCAGTCGGATCGCTATTTACTTTATGTTCGGCGTTAATTGTGTTGATTATATGTCCAGGACTGTGTTTTTTCCATAATCTGTTATGTTTTTTCAGGTGGCACCCCCTTTCTTGCCTGGATATTTGGACACTCGTATGTGTATTGGAGTGCGCTACGGGCTGATGCAAGGCCAGATGGGAGGCAATTGGGCTTTAGGAGGAAGCAGGTTCTGGTCCGTTGGTTGGGTTTCCGTGGGTTGGTGTGGAGCAGGGTGCTACCGGAATTGGCTAAGTACGCACGCCTGGACAGAACCCCCGATGTTATTGTAATACACGCGGGGGGTAACGATTTAGGGGTCAGGCTGGTGAGGGAACTAATAAGGGACATACGTTCTGATTTTTTAAGACTATGGACATCTTTCCCGAATGTGGTGACTGTATGGTCGGATGTGGTTCCTAGGAAGAGGTGGAGACAAGTGAGGTCTTTAAAGGGGATTAACCGGGCTAGGGTAAAACTGAATCGGGCAGTGTCGGGGGTTTGTGTCTAGAAATGGGGGAATTAGTGTTAGGCACTTTGAATTGGAGGCAGGTGTCGGTAATTTTTGGCTGGCCGATGGAGTTCATTTAAATTCTATTGGTGTGGATTTGAGGGCATTGGCAATCCAGGAGGGGATTGAGGGGGCCTTGGTAGTTTTGGGGCACTCACAAGCCTGAGGTGGTCAGGGCTGTTCGTGGTTGGCGGGGGGTGGGGTTCTTGGGAGTTGGCGGTGATTGGTCGGGGAAGGAGTTGGAAGTAATATTCCCGACAATTTAAATGGGTATGGGGGATCTGGCTTTTGGTGATGGGCTCTGGACGGGGTTGTTACCTCGGGAGCTCTGGTGGTTAGTCTCCCGGAACGGGAGTTACGGTGCCCTCGAGCTGGGCTGGACGGCTGAGGGTAACATGGTGGTAGATTTTGAGGTTTTATAGCCAGATCTTTTAGCTCCAAGAACCCTCCCCTCATATTATTTGCATTAAGATTAATATTTTGATGTTTATTGTTAATGTTGTTGTTCATTAATAAAATCGGCCGCTGTGGCCAAAATTATCCAAAGAATTAAAAAGTTGTAGTGTGAGTTATTTTAGGAGTGGGGGGGAATACTGGGAGCTGGGTAGGTATTAATATAAAGGAAAAACTGTAGTAGCCATATGCGATCATGATAATGATGCCAAGTCAAATGAAATATAACAAAAAATACTTCCCAAAAGTTAAATTGTAGAGCTGTAGGATATTAAGTCAATGTTTTCAGGGCATTTAAATGGTTATTATTTTTTTTTTCAAAGAGAGTAAACAACATAGATGTTTAGGTAAAACATTCATGTAACCTTACATCTTAATGGTGGTCTGCTCACTACATAGAGATTCAGGGGCAGTAAATTTTCACATGGTTGAAGGGTTATTCCTGTCTTAGTCATGAATTGTTGAGATAGAAATAACAGGTTCCAGTTGTTGGTCACAAGAGTTGCGGTTTCGGAAAGAGCCTGTACCCTCAATTCATATAGTAGAGAATGGGAATTACAAAACTAGTAGAACCTAATGAGCTACATCATATGTGGGCAAACTGCAGCCAACATCCGGCCCTCTGGCTGTTACAGTCTGGCCCACGGACTGAGACAGCCGAAACAGTGGCCCACGGCCGAACTATGCCCACCCCCACCTGCTGTCCATCCGCCACCTGCTATCACGACCATCTGCATCCTCAGGATGCAGACAGCAGTGAATATATTGGTGGAGGAGGTGCAACCAACTATCTAACACCAGAGTGAGACAGCAGACACGAGGATGTAATTTTATCGCACTGCTGCCGAGACTCAGTAAACAGGAGACAGCAACAGTGCACCGTGGGAACGGGAGTATTTGGTGTTAATTTTTTTTTTTTTTTTATGTGATATTTGTATGTATATAGGCGGCTTTGTGGGTCTCACACTGTATATATGGAGGCTATGTTTTGCTCACACTGTATATATTAAGGCTATGTGGGGGCTCATACATTATATATATATATATATATATATATATATACACACTCACTGGCCACTTTATTAGGTACACCATGCTAGTAAGGGGTTGGACCCCCTTTTGCCTTCAGAACTGCCTCAATTCTTCGTGGCAGAGATTCAACAAGGTGCTGGAAGCATTCCTCAGAGATTTTGGACCATATTGACATGATGGCATCACACAGTTGGCGCAGATTTGTCGGCTGCACATCCCTGATGCGAATCTCCCGTTCCACCACATCCCAAAGATGCTCTATTGGATTGAGATCTGGTGACTGAGGAGGCCATTTGAGTACAGTGAACTCATTGTCATGTTCAAGAAACCAATCTGAGATGATTCGAGCTTTATGACATGGCGCATTATCCTGCTGAAAGTAGCCATCAGATGTTGGGTACATTGTGGTCATAAAGGGATGGACATGGTCAGCAACAATACTCAGGTAGGCTGTGGCGTTGCAACGATGCTCAATTGGTACCAAGGGGCCCAAAGAGTGCCAAGAAAAAATTCCCCACACCATGACACCACCACCACCAGCCTGAACCGTTGATACAAGGCAGGATGGATCCATGCTTTCATGTTGTTTACGCCAAATTCTGACCCTACCATCCGAATGTCGCAGCAGAAATCGAGACTCATCAGACCAGGCAACGTTTTTCCAATCTTCTACTGTCCAATTTCGATGAGCTTGTGCAAATTGTAGCCTCAGTTTCCTGTTCTTAGCTGAGAGGAGTGGTACCCAGTGTGGTCTTCTGCTGCTGTAGCCCATCTGCCTCAAAGTTCGACGCACTGTGCGTTCAGAGATGCTCTTCTGCCTACCTTGGTTGTAACGGGTGGCAATTTGAGTCACTGTTGCCTTTCTATCAGCTCGAACCAGTCTGCCCATTCTCCTCTGACCTCTGGCATCAACAAGGCATTTCCGGCCACAGAACTGCCACTCACTGGATTTTTTTTCTTTTTCGGACCATTCTCTGTAAACCCTAGAGATGGTTGTGCGTGAAAATCCCAGTAGATCAGCAGTTTCTGAAATACTCAGACCAGCCCTTCTGGCACCAACAATCATGCCACGTTCAAAGGCACTCAAATCACCTTTCTTCCCCATACTGATGCTCGGTGTGAACTGCAGGAGATTGTCTTGACCATGTCTACATGCCTAAATGCACTGAGTTGCCGCCATGTGATTGGCTGATTAGAAATTAAGTCTTAACACACAGTTGGACAGGTGTACCTAATAAAGTGGCCAGTGAGTGTGTATATATATATATATATATATATATATATATATATATATATATATATATATATATATATAGAGAGAGAGAGAGAGAGAGAGGATATGAGGGCTCATACTGTACATTGGAGGTAATGCTGTGGCATTTGCTGTAAATAAGTAGCTATTGGGGCATATGCTGAATATAAAAGGCTATGTGGGGCTCACACTGTATATAGTGCAGCTATATGGGGTACACGCGGTATATAGAAAGGCTTAGTGGAGGTTCACAATGTATTTAATGAGGCTATGTGGGGCTCACAAAGTATGTAGGGATGGTATGTGGGGGGCTCACACTGTATGTAGGAGGCTATGAGGGGCTCAAACTCGGGGCTCACACTGTATGTAGAAGGCTATGTGGAGCTCACACTGTATATAGGAGGCTGCATAGGGCTCATACTGTATATCAGAAGCTATGTGGGGCTCAAACTATATATGGAGTCTATTTGGGCCTTATGCTGCATATGAGTCACAAGAGTCAATGTGGGGGCTATGTGGAAGCTCATGCTGTATACAGGAGGCTATGCGGTGGCTCACACTAAGAGGCTATGTGGGGCTCATGCTGTATAGAGGAGTCTATGTGGGGGCTAATGCTTTATACAGGAGGATATATGGGGCTCATGCTGTATACAGGAGGCTAGGTGGGGGCTCATTGTATTTAGTGGGCTATGTTGGGGCTCATTGTATATAGGAGGCTAAAAGTGGGTTCTTACGGTATATAGATGTCAGCATACTTAATTCTGTTTAATATTAAGTTACAATTACGGTAATATTAATTATAATTAATGCTAATATTAATATTGCCCAGAACTAATTTCAGCCTTTTGATTCAGCCCTCCACAAAAGTCATGATGTCTCATGTTGCCCCTTGGGAAAATTAATTGCCTATTACAGAGCTACACCATTTTACACTTCTCTTTCTATATACTATACACTCTCATTCACTTGTATAGGAGATATGAAAACAGCGTAGCTAGGCTGTATCTGCTACCCCAACTTTTGTGACCTGCACCTGTGCAATGATATTCTTCTTCTCAGTCACGTATGGTTAATATGAAGACAACTCTTTAAAGTGAATGTTTACTGTTTATGATGGTGTCATTAATTCTGTAACAAATCTTTGAAGTTCAGAAAAAACCTTTTCACCGCCGGGACTCCTCCCAGGGCCTGCAACATTGCCCTATTCCTGTTGCCGCAGTCTTCCTGCAGCAGTGACCCTGCTTCCTGTGACCCCACTCCATGGCCACTGCCCCTTGCCCTGGAGAAGACAAATTCGGACTACAAGACTGACCCCCATTTTAACATTAAAAATGTATTTTTACTATTTTCCTTCCCAACATTTGGGGTGCATTTTATGGTCCATTGCATCTTACAGTCTGAAAAATATGCTAATTATATTTTGCCTATTTTTGTTTTATGTAATATAAATTTTTATATACTTTTTATACTCAAATAGTCTCCATTATTTTTTCTTAGCTTTTTGGGGTTAATCACTGAGTGCCCTTTTTATGTAGGGTACATTAAATTAGGAGTTCCCTAGCAAATGAGGGTCTATGGTCCCCTTTATTGTCCATACTGTAGTTTTGGTGTGAAGGTTTTTTTTAATGGATATCATAAATATTAAAGTTTTACTGTATTATTTTTCATTTCTGCTTTTTTAATTTTGCTGATGTTCATTGAAACCTTGACTCTGGCGTTTCCATGCCAATAAATCTAATCAAGGAAACAGGCGTACTGACATTTGATGAGATGACTCTCTTTAGTTTCACCTTCGTTATCCTTAAATCTTCGACGTGGTTAGAGCGTTATTTTTGTCATAGAGAACTCCAACTCCCCTAAAGCAAAACCATAAGAAATGAATTGGAGTATAAGTTGGTATACATGCAACGTGTAGGAGCATGCTCAAACAGGCTATTCAGCAGACAAAACCTGACATAGAAACAAAATGAACATACAGCTCTGGCAAAAATTAAGAGACCATCAAATCAAAACCTTGTCATGGGCAGCCCATTCTCCAGACCTGAACCCCATTGAAAACGACTGGAATGTACCGTATTTTTCGGACTATAAGACGCACCGGACCATAAGACGCACCCCTATTTTCAGAAGGAAAATAGGGAAAAAAATAATAATGTGTCAAATGGGGGTCCGTCTTACAGTCTGAATTCAGCTTACCTGGGAAGGGATCCGGCACAGGTGGAGAAGTAGTCACAGGGGTCATTCAGTGGTCCAGGCTCGTGCGGTGGCGGCGGCTCTGTGCTGGGGCAGCTGCACTGGGGCTGGGGCGGGTGGGTTGTGCAGGGGCAGCTGTGCTGGGGCAGCCCCTGTGGCAGGGGCAGCTGTGGCAGGGGCAGGGGCAGCTGTGCTGGGGCAGGGGCAGCTGTGGCAGGGGCAGCTGTGCTGTGGCAGGGGCAGCTGTGGCTGGGGCAGGGGCAGCTGTGGCAGGGGCAGCTGTGGCAGGGGCAGGTGGGCTCTGCGGTGGTGGCAGCGGGCTGTGCTCCGGTGCAGGGGTGGCGGCTCCGCCGGCATTTCTTCGCAGCCCGGAGGCCCCCGCACACCCCTTGCTGGGCGCCGCCATGTTGCGGTGGCCTCCGGGAGCATGGACGCCGGCAAGATGGCCGCCGGTCCGGGGACGGCGCATGCGCAGCTTCAGATCTCGTGCCGAGATCTCGGGGGGGGGGCGAGATTCAAATCTCGGCAACGAGATCTCGTCTTCCGAGATCTCGGCACGAGATCTGAAGCTGCGCATGCGCCGTCCCCGGACCGGATTAGATTCCAATGATGTGTTTTTGATGCTGTGTAATTTCTCTGCACGATTGCACAGTGTCTTACGGTTCAATCAAATTGGACTAGATTTATAGAGATCTTGATCTGTATTTATTTTTTTATGAGAAAAACCAGACAGTACACGGATGGCATTCAAATGGCTGTTAGATTTTTTTACAGACCCATAGGCTTGCATTACAGATTTTGTTTTGACACTCAGATGAATATTGGACATGTCTCGGTGATCTGACATTTTTTATATTTATAGATAAATCTGTATAAGTTCACATGGTATTTTTATTCACTAGATGTGTGTTTTGTACTTTGTTAACATGAGAGGTAGGTGGAGCCTAGCCATGCACAGGTAATTGGTTCCCCGTCATTTCCCCTTACCCTTATGACTCATAGATGCGCAATTGCGCGAAGCAACCGTCGTCTTCCTCACACTCCACTTCCCATTCTCCCGCTGAAGATGTTTTAATCATTCTAATAAATGTTGGATTTTACTGAATGGTGAGTGCCAACCATTTTTTCGATTTTGCATGGACATTTTGTTTTCCGGGTGGGCACTCGAGGATCCAGGTGCATATGCCTGCAGCGTATTGCGCACAAGAGTGGATTGTTTTGCATTGGGTGTACCGGCGGTGGGGATCGCTAGATTGCCTGTGTGGACATGTGAACAGACCCACAGATTATCATAGGTACAAGTACTATCTGTGAAAAAAAATGGATAACACTCATGGGTGAAAAACTGATGTATGAATGAGCCTTATTTATTTTTGGAGAAAGAAAACACTGCATTACCATCTGTGAAACACAGTAGTGGTAGTATCATGGATAGGGCTTCTTTTGCTTTACTTGGGCCAGGACAGCTTACCATCATTGAAGGAACAATTAATTCTGAATTTTATAAGAATATTGAGCTGAAACTCTTTGTAATGTGTGCTTTGAAGGTGGTTAAATACAAAAACTATGTCCTTGTTTTCCCTTCCATCCATGAAAATGATGAAAGCAGACTTGTAACTGTGCGTTGGACAAACGCCATCATATTTGAGCATACAGCAGCATAATAAGTATATGGTAAATGTGGACCTTGTTGACTAGATGTTTCAATCCTACAGAATAGTAAAAAAAAAAAAAAAAAAAAACAAACTAGGGAATAAATTTGGTCCAAATAGCACTCCATAATAGTTTTATACTATACCTGTAAACTGTGAACCAGTAACCTTACCTGAGCTAACAAGAGACGGTCACGGAAAATAATTTTGTTTTTGTACCAAGGTGGGAACCACTAGGGAAACAACTTCAAGTAGGATTAATCCTGGTTAACAAGTTCCCTCTCAAGTGCTCCAACTGCTCATAACAGCCCCAAAGAAATTTTAAAGGGGTTTTCCATGAACAAAAGTTGATTTTATTCACTAGATCTTGGAATGAAAATTAGTTCCACAATAGGAAGTGATTTAAAAAACGTTCCTGTGCCGAGATAATCTAATAAATGTGTCCCTGCTGTGTACTGTGCAATGGCTGTGTCTGACTGTACAGAAACATGGTCTGATCATACCACAGCTCCTGGGCAGGGGATGGAGCAAAAGAGAGGATATAGAAATGAGAGCATGGGATTGCAGATGATTCTTTTTCTGTGGTAAAATATTTATCTGCTTGTTTTTAAACAATGTTTTACCTCACAGAATCAGCTGTAATCCCCTGCTGTCCCACTGTCTGTATCCTCTCTTTTGCATCCCCCCTGCTGAGGAGCTGTGGTATGATCAGACCATGTTCCTGCACGGTCAGACACAGCCATTACACAGTACACAGCAGGGGCACATGTATAAGATAATCTCAGCAAAGGGACATTATTTTAAATCACATCTAATTGTGGAACTTATTTTTATTCCATTATCAAGAGAATAATATGATCTTTTGTTCGTAGGAAAACCCCTTTATCTAGATTTCAATAAATGACATAAGAAGGAACACAAGGTGTTAATGTGATACATTCCCCTGACAAGCCAGGACTGTGCACCCAGTAATGTTTTCCAGTATACCATATGTCTCTAGAGTATTAGTTTTATTTCTACTTCTGTTTTAGCCATTCACAAGTTCATTATTTTATGCTCTTCGATCTCACCCTATTTCTCAGTATGATGGCCATTTCTAATTTGAATTTCAAAATCACACTAGAAGTGAAATTCTCATTAGAAATGCTAGATGAACCTTGAGGTTATCAAGTACAGGATCTTTAAGTTTAATATTATTTCTAGGTGACTCAGTGGTTAGCACTGTTGCTTTGCAGCACTGGGGTTCTGGTTTTAATATAAAGAAAGAATATATGTACTGTACTGTATATACTCGTGTATACAGTCATATGTAAAAGTTTGGGCACCCCTATTAATGTTAACCTTTTTTTCTTTATAACAATTTTGGTTTTTGCAACAGCTATTTCAGTTTCATATATCTAATAACTGATGGACTCAGTTATATTTTTGGATTCAAATGAGGTTTATTGTACTAACAGAAAATGTGCAATCTGCATTTAAACAAAATTTGACCGGTGCAAAAGTATGGGCACCCTTATCATTTTCTTGATTTGAACACTCCTAACTACTTTTTACTGACTTCCTGAAGCACTAAATTGGTTTTGTAACCTCATTGAGCTTTGAACTTCATAGCCAGGTGTATCAAATCATGAGAAAAGGTATTTAAAGTGGCCACTTGCAAGTAGTTCTCCTATTTGATTCTCCTATGAAGAGTGGCATCATGGGCTCCTCAAAACAACTCTCAAATGATCTGAAAACAAAGATTATTCAACATAGCTTTTCAGGGGAAGGATACAAAAAGTTGTCTCAGAGATTTAACCTGTCAGTTTCCACTGTGAGGAACATAGTAAGGAAATGGAAGAACACAGGTACAGTTCTTGTTAAGCCCAGAAGTGGCAGGCCAAGAAAAATATCAGAAAGGCAGAGAAGAAGAATGGTGAGAACAGTCAAGGACAATCCACAGACCACCTCCAAAGACCTGCAGCATCATCTTGCTGCAGATGGTGTCACTGTGCATCGGTCAACAATACAGAGCATGCATAACGCCTTTTTGTATGACCAAACAACTCAATCTTTGTTTCATCAGTCCACAGGACCTTCTTCCAAAATGTAACTGGCTTGTTCTAATGTGCTTTTGCATACCTCAGGTGACTGTTTGTGGCGTGCTTGCAGAAATGGCTTCTTTCGCATCACTCTCCCATACAGCTTCTCCTTGTGCAAAGTGCGCTGTATTGTTGACCGATGCACAGTGACACCATCTGCAGCAAGATGATGCTGCAGGTCTTTGGAGGTGGTCTGTGGATTGTCCTTGACTGTTCTCAGCATTCTTCTTCTCTGCCTTTCTGATATTTTTCTTGGCCTGCCACTTCTGGGCTTAACAAGAACTGTACCTGTGTTCTTCCATTTCCTTACTATGTTCCTCACAGTGGAAACTGACAGGTTAAATCTCTGAGACAACTTTTTGTATCCTTCCCCTGAAAAGCTATGTTGAATAATCTTTGTTTTCAGATCATTTGAGAGTTGTTTTGAGGAGCCCATGATGCCACTCTTCATAGGAGAATCAAATAGGAGAACTACTTGCAAGTGGCCACTTTAAATACCTTTTCTCATGATTTGATACACCTGGCTATGAAGTTCAAAGCTCAATGAGGTTACAAAACCAATTTAGTGCTTCAGGAAGTCAGTAAAAAGTAGTTAGGAGTGTTCAAATCAAGAAAATGATAAGGGTGCCCATACTTTTGCACCGGTCAAATTTTGTTTAAATGCAGATTGCACATTTTCTGTTAGTACAATAAACCTCATTTGAATCCAGAAATATAACTGAGTCCATCAGTTATTAGATATATGAAACTGAAATACCTGTTGCAAAAACCAAAATTGCTATTAAGAAAAAAGGTTAACATTAATAGGGGTGCCCAAACTTTTACATATGACTGGAAGCCGAGTTTTTCAGCGCCTTTTTTGGGCTGAAAAAGACCCTCTTGGCTTATACACAAGTCATATGCCAGAAAGCCGGCGGGGGAGGGGGAGCGGGGGGGAGCAGGAGATATACTCACCTTCCTGGCGTCTGCATATCAGGCTCTGCTACATCTCAGTCCCGGCATCTGCATCTCTCTTCCTGTGCAGTCACATGGCACCGCTCATTAAAGAAATGAATGTGGACGCATTTCCACTTCCATAGGTGTGGAGAGCATATTCATTACTTTAATGAAGACGGAAGAAGACTAGGAAGAGAGATGCAGATCCCGGGACTGAGATGTAGCAGAGCCTGATATGCAGATGCCAGGAGGGTGAGTAGGACTGGGGGAGGGTGAGCCATGCCATATTCACCTGTCCCCGTTCCACCGCTGCTCTCAGTCTCCCGGGTCCTCTGGCTGTGATGTTCAGGTCAGAGGGTGCGATGACGTGTTTAGTGTGCGCCCTCTGCCTGAACAGTCACTGCAGAGAGCTGGCGACGCTGAGGAGCAGCGGTCAACGATGAGAGGTATGTCTTTTTTTTTTAAATCGCAGTAGCAGCATTATTGTATGAGGCATATATTAATATGAAGCATGTTATGGGTCCACCACTAACCTTTGCGCAGCACTATATGGGGCATATATAAATATGGAGCATGTTATGGGGCCACCACTAACCTTTGTGCAGCACTATATGGGGCATATATTAATATGGAGCATGTTATGGGGCCACCATTTTACTTTTATTAGTATCTATTTTTATTTTTGAAATTTACCAGTAGCTGCTGTATTTCCCACTCTCGGCTTTTACTCGATTCAATAAGTTCTGGCTTATACTCGAGTATATACGGTATATATATTTTATTTTTTTTTCAGTTTTTCAAATTTTTTCATAAATAAATGTAAGACATTTACTTAATTTTATCACACAATTGTAGCCCATGTTCTGGATAGTCTGTGTATTGTGGCTCTTGAAATAATGACTCCAGCAACAGTCCACTCCTTGTGAATCTCCCACAAATTTTTGAATGGCCTTTTGTTAATCGTTTCAAGGCTGCGGTTATCCCGCTTGTTTGTGCACCTTTTTCGACCATACCTTTTCCTTCCACTCAATTTTCCATTAATATGCTTGGATACAGCACTCTGAACAGCAAGCTTCTTTAGCAATGACCTTTTGTAGCTTGCCCTGCTTGTGGAGTGTGTCAATGACTGCCTTCTGGACACCTGTCAAGTCAGCAGTCTTTTTTGTTAATTATTCTAATTTACTGACATAATAAGTCTTTGGTTTTCATTGGCTGTAAGCCATAACCATCAACATTAATAAAAATAAACACTTGACATAGATCACTCTGTTTGTAATGACTCTCTCTCTATACACACATTATATATCAAAAAAATAAAGGGAACACTTAAACAACAGAATATAACTAATAAGTAAATCAAACTGTCCACTTAGGAAGCAACACTGACTGACAATGAATTTCATATGCTGTTGTGCAAATGGAATAGACAACAGATGGAAATTATTGGCAATTATCAAGACACACTCAATAAAGGAGTGGTTCTGAAGGTGGGGACCACAGACCACATCTCAGTACCAATGCTTTCTGGCTGATGTTTTGGTCACTTTTGAATGTTGGTTGTGCTTTCACACTCGTGGTAGCATGAGACGGACTCTACAACCCACACAAGTGGCTCAGGTAGTGCAGCTCATCCAGGATGGCACATCAATGCGAGCTGTGGCAAGGTTTGCTGTGTCTGTCAGCGTAGTGTCCAGAGGCTGGAGGCGCTACCACGAGACAGGCCAGTACACCAGGAGACGTGGAGTGGGCCGTAGGAGGGCAACAACCCAGCAGCAGGACCGCTACCTCTGCCTTTGAGCAAGGAGGAACAGGAGCAGCACTGCCAGAGCCCTGCAAAATGACCTCCAGCAGGCCACAAATGTGCATGTGTCTGCACAAACGGCTAGAAACCGACTCCATGAGGATGGCCTGAGTGCCCAACGTCCACAGATGGGGGTTGTGCTCACAGCCCAACACAGTGCAGGACGCTTGACATTTGCCACAGAACACCAGGATTGGCAAATTCGCCACTGGCGCCCTGTGCTCTTCACAGATGAGCACATGTGACAGACGTGACAGATTTTGGAGATGCTGTGGAGAGCGATCTGCTGCCTGCAACATCCTTCAGCATTACCGGTTTGGCAGTGGGTCAGTAATGGTGTGGGGTGGCATTTCTTTGGAGGGCCATACAGCCCTCCATGTGCTCGCCAGAGGTAGCCTGACTGACATTAGGTCACGAGAGATCCTCAGACCTTTTGTGAGACCATATGCTGGTGCGGTTGGCCCTGGGTTCCTCCTAATGCAGGACAATGCCAGAACTCATGTGGCTGGAGTGTGTCAGCATTTCCTGCAAGATGAAAGCATTGAAGCTATGGACTGACCCGCCCGTTCCCCAGACCTGAATCCGAGTGAGCACATCTGGGACATCATTTCTTGCTCCATCCATCATCTTGTTGCACCAGACTGTCCAGATGTTGGCGGATGCTTTAGTCCAGGTCTGGGAGGAGATCCCTCAGGAGACCATCCGCCGCCTCATCAGGAACATGCCCAGGTGTTGTACAGTAGGGAGGTCATACAGGCACGTGGAGGCACACAATAGTTAGCATCTTTTCCTTGTCATGAGGCATTTCCAATGAAGTTGGATCAGCCTGTAATTTGATTTGCCACTTTGATTTTGAGTATCATTCCAAATCCAGACCTCCATGGGATATTCATTTTGATTTCCTGAGCTCAACATCTAGTCTGTCTGGGATTCAATGAAGATACAGGAGGACTTGAGTAAGCCTACATCAGAAGATCTGTGGTCACAGTGTTTTGCGAAAGTATTTGGCCCCCTGGAACTTTTCAACCTTTTCCCACATATCATGCTTCAAACATAAAGATACCAAAAGTAAATGTTTGGTGAAGAATCAACAACAAGTGGGACACAACTGTGAAGTTGAACGAAATGTATTGGCTATTTTAAATTTTTGTGGAAAGTCAAAAACTGAAAAGTGGGGCGTGCAATATTATTCGGCCCCTTTACTTTCAGTGCAGTAAACTCACTCCAGAAGTACATTGTGGATCTCTGAATGATCCAATGTTGTCCTAAATGACTAATGATGATAAACATAATCCACCTGTGTGTAATAAAGTCTCCGTATAAATGCACCTGCTCTATGATAGTCTCAGGGCTCTGTTTCAAGCACAGAGAGCATCATGAAGACCAAGGAACACAACAGGCAGGTCCGGGATAACTGTTATCTTTATGTTTGAAGCATGATATGTGGGAAAAGGTTGAAAAGTTCCAGTGGGCTGAATACTTTCGCAAGGCACTGATGAACTGTTAAGAACAACCTTCCTGACTAGTTCCTTCAAAAACCAGTGTACAATTGTACCTTGAAGGATTGATGCTGTTACGAAGGCAAAGTGGGCTCACACAAAATATTGATTTTAGATTTTTTTTGTTCATTCACTTTGCATTTTATTAATTGATAAAAAAAGCTATTTTTTAAAGCATTCTGACTTTGCAGCATTTTTTCCCACGTTTCTAAAACTTTTGCACTGTTTCTCAGCTCAAAAGAGTAGTTCCCTCCAAACACCGATTGCACAGTCAGCCATTTAGATGCCACTGCTCACCAGTGACAGTGGAATAAATGGCGCTATAAAAATGTATAATAATAATAATAATAATAATAATTAAAATGGAGCGGTTGTCAGAGCTTGCAAGCATCAGCTTCCATCTGTCCCCCTGGAACGTGATCGCAGAGTAACGATAGGTTATCATGGCAGCTGGTGGCTTACTGAAGGCCCCCTTGGCTGCCATTGGCTGAGCTTCATAGTAGATTTCTTTTCACCAAAAAATGGAAGGAAAAAAGAAAAAAAGATATGAAAAACATAATCGGTATTGCCGCGTCAAAGACGGGTCTATCAAAGTTAAACTGCAAACGCAGTAAAGAGAGAGAAAAAAACCCACCCAGTTGGTATGAGCTCTAACAGTACAAACACATTTTGCATTTCAAGCAAATAGCAAGGGAGAAGAGATGCATTGAGTACACAAGAAGCCTGAGGAGTCTCCAGACCTTTATGTCATGCATTGCCTTAATCAAAGTGACATCTGGTTTGAATTCTTTGTGATTCAGTGAATATCAATTTAGATCTTTGAAACAGCAGCTTGATTCTCATTTGCAATGTATTTGTCTTCATTTCATATCATTACCCCTGCAAGAATCTTTAACGAATATTCTGAAAGATGTCAGAAATGTCATTTACAAAATAAAAGATATGAAATGGCAAAAATATTAAAATATACATTTCAGAAATAGTGCAATGATAGAGAAGTTATGAAGATTGCTTAATTTATTAAATAATAGTTTTACTAAAATATAATTTCAGATTTTTGTGTGCAAGGGTTTTGTATATTAACCCCTAAAGCACAACATTTTAAGAAGTTTCTATTTTTCCATTACTTACTGCATTTGACATCCAGAACTTTTTTTTGCATGGACATACAGTGGGGAAAAAAAAAGTATTTAGTCAGCCACCAATTGTGCAAATTCTCCCACTTAAAGGGAATCTGTCACCCTTTTTTTGGCTTTGCAGCTGCTGGCATAGACATCGGGGGCTTATCTACAGCATTCTGTAGATAAGCCTCCGATGTAACCTGAAAGAGAAGAAAAACACGTAATATTATACTCACCGAGGTGGGCGGTCCGGTCGTGTCGCAGTCCCGTCCGGCGTCTCCCTTCTTCATGCGATGGCGTCCTCTTCTCCCATCCTGTAATGGCTCCGATGCAGGCGCACTGCTCTGCCCTGTTGAGGGCAGAGCAGAGTCCTACAGTGCGCAGGCGTCTGGAGAGGTCTGGCGCCTGCGCACTGCAGAATTTTGCTCTGCCCTCGACAGGGCAGAGCAATGCGCCTGCGCTGGAGCCATTTCAGGACGGGAGAAGAGAACGTCATCGCATGAAGAAGGGAGGCGCCGGACCGGACCGCAACACCAATCGGACCGGACCGCCCACCTCGGTGAATATAATATAACGTGCTTTTCCTCTCTTTCAGGTTACATCGGGGGCTTATCTACAGCATTACAGAATGCTGTAGATAAGCCCCTGATGTCTATGCCAGCAGCTAATAGGGGATAAAAAGGGTGACAGATCCCCTTTAAAAAGATGAGAGAGACCTGTAATTGACATCATAGGTAGACGACAACTATGAGAGTCAAAATGAGAAAACAAATCCAGAAAGTCACCTTGTCTGATTTGGCAAGATTTATTTAGCAAAATATGGTGGAAAATAAGTATTTGGTCACCTAAAAACATGCAAGATTTCTGGCTCTCACAGACCTGTAACAACTTCTTTAAGAGGCTCCTCTGTAATCCACTCATTACCTGTAGTAATGGCACCTGTTTGAATTTTTTATCAGTATAAAAGACAACTGTCCACAACCTCAAACAGTCACACGCCACTATGGTTAAGACCAAAGAACTTTCGAAGGACACCAGAAACAAAATTGTAGCCCTGCACCAGGCTGGGAAGAGTGAATCTGCAATAGGCAAGCAGCTGGGTGTGATGAAATTAGCTGTGGAAGCAATAATAAGAAAATGGAAGACACACGAGACCACTGATAATCTTCTTCGATCTGGGGCTCCAAGCAAGATCTCACCCAGTGGGGTCAAAATGATCACAAGAATGGTGAGCAAAAATCCCAGAACCACACGAGGGTACCTAGTGAATGACCTGCAGAGAGCTGGGACCACAGTAATAAAGGCCACCATGCGTAAAACATTATGCAAACCAGGGACTCAGATCCTGCAGTGCCAGAAGTGTCCCTCTGCTTAAGCCAGTACATGTCAGGGCCCATCTGAAGTTTGCTAGAGAGCATTTGGATCATCCAGAAGAGTGCTGGGAGAATGTCATATGGTCTGATGAAACCAAAGTAAAACTGATTGGTAGAAACAAAACTAAACTTGTTGTGTTTGGAGGAGACAGAATGCTGAGTTGCATCCAAAGAACACCATACCTACAATGAAGCATGGAGGTGGCAACATCATGCTTTGGGGCTGTTTCTCTGCAAAGGGACCAGAATGAATGGGGCCATGTTTTGTGAGATTTTGAGTGCAAACCTCCTTCCATCAGCAAGGGCACTGAAGATGAAACGTGGATGGGTCTTTCAGCTTAATGATCCCAAGCACACTGCCAGGGCAACAAAGGAGTGGCTTCGTAAGAAGCATATGAAGGTCCTGGAGTGGCCTATCCAGTCTCCAGATCTCAACACCATAGAAAACCTTTGGAGTTGAAAGTCCATGTTGGCCAGTGACAGGCCCAAAACATCACTGCTCTAGAGGAGATGTAGGGCCAACATACCATCACCAGTGTGTGCCAACCTTGTGAAGACTTACAGAAAACGTCTCACCTCTGTCATTTCCAAAAAAGGATATTTAACAAAATATTGAGATGAACTTTTGTTAATGACCAAATACTTATTTTCCACAATAATTTGCAAAATAAATCTTGCCAAATCAGACAAGGTGATTTTCTGGATTTGCTTTCTCATTTTGACTCTCATAGTTGTGGTCTACCTATGATGTCAATTACTGGCCACTCATCTTTTTAAGTGGGAGAACTTACACAATTCGTGGCTGACTAAATACTTTTTTTCCCCACTGTAGCTGTAAGGTAGATTGTGGTGGGTATAATAGAGAGTGGTCTGACCATGACCATCCTGGTCTAGAAAAGCGTCTGTGCATTAAATAATTTTGTTTTCCACAGCAGTGTCTCTAGCTGGTTTGGGGTTTGCTGACCTTAAAAAAAAAAAAATGGAAATTGGGGATGATACGTCATAGTCATACAGTAGAAAAGGGGAATATGCTGCAAAGGGATTTACTGGACATTTGTTATTGAGATGAACACTAGATTGATGGACATCACCACCAAAACTAATTGGTTCTGTCAACTTTAACCACTTCACCCAGAAGGCTCCATTCACTTTCCTTACCAAGCCAATAATATTATTTATAATTCTGACCAGTGTCACTTTATGCGGTAATAACTCTGGAACGCTTCAACAGATCCCAGTGATTCTGAGACTATTTTCTCGTGACATATTGTATTTTATGATAGTTGCAAAAATTTTTCGATATAACTAGCATTTGTTCGGGAAAATATTGTAAACTTGGTAAAAATTGTGCAATTTTCAAACTTTTAATTTTCATGTCTTTAAATCAGAGAGTTATGTCAAACAAAATAGTTAATAAATAACATTTCCCACGTGTCTACTTTACATCAGTACAACTTTTGAATTGTATTTTTTTTTTGTTAGGAAGTTATAAAGGTTAAAAGTTGCCAGTGATTTCAAATTTTTCCAACAAACTTTACAAAACAATTTTTTTAGGGATCACATCACATTTCAAGTGACTTTGAGGGGACTATATGACAGAAAATACCCAAAAGTTGCAACATTCTAAAAACTGCACCCCTCAAGGTGTTCAAAACAACATTCAAGAAGTTTGCATCACAAGAATTAATGGAATGTGGAAAGAAAAATAATGAACATTTAACTATTTTTTCACAAAAATTTTATTTTAGAACCAAATTTTTTTAATTTTTGCAAGGGTAACAGGAAAAAACGGACATTTGTTCAATTTTTCCTGAGTACACCGATACACCATATGTGGGGGAAAACTACGGTTTTGGCGCTCGGAAGGGAAGATCAGCCATTTGACTTTTTTATATATATAATTTTCTGGAATCATTAGCGGACGCCATGTCGTGTTTATGCGAGACCCTGAAGTGCCTAAAAAAGTGGAAACCCCTTCAACCCTTCAAGGAACTTATCAATTTTCACAAGTTTAACAGGAGAAAATGGACCCCAAAATTTGTTGTGCAATTTCTCCTGAGTACGCAGAGTCCACATATGTGGGGGTAAACTACTGTTTGGGCGCAAGGCAGGGTTCGGAAACGATGGAGTGATGTTTTGGAATGAAGATTTTGATGGAATATTCTGCGGATCTCATGTCGCGTTTCGAGAACCCCTGATGTACCTAAAGAGTGGAAACTAGGGCTGTGGAGGTGGTAGGCCAAACCACCGACTCAGATTCCTCAATTTCCCTGACTTCTGCCTCACTACTGAACATGTACATAATAAAGTGCAGCACAGATTCATCTCAACTAAAAGCCTAGATCCTAAAATCAAGAATAGAACAGACATTTATAGGACATTTTATAACTTTTCCAAATTATTATAAAAACATTTACAGCACATTTTGCACTGAACTACTGAACCCAATTTATTATATATTTTAGGAGTCGGTCCATTTTATACCGACTCCAACTCCACCAAAATGGACACCGACTCAGACTCCGACTCAACAGCCCCGTCGGAACCCCCCCCACAAGTGACCCCATTTTGGAAACTAGACCCCTCAATGAATTTATCTAAATGTGTGGTAAGCACCGTGAACCCCCAGGTGCTTCACAGAAGTTTATAACGTTGAGCTACAAAAATAATAAAAAAAAGCATTTTTTCCCAGAAAATGTTTTATTAGCCCCATTTTTTTATTTTCACAAGGATAACAAAGGAAAATGGACCCCAAAATTTGTTGTGCATTTTCTCCTGAGTGTGCAGATACCCCATATGTGGTAGAAACCTACTTTTGCGGCACAGTGTAAAGCTCAGAAGAGAAGAAGCACCACATTGGAGTCCAGATTTTGCTGGAGTCGTTTGAGGGTGTCATTTCACATTTGTAGAGTCACAAAGTGCCGGAACAGCAGAACCCCCCCATAAGTGCCCCACAATTTCTCTCGAATGTGGAAATACCCCATATGTGACTGTAAAGTACTGATTAGCAACACAGTGAAACTTGGGAGGGATGGAGAGCTATTTTCCTCCTGGAGCACAGATTTTGCTGGAATAGTTTGTGGACTCCATATACAGAGCCCCTAAGTGCTTGAAGAGTGGAATCCCCCTTCAAGTGACCTCATTTTGTAAATTATACCCCTTTGGGAATTTATCTACAGGTGTGACAGTTTTGACTCTATGGATGTTTTTCAGAAACAAGCAGCAGTGGATGTTGCTAAGTGAAAATTGCAAACGGTCATTGTAGTCTCCAGTACCAGTATGTTGCGATGCCCAGCTCATGCTTCTGGAGACACGCACTAGTAAATTAGGCAGGCTGTCATCGCTACAGAAATGCATGTGGACCCTAAATGTGGTTTAGCAAAATTTGCTGAATTTCTTTCGTGGAGCGAGGAGCTAGAGCACTTTTTCATAGCCTCTGTACTTACAACCAATAACGTGGAAGCCCCCTATATTTCCCTTAATAGATGACATAGATGAGCGGAGACTTGCTTTTTTTGTGGATTGAGTTGAGGCTTTTGTTGGGAACATTTTACATAACATTTGGGATCACATTTATCTGGCTCTCTACGCTGAGCACTTACATCTGGGTTTACATCTAAATCTCTGATTGATGTAATTTAGATGAAAACCCCGAGGGATCCATTTACTAAAATGCGTCAGCAATGATTGGCCTCTATTCAGTGGTGTCCTTTTCAGAGTTGCACAAAATTGTGGCGGACTGCGCTCTTATGCACGCCTAAAAAGACAGACACCGCCGGATCATAGGCGGCCAGACAGCATCTGCAGTGCCTCCATCTGCCTCATTATAGGGAATCTTCCGCCGGGGGTTGTGTCTGAATCAAGTATTTCAGAGATTTACACAGAAACCCCGCAGAGCACAGGATAAATGGAGCCGAGTCTTACTGCGATCTTTTGGAGGCAGAATGAACAAATAAACAGTAGCTGAAGAATTGGTTCCATTTTTTACGCTGTTCCTCGTTTAAATGATTAGACAACTTTGTTCTTTGGGACGGTGTGATTACAGTGATACCAAATTTATATAGTATTTATATTGTTTTTTCGTTTTTGTCTGCTGTCACACACTAAAACACGCTTAATATTGCAAAAACAAGTTTTTGCATCGCCGTATTTTGATAGCTATAATTTTTCCATACTTTGCACGACAGTCATGAGACGGCTTGTTTTTTGCGGGATGAGTTATTGGTAGCATTTTCTGGCACAAGACATTTTTTGATCGCTTTCTATTCCGATTTTTGGGAGGCAGAATGAACAAAAAACAGCAATCCAGGAATAGCTTTATGTTGTTTCACGTGTGGTAAAGTTGATAAGGCAGCTTTATTTGGGTCAGTACAATTACATCAACACTACACATCATTTTTTGTGTTTTGGGCATTTATACAAAAAAAGCTTTTTATAGAAAAAAAGAATAATTTTAGTATCGCTTTATTCTGAGAGCTATAACTTATTTTTCCGCTGAAGTAGCTGTGTGGTGGCTTGTTTTTTATAATAATAATATTTGTTTTTATATAGCGCTAACATATTCCACAGCGCTTTACAGTTTTGCACACATTATGATCACTGTCCCCGATGGGGCTCACAATCTAAATTCCCTATCAATATGTCTTTAGAATATGGGAGGAAACCGGAGTACCCGGAGCAAACCCACGCAAACACGGGGGGGGGGGGGGGATATACAAACTCCTTGCAGATGTTGTCCTTGGTGGGATTCGAAACCAGGCTGCAGTGCTATCCACTGAGCCACCATGCTGCCCATCCACTGAGCCACCAGATGATGTTTTCAGCTATACCTATTTATTCATCTTTTTTATAGCGCTTTATTCCACTTTTTGATCATTTTTATGATGATAGAGCATTGATTTTTGACTTTTATTTATCTTTTTAAGGATGTTCACTGAAGGGGTTAACTAGTGGGACAATTTTATTGGTCGCATCTCTCTTGATGCAGCAATACCAAATAGGTGTACCTTTTTTTTCTTACAGAAATACATTTATTGGATTCATATTTGTTCTTTATTTTTTATTTTATTTTTTTTTACTTTTTTCTACATTGTCT